>NC_056744.1:1155989579-1156289579 GCF_019279795.1 Protopterus annectens
AGAAACCTCATGGATCCCCACGAGTGGCACCTGGATCCACAAGTCTTCAGCATGATAACAAAGAAATGGGGATGCCCGGACATATATCTATTTGCCTCCCCTCAAAACAATCGACTAAAAATATTCTGCACAAGGACTTATCACAGACAAGCCTGGAAAGTGGACACCT
The DNA here is from genome assembly GCF_019279795.1 of Protopterus annectens. Lineage (NCBI taxonomy): Eukaryota > Metazoa > Chordata > Ceratodontiformes > Protopteridae > Protopterus > Protopterus annectens. The sequence continues at coordinate 1,155,989,749 of NC_056744.1, forward strand.
TATCTTTCACCTGGACAAACCTATCAGTATATGCCTTTCTTCCACTGCCTCTCCTCCCCAAGGTACTCCTAAAGGTCAGGCAGGAGAAACCAAAAATGATTCTGATTGCCCCAGACTTATCACAGACAAGCCTGGAAAGTGGACGCCTTATCTTTCAACTGGACAAACCTATCAGTATATGCCTATCTTCCACTGCCTCTCCTCCCCAAGGTACTCCTAGAGGTCAGGCAGGAGAAACCAAAAATGATTCTGATTGCCCCAGACTGGCTACGCCAGTACTGGTATCCAATCTTAAGGAACTTGTCCCAATGCCCAGCCTGGACCTTACCTCAAATACCTCCTGTACTGTCCAGCAAAACAATCAGATTCTGCACAGCCAACTCAGGACCCTAAACCTGGCAGCATGGCGGATAATGTAGCCATACAAACCACACCTCTCAGTAAAGCTGTGAGTGATGGATGTCATTTTAGAAGCCAGAAGGCCTAGTACTAGAAAATCCTATGCTGGGAAATGGAAGAGATTTTGCGCTTGGAACCAAGCTCAAGGAACAGATACAGCTGTACCAAACATTCCTCATATTTTGCAATACTTAACTGAGATGCTGGACAAAGGCCTCTCTTTTTTATCATTTAAAATCCATGCCTCTGCCATTTCGGCTCATTACAATACAGAGTCACCACACTCTTTTTCTCATCCTTTTATTAAGGCAGTACCTCAGAGGAGCCAAAAACTTAAGGCCTCCAAGGAGAACGCCAATACCTGCATGGGACCTCAATTATGTCTTGGAAAAACTCATCTTACCTCCTTTTGAGCCAGCTGCTACTACGGATATAAAGTTCTTATCTTGGAAAACAGCTCTGCTCCTAGCAATAACTTCTGCAAGACGGGTTTCGGAGCTACAGGCTCTCACGGCTGTGGAACCCTTTATCATTTTTTTATCCAGACAGGGTCTCTGAGAACAAACCCTACATTTATGCCTAAGGTGATATCCAGTGTAGCTCTTAACCAAACAATTCATTTGCCAACCTTTTATCCAAATCCACAGAACAAGGGGGAGAAAATTCTGCTTTCTTTGGACGTACACAGACAACTTAGATTCTACTTGGACAAAACTAAAGTTTTCAGAAAGGCAGAGCAATTACTAGTGGCATATGCCACAGCATCACAAGCAAAGGCCATCTCCAAGCAGACTATTTCAAAGTGGATAGGACACTGCATTCGTTTCTGCCACTCGCAGCATGGCAAACCAGTGCCTAAGGGCATTAGGCCACATTCAACCAGAGCTGCAGCCACTTCTGCAGCCTTTCTCAGGGAGTACCAACCAAAGACATTTTAGAGGCTGCTACTTGGAGTTCAGTGAATACCTTTACAAAACATTACAGTCTGCCTTTTTATTCTAAATCCAGGGCAGTCTTTGCTACTGCAGTTCTGCAGGGCCTCATAGCCGCTCCTAATACTGTCTAGCTCCAGCCATCCAACCATAGCTTTGGGACTCAACCCAAGTGTAATGACTGCAACAGTGAAACACGAAGAACATAGTACAGTTGTGTACACTTACCATAAATGTAGATGTTCGAGTGTATTCACTGTTGCAGTCCAGGTTACCCACCCACCATCCCCCTTATTTTTGCTGGAACTCATCTTTACATCTCTAATCTATACAACCTAGGTGGTGTATTTGCTTGTAGATGAAGGGAAAACTTATTTTGGTGCATGTACGATGTTCTTCATCTCACATTGCTGCAGTCCTTACACTTGGGTAGTCCGCTGTCCTCGGTCGGCCCGAATATCAAAGTATAAGGCTGACGTCGGTCAAGGCGCATTTGACTGACATCAGGACGTCAGGGTACAAATGCGCATGACCGACGTCATATCCTCAGTCTTTTTTGCCGCATGGTCCGATGCAGAAGCAGCATTGCAAGTGCCGGTTGGCGTTCTGAGATTTTTCGATTTCGAAGTTTCAGACCGAGTTCAAAGTTGGCTAAGTACCCCGTTGGGGAATATTTTAGTTTTTTCTTGCCTCAGTGATTTACTGGATGTCAGAAAAAGTCAATAATTGCATTTCTTGTGGGAAACAGATACCGCATAGAGATTATCATACTTTGTGTATTCCTTGCTTAGGGCCTGAGCACGACGTTGTTGGCTGTCGCTCTTGTGCTAGATTTAATAAACGCACTATAAAGAGAAGGTTGGATTGTGCCAGGTTAGTCTTTGGGAAGCGGTGCAATTATAAAATGCCGTTGGATGCTCCGACGCCCGCTTCTTCGAAGAAGCGCAAGGACAAGGCAGTTAAACCTAGGTTAGAAGAACCGTCTGTACCGGACGCCGGTTCTTTAGAGGTGTCGGTGGAGCGGTGGCTCCACCGAGGTTTCTTTGTGTTCCCAGGGTGAGACCTTATTATTGCAAGATGTGGCCTCTCAGGAGGCAGGTCAGGCTGAGGGGGCTTCTCAGGTTACTATACTCCCCTCCCTTCCTAGGGTGGCTAGGCCCTCTCCTTCTGTTTCAAAGGCTTCTCCCAGGGGCAGGCCAGGTTTAGCTTCAGTTTGTGTTACCCCTAGCTCTTCAGGAACTGTGCCCAAAAAGCATATGCTTAAAATGGCAGAAGATTTGATTACTTTGATTAGGGGTTCTATGCCCCCTCCAGATAAGAGACCTAGGGTGGAGCCTGAGTTAGGGAGTTTTGAGCAGGCTTCAGATGTTTGAGTCTTCGGCTGAAGACTTGCAGGAGTACTCTCCTTATTCTGATTCTGATGTGGATGATTCTACTCCTTCTGCTTCTCCTCCTGAGGATTTTTCTTTTTCAGAAACTCTTCACTCCATGAGGGAGCATTTTAAGTGGGAAGGTCAGGACTTCTCTGATTCCAGGAAAAGGCTTAGGGAATTTTTGTTTTTACCCCAGCATAGGCCTTTGGCTATACCTCCTGTTTTGGATGTAGTGGAAGATGTTTTTGCAGAGGCTTCTCTTAATCCTGATTCTTTGCCTCCTGCTCCTGTTAAACCGGATAGGTATTACAGGGTGCCTGAAGCTCATAAGTTTCTTTTCATTTCCATTGGGAGAGCCAGGATTACTCAGAATCCAAGAAAAGGCTCAGAGATTTCCTTCTATTGCCTCAGCACAGGCCCCTAGCTATCACCCCTGTGCTTGATATTGTAGATAATGTTTTTTTTTTAATCCAGTCCGTCTCCAGATTCTTTACCCCCTGCACCAGTAAAGCCAGACAGGTACTACAGGGTCCCTGACTCTCATAAATTTCTTTACAAAAACCCCGCTGCAGACCCAGAAACTATTTCTCAGGGTCCTAAAGGGGTTAAAGCTTCCACTGCCAAAAATCCTGTCTCCTCAGATAGGGATTCAAGAGCTTTGGACAGATGGGGGAAAAAAGTTTACACTTCTGCTACTTTAGCTGTAAGAGCTGTAAACTGCCAGTTTCACATGCTTAAATATCAACATCATCTCATGTCCTTGTTAAAGCAGAAAATGGTTACAAATATAGAAGGTCCTGACAGTAAAGAAATGCAGGATTTATTGCATACAGTTGAACAAGTGGGAAAGCATACTCTGCAATGTGGTTTTGATTCATTAGAGGCTTCTTGTAGAGCCGCAGTTACAGGCTCAGTTATTCGAAGACATGCTTGGTTGAAAGAACAAAGTTTACCTGACCATGTTAAAGTGAAATTATTGGATGCTGCACTACAGCATGATGCTTTGTTTGGTGTTAAGGCAGAAGAGGTGTTAAAGAAAATGGAGGATAAAGCAAAGTCAATGCAAACTGTGAAAGATTTCTTACAGGTTCAACCACCTAGATTTAGCAGAAACTGGCCTTCAAAAAAAATGGTCCTTTCCATACAGGCCACAAAGAGGCAGATACAGATGCCCAAGAGGCAGATCTCAGCCCCAAGGCTCCTACAGACCTAAACAATGGGGTGCTACAGCCCCCAAAGGAGGAGAAGACAAATCACAACCTTATAGGAAACAGTCACAATGACTTCCCTTTGCAAATGCCAAGCTCTTATCAGTTGACAGCACCCCTAGGGGGAAAGCTAGCACTTTTTTTTCAAAAAATTGGCACATGATCACCCAAGACCAATGGGTGCTGAATATAGTCTCTCAAGGGTACAGGATGTTCATCGTGCATACAGCTGCAGTAATTACACATGGGTTTTCTGCCGTCAGGCGGGTCCTCGGTCGGCCGAATTCCAAAGTCTAGGTCCGGCGTCGGTTGTTGTCGCTTTCTTTCCTGACGTCAGTGCGACGGGTATATAAGACACAGCCGACGCCATTTTCTTCAGTCTTTTTTGCCGCGCGGTGCCCGAAGCAGAAGCAGTTCGCAAGTGCCGGTCGGCCAGCTCCTGAAATTACGAAAAATTTGAAACCGAAGTCTTCTTTAAAGCTAAGTACCCCGTTGGGGAAACTTTTCTTGCCTCAGACCGATGTCAGACAAAGTTAACAATTGTATTTCTTGTGGGAAGCAAATACCGCATAAGGATTTCCATTCCCTCTGCATACCTTGTTTAGGCCCAGACCACGACGTCTTGGCCTGTCGCTTTTGCGCTACTTTCAATAAACGCACTATTAAGCGTCGGGCGGAGTTTGCCCAGCACTTTTTTGGTAAAGCCTTTGATTATAAAATGTCGTTGGATACTCCGACTACCGTTTTGTCCAAAAAACGCAAGGACAAAGACCGACACCACGCCAAAACTGGCTACACGTGGTCCGGTTCTCAGCGAGGCGCCTACGCAGTCCCTGACTACCGACGACACTTCTTTGGCGGTGTCCTCTGTAACAGAGACCGCAGGTACCTCGGCCCATACCCAGACTACAACCACCGAAGCCACTGTGAGTGTTGAGCCTCCTAATGTGGACAGGTCCACTTCCACCCATGGTGTCTTTAGACCCTCATCTTCCTTCTCCATAAAGGCCTTTACTAAGTCCAAATCAGCCATGCATCCCAAGAGGCCTGTTGCACAGGGCCCATCTCCAGGCCCCATGCCTAAAAATCAGATGCTAAAAATGGCTGAGGATTTAATTACTCTTATCAGGGGTTCCCAACCCCCTCCAGACAAGAGACCCAGAGTGGAGTAAGCTTCTCCCTCTTCTGACCAGGACTCCATTTTTTCAGAACATTCTGATGAAGAGGAACACTCGTACTCCCCTTTTGAAGATTCTGATGCTGAGCAGTCCATTCCTTCTGTATCTCCCCCAGAGGATTTCTCTTTTGGGGAAACCTTGCACACCTTGAGGGAACACTTCCATTGGGAAGGCCAAGACTTTTCTGATTCCAAGAAAAGACTTAGGGAATTTCTTTTGTTACCTCAGCACAGACCTCTGGCGATACCTCCTGTCTTGGACATACTTGATGATGTTTACGCGGAGGCTTGCCTAAATCCGGATTCCCTGCTTCCTGCCCCAGTCAAGCCTGATGGGTACTACAGAGTTCCTAACTCTTCCCAATTTCTTTACAAAAGCCATAATGCTGACCCTGAAACCATTTCTCAAGGCCCCAAGGGAATGAAGGCCTCTACTGCTAAGAATCCACTACCTTCCGAAAGAGAGTCTAGATCCTTAGAAAGGTGGGGAAAAAAGGTATATACCTCGGCCACCCTAGCCATGAGGGCCTTAAATTGTCAATTCCATATGCTTAAATATCAGCAGTTTCTGTTATCACAATTAAGAAATAAAATGTCTCAACCTGAACAACCAGATTTGAAAGAGTTGCAGGATATGATGCATAGTGCAGAACAAGTGGGTAAACACACCTTACAATGTGGCTATGATGCCCTAGAGGCCTCAAGTAGAGCTGCTGTGACAGGATCAGTCATTCGTAGACATGCCTGGCTTAGGGAGCAAACTTTGCCTGACCATGTTAAAGCTAAGCTACTAGATGCTCCTTTACAAAAGGATGTACTATTTGGTACTAATGCGGAGGAGATACTATGGAAAATGGAAGAAAAAGCTAAATCTATGCAAACTGTCAAAGCTTTTCTACAGGTTCAACCACCACATTTTAGCAGAAATTGGCCTTCAAAAAACTGGTCCTTTCCAGCCACGGACAGGCCACAAAGAGGTAGATACAGGCGCACAAGGGGCAGAGGACAACCTCAAGGATCATATAGAGGCAGACAATGGCAAACTCCAGCACCAAGAGGTGGCGAAGACAGTGCACAACAATACAGGAAACAAACCCAATGACTTCCCCCTTTTCATGCCAAGCAAGTCTCAGCTGACAGCACCCTTGGGAGGAAAGCTGGCATTATTTACAAGAAATTGGCATATCACAACAGACAAATGGATCCTGGACATTATAAACAGAGGCTACAGATTTCATTTTCACACACTTCCAAAAATGAGAGGCATGCCGAACCTGCCACACAATCAAAGGGCAGAGGCTCAAATACAAATTTCAAAGCTTATGGCCATGAAAGCTATTAAAGAGGTACCTACTCACGAACAAGGTCAAGGTTTTTATTCCAGACTCTTTATGGTACCAAGGAAAGGAACCGACTGGAGACCCATTTTGGACTTGTCCATCCTAAACACATTTCTACTCGTACCAAAATTCAAGATGCTCACATTACAGCAGCTTCTTCCCATGCTGGGCAAGGAGTTTTGGCTGGTAACATTGGACCTCAAGGAGGCATACCTGCATGTCCCAATCAGACAAAGCTGCAGAAGATACCTCAGATTTCTTGCAGGTTCAATCCACTATCAATTCTCTGCATTGCCCTTTGGCTTATCTACTGTGCCCAGAGTATTCACGAAATGCCTGGCATCAGTAATTGCCTACTGCAGACTTCAAGGGATACAAATTTACCCTTATTTGGACGACTGCCTGATCCAAGCGGACAGCAAGCACATACTTCTGGAACATCTGGCTTCTGTAACACGGTTATTGAATTCTCTGGGATACACAGTCAACAAAGAGAAATCCAGGCTAACACCATCTCAGAAAATAACTTTCCTGGGTGCCAACTTGGACACAAACACCCAGATGGCCTATCTTACGCCAGAAAAACAGGGGCAACTAACTCAGCACTTCAAAATACTAGCAAATTGTACCAGGCTCACTGCAAGGAAAATCCTGCAGGCTCTGGGCTTCATGGCATCTTGCATTCTTTTAATCCCATGTGCAAAGTTGCATATGAGGAAACTTCAATGGTACCTAAAAAACCTATGGTCTCAACACAGCCACAGTTTGGAAACAATAATACCAATAATCCCATGTTTGCAAAAGGAATTTCTATGGTGGGCCCAAGCATGCCAAACAAACACAGGTCTTCCATTCTGCAAGCCTCAAGCAAATCAAGTAATCACAACAGACGCCTCAGACTAGGCCTGGAGGGCGCACATGACAGACAGGTGCATTCAGGGCAAATGGTCCCAAAAGGAAAAGCACCTTCACATCAATCAAAAAGAAATGCTAGCAGTGATAAATGCAATTACAATTTTCAAGGACCTCCTGCATCCAGAGCAATTATTGATAAGAACAGACAACACCACAGTAATGTGGTACCTAAACAAACAAGGTGGAACACATTCATACCCCCTGTGCAGGCTAGCCATGTCACTTTGGAACTTGGCTCTGGAATGGCAAATCGAACTTCAAGCACAGTACTTGCCAGGATTGGAAAACACGCTGGCAGACAATCTAAGCAGAAATATGACAGACCCACACGAATGGAAGTTGCATCCTCAAGTGTTTACAAAGATAATCCAAGCGTGGGGAAGGCCAGACATAGATCTCTTCGCCTCCCACAGGAATCATCAATTGAAAAGTTCTGTTCAAGGACCTTTCATCCAAAGGCCTGGAGAGTGGGCCTTTCTTTCAGTTGGGCAGCATGGACAGTTTACGCTTTCCCACCTTTGCCTCTTCTGCCCAAGGTGCTCTTGAAAGCAAGAGCAGACAGACCGAAGATGATACTGATTGCTCCAGACTGGCCAAGACAACACTGGTACCCACTCCTGAGGAGCCTAACACGTGCTCCTCCCTGGAACCTACCTCTAATGCCTCTTCTACTGACTCAGCACAGCTACAAAACTCTTCACAGTCAGCTGAAAACACTCAATCTGGCTGCATGGAAAATTCCTTAACACCACAACAGACCCTACTCTCCAAAGAGGTGCAGGATGTCATTTTGGAGGCCAGAAGGCCATCTACTAGAAAGGCTTACTCCGCAAAATGGAAACGGTTTTGCGCTTGGAATGAGAAAAAAGGCCAGGATCCTAGAAAACTGAATTTGCCTCAGATATTACAGTATCTAGCTGAGCTGTTGAACAGTGGACTTTCATTTTCCTCCTCCAAAATTCATGCCTCAGCCATTTCTGCAGAATACAACACTGATCCACCCTTATTCTCTCGCCCACTTTTAAGACCGTTCCTCAGAGGAGCTAAGAATATAAGACCTCCAAGGAAACAAGCAATACCAGCCTGGGATCTTAACTACATTCTAGAAAAATGAACATTACCTCCCTTTGAACCAGCTGCCTCAACAGATTTGCAATATTTGTCCTGGAAAACAGCTTTCCTTCTGGCCATTACCTCAGCTCGTAGGGTTTCGGAACTACAAGCCCTCATGGCTGTGCAGCCCTTTCTCATCTTCCATCAGGACAGGGTTTCCCTACGAACCAACCCGTCATTTATGCCTAAGTTAGTATCCAGGGTAGCTTTAAATCAGGCCATACACTTACCTACCTTTTACCCCAATCCTCAAAACAAAGGGGAAAGGCTGCTACATTCCTTAGACATCCATAGACAGCTACGTTACTATTTGGACAGAACACAGCCCTTCAGGAAATCAGAACAACTTTTTGTGTCCTATGCTGTAGGAGCTCAAGGGAAGCCAATTTCCAAACAGACAATTTCAAAATGGATAGGCCACTGCATACGGTTTTGTTGCTCCTTTCATGGCAAACCTGTTCCTACAGGCATCAGATCCCATTCCACAAGGGCCACAGCTACCTCTACAGCCTTTCTCAGAGGAGTCCCTACCAAAGATATTTTGGAGGCAGCCACTTGGAGTTCTGTGCATACCTTCACAAAACACTACCACCTGCCTTTATACTCCAAAACTAGAGCGGGCTTTGCCACTGCTGTGTTGCAGGGCATTCTGGCTGCTCCCAGTTCCACCTAGTGCCTACCACCCTGTGAGTAGCTTTGGGATTCTACACGTCTGTGATTACTGCAGCTGTATGCACGATGAACATAGTACAGTTTTGTACCTACCATAAATGTAGATGTTCGAGTGCTAATACAGCTGCAGTACAGGTTTCCCTCCCTCCTTCCCCTCTTGGTAAAGGCCTAGTGGCTAACACCTCCTCATACAACCTGATTGGGTTATCCTTCTATGGTGTATTTGCTTGCAACTACTGATTTTTGATTATATTGCATTGCTTGACTATATATCTATATATATATATATATATATATATATATATATATATATATATATATATATATATATATATAATTTATGTATTGCCTTCCTTCTGGGGGCACCTGACATCTGGGGCAAGAAAGACTGAAGAAAATGGCGTCGGCTGTGTCTTATATACCCCTGTCGCACTGACGTCAGGAAAGAAAGCGACAACAACCGACGCCGGACCTAGATTTTGGAATTCGGCCGACCGAGGACCCGCCTGACGGCAGAAAACCCATGTGTGATTACTGCAGCTGTATTAGCACTCGAATATCTACATTTATGGTAGGTACAAAACTGTACTTTCCACTTCCACACACTTCCAAAACCAAAAGGTATGCCAAACCTGCCACAAAACCAATGGGCAGAGGCACAAAAACAGATTGCTGCTCTTATGAATATGGGAGCTATTCAAAAAGTTCCACAAGAAGAACAGGGCCAAGGATTTTACTCACGCCTTTTCCTAGTATCCAGAAAGGACAAAGCATGGAGACCAATACTGGACCTGTCAATCCTAAATACTTTTCTGGATGTTCCAAAATTCAAAATGTTAACACTACAACAACTCCTGCCCATGCTGGGCAAAGAGGCTTGGCTAGTTACTTTGGATCTCAAGGAGGCATACCTGCACGTCCCAATCAGACAATCGTGCAGAAGATCTCAGATTTATAGCGGGCTCAATGCGTTATCAATTCTCTGCACTGCCCTTTGGCTTATCCACTGCGCCCAGGGTCTTCACAAAATGCCTGGCACCAGTAATCGAATTTTGCAGACAAAAAGGAATTCAAATATATCCCTACTTGGACGACTGCCTTATACAAGCAGAGAGCAAGGACATTCTTCTAAAGCACCTGGCGTTTGTAAAAAGATTGCTAATTTGCCTAGGGTACACAGTAAACAAAAAGAAATCAAAACTAGTGCCCTCTCAAGAGGTAATATTCCAGGGTGCAAGCTTAAATACAACTGTCCAGATGGCTCATCTCACGCCAGACCAGATGGCTTATCTCACGCCAGACAAACAAAGGCAACTGACACATTACTTTCAAATGATGGCAACAAAGACCCAGCTCCCTGCAAGAAAAATTCTGCAGGCCCTGGGTTTCATGGCTTCTTGCATTCTACTAATTCCATATGCCAAACTGCATAAGAGAAAAATACAATGGTATCTAAAAAGTGTGTGGACTCAGGATTGTCACAGCCTAGAGACAATAATAACCTTGATTCCCTGCCTACAACAGGAGTTTCGATGGTGGTCCCAGGCCTGTCACCACAACAAGGGGCAGCCTTTCACCTTACCTACAGCCAGGCAGACAATAACAACAGATGCATCGGATTATGCCTGGGCAGCACATATGGCAGGAAAATGTATTCAGGGCGCGTGGACCAAGGAACAAATGCATCTTCACATCAATCGAAAAGAGATGCTAGCTGTACAGAATGCCCTGACAGCCTTCAAGGACCTAATACATCCAGGACAATTATTAATAAAGACAGACAATACCACAGTTATGTGGTACATAAACAAGCAAGGGAGCACACATTCCTACCCCCTATGCAGACAAGCCATGACTTTGTGGAACACAGCACTGACCTACCAGGTACATCTGCAAGCACAATTCCTGCCAGGAACAAAGAATACACTGGCAGACGAACTAAGCAGAAATCTCATGGATCCTCACGAATGGAAGCTAAATCCACAAGTGTTCAACATTAACAAGGGAGTGGGGATGCCCAGACATAGATCTCTCTGCCTCCCCTCACAATTGTCAATTACAGAAATTTTGCACAAGGACTTATCACTCTCAAGCATGGAAAGTGGACGCACTATATTTCAGCTGGAAAAACCTGGCAGTCTATGCCTTCCCTCCGATGCCTCTTCTCACCAAGGTGCTTCTAAAAGTCAGACGAGAGACCAAAAATGATCCTTATTGCACCAAACTGGCCACGCCAGCACTGGTACCCGATCCTAAAGATTTTGTCCCAAGGCCCACCTTGGCCTCTACCTCAAATCCCAACACGGCAGAACAATCAGATTCTGCACAGTCAACTCAGAACCTTAAACCTAGCAACATGGCAGATAAGGTAGCCACTCAGACTGCTCCTCTCTCTAAAGCTGTTATGGATGTAATTTTGGAAGCCAGGAGACCTAGCACTAGGAAATCTTATGCAGAAAAATGGAAGAGATTCTGTGCTTGGAACCAGGCACAAGGGCTCGACCCTCTGGTCCCTAATATGCCTCAGATTTTGCAATACCTGACTGAGATGTTGGACAAAGGCCTATCTTTTTCATCTATTAAAATCCATGCCTCTGCCATTTCAGCTCATTACAATACGGATCCTCCTATTTTCTCACATCCTCTACTACGATGGTACCTCAGAGGGGCAAAGAGTATAAGACCCCCTAGGAGAGCACCAGTACCTACTTGGGACCTCAATTTTGTTTTAGAAAAACTAACACTGCCTCCTTTTGGACCAGCCAGCTCAGCTGATCTAAAATTCTTGTCATGGAAAACTGCTCTGCTCCTATCAATAACTTCAGCAAGAAGAGTTTGAGTTACAGGCATTGATGGCTGTGGAACATTTCCTCATTTTTCACCAGGACAGGGTTTTTCTAAGGACGAACCCAACATTTATGCCAAAAGTGGTCTCCAATGTGGCCTTAAACCAAACTATTCATTTGCCTACTTTCTACCAAATCCCCAGAATAAAGGGGAAAAACTTCTGCACTCTTTGGATATACACAGACAACTACAATTTTACTTGGACAAAACAAAAGCTTTCAGAAAAACTGAGCAACTGTTTGTAGCATATGCTGCCGGATCACAAGGAAAACTTATTACAAAGCAGACAGTCTCCAAATGGATAGGGCACTGCATCCGCTTCTGTTATGCACAACATGGCAAATCTGTGCCCAAGGGCATTAGGCCTCATTCTTCCAGAGCAGCAGCCATTTCAGCAGCTTTCCTCAGAGGGGTACCAACCAAAGACATTTTAGAAGCTGCAACCTGGAGCTCAGTGCACACTTTTACCAAGCACTACCACCTACCTCTCTACTCCAAATCCAGAGCAGGCTTTGCTACTGCAGTTCTGCAGGGCTTGTTAGCCTCGCCAACTCCAATCTGGTCCCAGCCACCCTACCTCAGCTTTGGGATTCTACCCAAGTGTAATGACTGCAACAGTGAAACACGATGAACATAGTACAGTTGTGTACCTACCATAAATGTAGATGTTAGAGTGTCTTCACTGTTGCAGTCCTGGTTACCCACCCACCTTCCCCCTCTTTGCTGGGACTATTCTGTACTTCTCAACTCTATACAACCTATGTGGTGTATTTGCTTTTAGAGGAAGGAAATGTTTGTAGTAATATATGCATGGTTGTTAGGCATATTTTTATCTTTACAGCCTTCATATCTGGGGGCACCTGACATCTGGGGCAAGAAAAACTGAAGAAAATGGCATCGGTTGCAACTTTTATACCCCAGGCGCACTGACGTCGGGGAAGAGGCGACCGCAACCGATGCCGGACCAAGACTTTGGAACTCGGGCCGACTGCAGGTCGCCTGCCAGCAGGATAACCCAAGTGTAATGACTGCAACAGTGAAGACACTCTAACATCTACATTTATGGTAGGTACACAACTGTACTTTTCCTCTTTCCTTCAGCATTGTATTTGGAGAGCATGTATTGTTTGTGGCTGTTGTGTAAGTTTTAACAGTAGATATCTTACTTCTCACTTTTTCAGTATTCAGTCACTTCTTTCTACCTAGTTTGCTTCTGGCTGAGGGGTTGTTCTTAGATCCTTTTCTCCTCTTTCCCTTCCTGGATGTACATCTTAATGGCTTTGCTGTGGTTCTTCTGGGGCACTTCAGTTCTGATGATTAGGCACTCCTATGTCATGCATGTACCTTGCACTTTGCTCGTTGGGCATAACATCTGCTGTATTGTGCTTGGAAAGTGTAAAAGCTTTGATATGCTAGCCAGACATTTGGCTGTCCTTGGCAGGCTATCCCAAGATTTGAAGAGTACTGCAACAGTGAGAAGCTGGATATGTACTGTTGTGGTAATATCTTACAGAACTGTACTGTTTTCAGTGTTGTCTTTAAGTTTCAGTCCAAACCTTGTAGCAGGTTTTGTTTTCATCAGTTTGACAAAATAATCGACATAAAGGCTTGCATTATTGTGAATTGTTTATAGTAGCTTTAGGGAGCAGGCAAAGGTTCAGTCTTAGTTGTCTGAGGAGTTTGCGGGTGTACAAGACAGGGATACCCCTTGTCCTCATTACAATGTGGAATTCATTGATTTGTTGGGTACTTAGTAACTAGAAAATGTGATTTTTATATATAAATATATATATATATATATATATATATATATATATATATATATATTGATGACTTTTGTGCCATCGGCCTTAAATGATGATAAAGGTAGCCGATGAAGTAAAGAAACATGGGAGAAAGATAACCTAGATAAGATCTGTAAAAGTAGAAAAATCTAGGAAAATGATGGCCCTTACAGGCCAAATCAGAGTTTATTCATAGTCTAAAATGGAGCGATAGGAGGGTGGTAACGTTTAACAAAAGGTTTAAGGTAACATAGTTGGTTGCAAAAAAAAAGTAGTTGTGTACGTTGCACTTACCATAACAGTAAATTTTGATATAGTCAGTGATGTGGTAGCCTTTAGCTAGACGGGTTATGTCCTACCCAGGATTCCAAAGTCTGTCTCCCTTCTACACATGCCCAGGCTACTGCTGCATAGGGAGAAAACTGCAGCTTGTGCACCAAGAACACTCAGGACTTTCTTGCTTTCCTAAAGGGACAGAGCCCACTGTCCTGGAAAAAAAAAAACAGAAAAGTTAGAAGCACATCAAATAAGAAGGGAAATAAAGGAAAAGTGCAGCTGCTACAGCAGCGATTTACTTCAGACACCAGCTGATGTTCTTCGTGTTTCACTGTTGCAGTCATCACACTTGGGTTATCTGCCTGCAGGATGTTCATCGTGCATACAGCTGCAGTCATAACAGATGGGTTCTCCTGCCGTCAGGCGGGTCCTCGGTCGGCCGAATTCCAAAGTCTAGGTCCGCCGGTTGTCGTCGCTTCTTCCCTGACGTCAGTGCGACAGGGGTATAAAAGAACCAGCCGACACCATTTTCTTCAGTCTTTCTTGCCGCGCGGTGCCCGAAGCAGAAGCAGTTCGCAAGTGCCGGTCGGCCAGCTCCTGAAATTACGAAAATTTTGCAACCGAAGTCTTCTTGAAAGCTAAGTACCCCGTTGGGGAAACTTTTCTTGCCTCAGACCGATGTCAGACAAAGTTAATAATTGTATTTCATGTGGGAAGCAAATACCGCATAAGGATTTTCATTCCCTCTGTATTCCTTGTTTAGGCCCAGACCACGACGTTTCGGTCTGTCGTTTTTGTGCTACACTCAACAAACGCACCTTTAAGCGTCGGGCGGAGTTCGCCCAGCATTATTTTGGCAAAAAATTTAACTATATTATGTCGTCGGATACTCCGACTCCAGTTTTGTCTAAAAAGCGCAAAGATAAGGACCGACGCACGAGGTCCGCGGCCTCTACCGACACCACTCCAAAGCCGACTACAGGTGGTCCGGTTCTCAGCGAGGCGCCTACGCAGCCCCTGACTACCGACGACACTTCATTGGCGGTGTCTTCTGTTCCCGAGGTCGCAGGCTCCTCGGCCCACACCCCGATTACAGATACCGAAGCTACTCTTGGTGGTGAATCTCAAAATGTAGACAGGTCTGCCTCCTCTTCTTTTTCCATCAAGGCTTTCACTAAGTCTAAAGCAGCCATGCATTCTAAGAGACAAGCTACACAGGGCCCATCTCCAGGCCCCAATGCCTAAAAAACAGATGCTTAAAATGGCTGAGGATTTAATTACTCTCATCAGGGGTTCTCAAGACCCCGGACAAAGGCCCAGAGTGGAGGAAGAATCCCCCTCCTCTGATCAGGCCTCCATTATATCAGAGCACTCTGATGAACAGGAACATTCTTACTCCCCTTTTGAAGATTCTGATGCAGAGGAGTCCATTCCCTCTGTATCCCCCCCAGAGGATTACTCATTTGGGGAAACCTTGCATACCTTAAGGGAACACTTCCACTGGGAAGGCCAAGAGTACTCAGATTCCAAGAAAAGGCTTAGGGATTTTCTCTTGCTACCTCAGCACAGGCCTCTGGCTATACCTCCTGTCTTGGACATACTAGATGTGTACTCGGAGGCCTGCCTTAACCCAGATTCTTTACCTCCAGCCCCAGTCAAGCCTGACCGGTACTACCGGGTTCCTGACTTGCGCCAATTTCTATACAAAAGCCATGCGGCTGACCCAGAAACTATCTCACAGGGCCCCAAGGGAATTAAGGCTTCCACTGCTAAAAATCCATTACCTTCCGAGAGAGATTCCAGATCCTTAGAAAGGTGGGGAAAAAAGGTATATACCTCGGCCACCTTAACCAGGAGGGCATTAAACTGCCAGTTCCATATGCTAAAGTACCAACAGTTTCTGTTATCACAATTGAGAAGTAAAATGTCACAACCTGAACAACCAGACTTGAAGGAGTTGCAGGATTTGATGCATAGTGCAGAACAAGTGGGTAAACATACCTTGCAATGTGGTTTTGATGCTCTAGAGGCCTCATGTAGAGCTGCTGTTACAGGATCAGTCATACGTAGACATGCCTGGCTCAAGGAACAAACCTTACCAAATCATGTCAAAGCTAAATTACTAGATGCCCCTCTACAAAAAGGATGTATTACTTGGTGCTAATGCTGAGGAGGTATTAAAGAAAATGGAGGAAAAGGCTAAATCAATGCAAACAGTGAAAGATTTTCTACAGGTACAACCCCCACGTTTCAGTAGAAATTGGCCTTCCAAAAATTGGTCCTTTCCAGCCACGGACAGACCCCAAAGAGGTTAGATACAGGCGCCCGAGGGGCAGAGGGCAATCCCAAGGATCGTTTGGAGGCAGACAATGGCAAGCTCCTACACAAAGAGGTGGTGAGGATAGTTCGCAGCCATTCAGAAAGCAAGGCCAATGACTTTCCCCTTTGCATGCCAAGCAAGGCTCAAATGGCAGCACCCTTAGGTGGAAAACTGGCATTATATTCAAAAAATTGGCATATTGTCACAAAAGACAAATGGATCCTGGACATTATAAACAGAGGCTACAGATTCCATTTTCACACCCTTCCAAAAATGAGAGGCATGCCAAACATGCCACACAATCAAAGGGCAGAGGCACAAAGACAAATTTCAGATCTCATGGACATGAAAGCTATTCAAGAGGTACCTACTCACGAACAAGGTCAAGGTTTTTATTCCAGACTATTCCTGGTACCAAGGAAGGGAAAAGATTGGAGACCTATTTTGGACCTATCCATCCTAAACACATTTTACTGCACTCAAAATTGAAGATGCTCACTTTACAGCAGCTTCTTCCCATGCTGGGCAAGGAGTCTTGGCTGGTAACATTGGACCTCAAGGAGGCATACCTGCATGTCCCAATCAGACAAAATTGCAGAAGATACCTCAGATTTCTTGCAGGTTCAACCCATTATCAATTCTCTGCATTGCCCTTTGGCTTATCTACTGCGCCCAGAGTATTCACGAAATGCCTGGCATCAGTAATTGCCTACTGCAGACTTCAAGGGATACAAATATACCCCTATTTGGACGACTGCCTGATCCAAGCGGACAGCAAGCACATACTCCTGAAACATCTGGCTTATGTAATAATGTTGTTGAATTCTCTGGGATACACAGTCAACAAAAAGAAATCAAGGCTAATACCCTCTCGGAAAATAATTTTCCTGGGTGCCAACTTGGACACAAACACCCAGATGGCCTACCTCACGCCAGAGAAGCAGGGGCAACTAACTCAATACTTCAGAACACTAGCAAATTTCACCAGGCTGACTGCAAGGAAAATCCTGCAGGCTCTGGGATTCATGGCATCTTGCATCCTACTAGTCCCATGTGCAAAGCTGCATATGAGGAAACTTCAATGGTACCTGAAATACCTATGGTCTCAACACAGCCACAGTTTGGAAACAATAATACCACTAATTCCATGTCTTCAAAAGGAATTTCTGTGGTGGGCTCAAGCATGCCAAACAAACACAGGTCTCCCATTCAGCAAGCCTCAAGCAAATCAAGTCATCACAACAGACGCCTCGGACTACGCCTGGGGGGCGCACATGACAGATCGGTGCATTCAGGGCAAATGGTCCCAAAAAGAAAAGCACCTTCACATCAATCAAAAGGAAATGCTAGCAGTAATAAATGCTATTATAGCTTTCAAAGACCTTCTGCATCCAGGTCAACTATTGATAAGGACAGACAACACCACAGTAATGTGGTACATAAACAAACAGGGAGGAACCCATTCATACCCCCTATGCAGGCTGGCCATGTCACTTTGGAACATGGCTCTGGACTTATAAACCAAACTTCAAGCACAGTACTTGCCAGGCAAGGAAAACACGCTGGCAGACAACCTAAGCAGAAATATGACGGATCCACACGAATGGAAGTTGCATCCTCAAGTTTTTACAGAGATAATTCAAGCATGGGGAAGGCCAGACATAGATCTCTTTGCCTCCCACAAAAATCACCAATTGACAAAATTCTGCTCAAGGATTTTTCATCCAAAGGCCTGGAGAGTTGACGCTCTCTCTTTCAGTTGGACAACAATGACAGTTTATGCCTTCCCACCTCTTCCTCTGCTACCCAAATTCTATTAAAAACCAGAGCAGACAGACCAAAGATGATTCTCATTGCTCCAGACTGGCCAAGACAACACTGGTACCCACTCCTGAGAAGCCTGACGCATTCCCCACCATGGACCCTGCCTCTAATGCCTCTTTTTCTGACTCAGCACAGCTTCAAAACTCTTCACAGTCAGCTGAAAACACTCAATCTGACCGCATGGAAGATTCCTTAATATCACAACAGACCCTACTCTCCAAGGAGGTGCAGGATGTCATTTTGGAGGCCAGAAGGTCGTCTACTAGAAAAGCTTACTCCGCAAAATGGAAACGGTTTTGTGCCTGGAATGAGAAAAAGGGCCAGACTCCTGGAAAACCGAATTTACCTCAAATATTACAGTATCTAGCTGAGCTGCCAAGCAGTGGACTTTCATTCTCCTCCATCAAAATCCATGCCTCAACCATTTCTGCAGAATACAACACTGATCCACCTTTATTCTCTCACCCCCCTCTTAAGACAGTTCCTCAGAGGGGCTAAGAATATAAAACCCCCAAGGAAACAACCAATACCTGCTTGGGATCTCAATTTCATTCTAGAAAAGCTGACCTTGCCTCCTTTTGAGCCAGCTGCCTCAACAGATTTGCAATATTTGTCCTGGAAAACAGCTTTCCTTCTGGCTATTACCTCAGCTCGTAGGGTATCGGAACTACAAGCCCTCATGGCTGTGCAGCCTTTTATCATCTTCCATCAGGACAGAGTTTCCTTACGAACCAACCCGTCCTTTATGCCAAAGTGGTATCCAGGGTAGCTTTGAATCAGGCTATACACTTACCTACCTTTTATCCTAATCCTCAAAACAAAGGGGAGAGATTACTACATTCCTTGGACATCCACAGACAACTGCGTTATTATTTGGACAGAACAAAGCCTTTCAGAAAATCAGAACAGCTCTTTGTGTCCTATGCTATAGGAGCTCAAGGGAAGCCAATTTCCAAACAGACAATCTCAAAATGGATAGCCCACTGCATACGCTTTTGTTCTTTTCATGGCAAAACTGTACCTACAGGCATCAGATCTCACTCCACAAGGGCCACAGCTACCTCTGCAGCTTTCCTCAGAGGAGTTCCTACCAAAGATATTTTGGAAGCAGCCACTTGGAGTTCTGTGCATACCTTCTCCAAGCACTACCACCTTCCATTATACTCCAAATCTAGAGAAGGCTTTGCCACTGCAGTCTTGCAGGGCATCCTGGCTCCTCCTAGTTCCACCTAGTGCCTACCACCCCTTTCTTAGCTTTGGGATTCTACCCATCTGTTATGACTGCAGCTGTATGCACGATGAACATAGTACAGTTTTGTACCTACCATAAATGTAGATGTTCGAGTGCTAATACAGCTGCATTCCAGATTTCCCTCCCTCCTTCCCCTCTTGGGACAAGCCTATTGGCTAACACCTCCTCATGCAACCTGATTGGGGTATTCATTTATGGTGTATTTGCTTGCACTACTGTATTTTGATTATATGGCATTGCTTTATTACACAAATTTATGTATTGCCTTCCTTCTGGGGGCACCTGACATCGGGGGCAAGAAAAACTGGAGAAAATGGCGTCTGCTGGTTCTTTTATACCCCTGTCGCACTGACGTCAGGGAAGAAGCGACGACAACCGACGTCGGACCTAGACTTTGGAATTCGGCCAACCGAGGACCCGCCTGATGGCAGGAGAACCCATCTGTTATGACTGCAGCTGTATTAGCACTCGAACATCTACATTTATGGTAGGTACAAAACTATACTGTAGCCCTCAGTCGTCCCGAATACCAGAGTCATGGGATTTCTGCATGGATGCTGTCGCTTCTTCCATGATGTCAGGTCGTCAGAGGTATAAAACATGCAGCCGAGGCCATTACATCAGCTTTTCTTGCTGTGAGGGAGCCCGAAGCAGAAGCAGTTTGCAAGTGCCAGTCAGCCGCTTCCTGAAATTTTTGTTTTTCGAGTTTAAAACCTGAAGTCTTCTAAAGCCAAGTACCCCGTTGGGATCCTTTTTTCTTGCTCTAACCGATGTCAGAATTTAACAATTGTCTTGCCTGTGGAAAGCAAATACCTCACAGAGATTTTCATTCTTACTGCATCACCTTAGTCCCAGACCACGACTTTCCTCTCTGTCAGTTTTGTGCCTTGTTCAACACCCGTACTATTCGTCGTCTGGCTATTTTTGTTGCTAAATTCTTTCGCTCTCATTCACCGTATTCCGAAATGGCTTCGATAAGCCATCCGACTACCGATCTTCCAAAAAAACCGCAAGGATAAAGACAGAGACAGGACTTGCATAGGTCCAAAGCTGCTGACAGTGCTTCCGTTAAGCTAGTCACCAGTCCACTGGTTCTCAGTGAGGCACTTTCGCAGCCCCTGTTACCCACGTCTACAGATTCGCAGGCCTCTACTGAGACCTATTTGGAGTCCGGTATGCTGCGAGATGCTTCTTCGATTATGGAACCTGCGGATGTCTCCGGAGCCGCTGCACAGGCACCGGCTTCTGAGGGTGTATTCAGACCTCCTGATGTTCGTATTAAACCAACTACTTCGTTAATGACTAAAAACTACCGAATTTCTCAGGTCCAGAGTTCGCACTATGCCTAGGAAACAGACGACAAAAGCACATTCTCAAGCTCCCATGCCACAGAAACAAATGCTTAGAATGGCTGAAGACCTTATCACTTTAATTAGGGGAAGCCAGCCTTCCCCTCTAAAAGAAAAAAAAAAGATTTTCCTTCTGATTCTACAGACCATGAGTCCGATGACACTTATCTACCTATGAGGATTCAGATGCAGAGAATTCCATTCCCTTTGCCTCCCCCCAGAGGACTTTTCTTTTGGTGAAACCTTGCATACCGTAAGAGAGCATTTCCGCTGGGAATGCCAGGACTACCCACAGTCCAAAAAGAGACTCGGGGAATTTTTAGACTTGCCTCAGCATAGGCCTCTAGCTATACCCCTGTCTTGGATATTGTAGATGATGTCTTTATGGAATCCAGTCTTACCCCAGATACTTTACTTTACCTCCAGCTCCTAGAAAGCCTGACAGGTACTACAGAGTACCCGACTCTCACAAATTTATCTTTAAAAATCCCACTGCGGATCCAGAGACCATTTCCCAGTGACCTAAAGGTATTAAGGCTACTACAGCCAAAAATCCTACCCCTTCGTACAGGGATTCTAGGGCTTTAGACAGATGGGTTAAGAAGGTATATACCTCTAACTTCTGCCATCAGGGCTTTAAATTGCCAGTTTCACATATTGAAGTACCAACAGCATATTATGGAACTAATTAAACAAAATGTTGTTGCTTGATTGTGCAGAAAATAAAGACTTGCAAGAGTTAATGCATTCTGCAAACCAAGTTGGTAAACATACTTTGCAGTGTGGTTTTGATGCCTTAGAAGCATCTTGCAGGGCTGCTGTCACTGGGTCTGTTTTGAGGAAGGCATGCTTGGCTGAAGGAACATATCTTGTCAGACCATGTCAAGGCAAAATTACTAGATGCTCCATTAAACCAAGAATGTTTGTTTGGCTCAAAAGCAGAAGTTGCTCATAAAAAGATGGAGGAAAAAGCTAAATCTATGCAAACTGGTAAAGCTTTTTTACAGTTGCAGCCACCTAGATTCAGTAGGCATTGGCCTTCAAAAAACTGGTCCATTCCAGTCCCTCCCAGCCCTTCTCGGTCCGAACCCAGGGACAACAGACCACAAAGACTACAGTCTCAGGGTATGCACAGATCTAAACAATGGAGTGCTCTTTCCTCAACAACAGGGAGTGGTAAGCCACCCCAACTGGGAGTATATTACCCAGGACCGATGGGTCTTCGAATCTGTATCCCTTGGATACGATGTTTTACTTCCACTCACTGCCAACCCCAAGCGGATTGCCAGACCTTCCTCCAAACCAGTGGGTAGAGGCCCAAAAGCAAGTACTTTCTCTTCTCAGTATCAGGGCTATTCACCCTGTTCCAACAGAGCAAACGGGACAGGGTTTCTACTCCAGACTGTTCATTGTGCCCAGAAAAGAGAACACTTGGTGTCCTATTCTGGATCTGTCAACTCTCAACACCTTCCTGGTGGTACCAAAATTCAAAATGGCTTACACTTCAGCAGCTGCTTCCTATGCTAGCCAAGGATTCCTGGCTAGTCACCCTAGGCTTAAAAGAAGCTTATCTGCACATCCCCATAAGGGAATCTTGCAGGAAATATCTACGTTTCAGGGCAGGCTCTATGCACTGTCAGTTCTCTGCACTTCCCTGTAGTGTATCTACTGCACCCAGGGCATTCACAAAGTGCCTGGCTCCAGCCATGCATACTGCAGGCAGAGAAGTATTCAAATTTACCCATACATGGACGATTGCCTGATTCAGGTGGACAGGCAGGAAATGCTACTTCAGCACCTAACATTTTGTAAAGAGACTCCTAGCTTCTCTGAGGTATACCATCAATGAAAATAAGTCACATCTGGTACCCAGCCAAAAGATTGCATTCCTGGGAGCAAACTTGAACACAACCTCTCAGATGGCATTCCTCACTCCAGAAAAGCAGGTTTATTTCACAAATTACTTCAAACTACTGGCCAACCAAACCCAGCTATCTGCAAGAAAAATACTGCAAGCCCCTAGGGTTCATGGCCTCATGCATTCTTCTAATTCCATATGGGTCCTGCGTCGGTTGCTGTCGCCCGTTCCCTGACGTCAGGTTGTCAGGGGTATAAAAGATGCGGCCAACGCCATTTTCTTTAGTCTTTCTTGCCGCGCAGTGCCCGAAGCAGAAGCATTTCGCAAGTGCCGGTAGGCCGACTCCTGAGATTTTCGTGTTGGAGTTTCAGATCCGAAGTCTTCAATAAAGCTAAGTACCCTGTTGGGGAAACTTTTTTTTTTCTTGCTCCAGACCGATGTCAGAAAAAGTAAATAATTGTATTTCTTGTGGAAAGCAAATACCTCATAAGGATTTTCATTCCTACTGTATTCCTTGCCTAGGCCCTGATCACAACGTTTCTGGTTGTCGGTTTTGTGCTAGATTTAACCAACGCACTATTAAGCATCAGTATGATTTTGCTTTAAACTATTTTGGACGCCGGTTTAATTATCCAGAAATGTTGTCCGATAGCCATCCGGAGTTTACAAAAAACACAAAGAAAAGGAGAGAGACTACAGAGGCCCAAAACCAACGACGAAGCTTCTTCTAAGCCAGTCACCGGTTCTCAGTGAGGCGCTTTTGCAGCCCCTGACACCCGCTACTTTAGAGTCGCAGGCTGCTACTGACTCCCATGTGGAGTCGGCCATGCCGCTGGAAACTCAAGGTATTGGAGCCTCGGATACTATTCCTTCAGATGGGTCCGGAGCCGCTGAGCAAGCACCGGCTTCTGAGGGGTGTGTTCAGACCTAAACATCTTTTCATTAAACCAACTTCAGCTTCAAAGGCAAAGACTAAAGCACCTTCTAAAGCAAAGAAACAAACTCAAGAGCCACGTTGTCAGGCCTCTATGCCCAAAAAACAGATGCTCAAAATGGCCGAAGACGTGATTACCTTGATCAGGGGTTCCCACCCCCCTCTTGATAAGAGGCCTAGGCAAGAGACTGACTATGAATCTTCAGATCAGGTTTCCATTTCTTCTGATTCCTCTTCTGATCAGGAATATTCCCTCCCCCCTATGAGGATTCTGATGCTGAAGAATTTATACCTTCAGCTTCTCCTTCAGAGGACTATTTTTTTGGGGAAACCTTGCATACCATGAAGGGAGCATTTCCACTGGGAGAGCCAATATTTTTCAGAATCTAAAAAGAGGCTCAGGGATTTCCTTTTACTTCAACACAGGCCACTAGCCATTCCACCTGTGTTGGACATTGTAGATGATGTGTTTTCGGAGTCTAGTCTTACCCCTGACTCCTTTCCTCCAACTCCTTTAAGCCTGACAGATATTACAGGGTTCCTGACTCCCATAAATTCCTTTTTAAAAACCCTGCTGCAGACCCAGAAACTATTTCACAGGGTCCCAAAGGAGTTAAGGCTTCCGCTGCAAAAAAACCCTACCCCCTCTGACAGAGATTCCAGGGCACTGGATAGATGGGGAAAAAGGTATACACATCTGCTACCTTGGCTATAAGGGCCTTAAACTGTCAGTTTCATATGCTCAAATATCAGCAACATGTCATGGCATTGCTTAAGTAGAAAATGTTGTTAAACTCTGAATGTGCAGAAAACAAGGAAATGCAGGATTTATTGCATGCAGCTGAACAAGTTCGAAAGCATACTTTGCAATGTGGTTTTGATTCTTTGCGGCCTCCTGCAGGGCCGCAGTTACGGGTTCTGTAATTAGGAGGCATGCTTGGTTAAGGGAACAAAATCTGCCTGATCATGTCAAAGTTAAATTATTAGGTGCACCTTTACAGCATGATACTTTATTTGGTGTTAAGGCAGAAGAGGTGTTAAAGAAAATAGAGGACAAAGCTAAATCTATGCAAACGGTCAAAGATTTTTTTACAAGTACAGCCACCTAGGTTTAGTAGACACTGGCCAACAAAGAACTGGTCTTTTCCTGTGTCAGACCTCAAAGGGGCAGACCCAGATGCCCTAGAGGCAGACCCCAGGCGCAAGGTTCATACAGGTCAAAGCAATGGGGTGCATCTACCTCCAAAGTTGGAGAAGACAAATCTCAACCATACAGGAAACAGTCCCAATGACCTCCCCCTTCCTGCACCAAGCACTTGTCTCCTGGCAGCACCCTTAGGGTGAAAATTAGCATTTTTTCTCAATTGGCACACCATAACCCAGGACAAGTGGGTTCTAAATATGGTGTCACAAGGCTACAAGTTCCATTTCCATACCGTACCAAAGGCAAACGGCTGGCCAGATCTGCCAAAAAATCAATGGGCAGAGGCACAAAAACAAGTGTCATCCCTCATGGACATGGGGGCCATTTAGCAAGTACCAGAGCAAGAGCAGAGACAAGGATTTTACTCTAGACTATTCTTGGTACCCAGAAAGGACAAGGCCTGGAGGCCAATACTGGAACTATCTATTCTGAACACATTCCTGGATATACCAAAATTCAAGATGTTGACTTTGCAGCAGCTTCTGCCCATGCTGGGCTAGAATGCTTGGTTTGTGACTTTAGACCTAAAAGAGGCATACCTGCATGTCCCAGTCAGACAAATATGCAGAAGATACCTCAGATTCAAGGCTGGCTCAATGCATTACCAATTCTCTGCACTGCCCTTTGGCTTTTCTACTGCATACAGGGTCTTTACCAAGTGCTTGGCACCAGCAATTGCATTTTGCAGACAAAGAGGAATACAAATATATCCTCACTTGGACGACTGTCGAATTCAAGCAGAGAACAAGGACATTCTTCTACAGCATCTGGCGTTTGTGAAAAGACTTCTAACATGTCTAGGGTACACAGTCAATGAAAAGAAATCTAAACTAGTACCCTCTCAAGAGATAATATTCCTGGGTGCAAGCTTAAATACAACTGCCCAGATGGCTTATCTCAAGCCAGACAAACAAAGGCAACTGACTACCTATTTCAAAATGTTGGCAACAAAGACCCAGTTATCTGCAAGAAAAATTCTGCAGGCTTTGGGCTTCATGGCATCCTACTAATTCCATATGCAAGACTGCATATGAGGAAACTACAATGATACCTAAAAAGTGTTTGGACTCAACATTGCCACAGCCTGGAAACTATGATTACTCTCATTCCCTGCCTGCAACAGGAGTTTTGATGGTGGGCAAAGGCTTGTCACCAAAACAAGGGACAGCCATTCACATTACTCCCAGCCAGGCAGACACTAACAACGGATGCATCAGATTATGCCTGGGGGGCCCCCATGGCAGGAAGATGCATTCAGGGCACATGGGCCTCAAACCAAGTGCATCTACATGTCAATCAAAAAGAGATGCTAGCTGCTCAAAATGCCCTGACAGCCTTCAAGGACCTTCTGCATCCAGGACAACTACTGATAAAGACAGACAACACCACGGTCATGTGGTATATAAACAAGCAGGGGGGCACATATATTCTTACCCCCTTTGCAGACTAGCCATGACTTTGTGGAACACAACATTGACTTACCAAGTACATCTGCAGGCACAATTCCTGCCAGGAAGGAAAAATACTCTGTCAGGCGATCTAAGCAGAAACCTCATGGATCCCCACGAGTGGCAGCTGAATCCACAAGTCTTCAGCATGATAACAAGGAAATGGGGATGCCCGGACATCAATTTGCCTCCCCTCACAACTACCAACTAAAACGATTCTGCACAAGGTTATATCACAGACAAGCATGGAAAGTGGACGCCCTATCAGTGTATGCCTTTCCCCCACTGCCTCTCCTCCCCAAGGTACTCCTAAAGGTCAGACAGGAGAAGCCAAAGATTATACTAATTGCCCTAGGCTGGCCCCGCCAGTACTGGTATCCAATCCTAAGGAACTTGTCTCAGTGCCTAGCTTGGACCTTACCTCAAATACCTCCTCTGCTGTCCCAGCAAAACAATCAGATCCTGCACAGCCAAATCGGGACTTTAAACCTGGCAGCATGGTGAATAATGTCATACAAAACACACCTGTCAGTAAAGCTGTGATGGATGTCATTTTGGAAGCCATAAGGCCTAGTACTAGAAAATCTTACATTGGAAAATGGAAGAGATTCTGTACTTGGAACCAGGCACAAGGAATTGATACAGCTGTGCCAAATATTCCTCAGATTTTGCAATACTTAACTGAGATGCTGGACAAAGGCCTATCTTTTTCATCTATTAAAATTCATGCCTCCGCCATTTCGGCTCATTACAATACAGAGCCATCAATCTTTTCTCATCCCTTATTAAAGCAGTACCTCAGAGGAGCCAAAAATTTAAGGCCTCCAGGAGATCACCAATGCCTGCATGGGACCTCAACTATGTCTTGGAAAAACTCACCCTGCCTCCTTTTGAGCCAGCTGCTACTGCTGATATAAAGTTTTTATCTTGGAAAACAGCTCTGCTCCTAGCAATAACTTCTGCACGACGAGTTTTCAGAGCTACAGGCACTCATGGCTGTGGAACCTTTTATCATTTTTTAATCCAGACAGGGTCTCTCTGAGGACAAACCCAACATTTATGCGTAAGGTGTTGTCCAGTGTGGCTCTTAACCAAACTGTTCATCTGCCAACTTTTTATCCAAATCCACAGAACAAGGGGGAGAGAATTCTGCATTCTTTGGACATACACAGACAGCTTAGATTCTACTTGGACAGAACCAAAGTTTTCAGAAAGACAGAGCAATTACTAGTGGCATATTATGCAGGATCACAAGGAAAGGCGATCTCAAAGCAGACCATTTCAAAGTGGCTAGGCCACTGCATTCGATGTTCATCGTGTTACACTGCTGCAGTCATTACACTTGGGTTATCCTGCCGTCAGGCGGTTCCACAGTCGGCCTGAGTTCCAAAGTCTTGGTCCGGCGTCTGTTGTTGTCGCCTCCTCCCTGACATCCGTGCCACAGAGGTATACAAGATGCAGCCGATGCCATTTTATTCAGTCTTTCTTGCTGCGCGGTGCCCAAAGCAAAAGCAGTTCGCAAGTGCCGGTCGGCCGTTTCCTGAGATTTGCATTCCGAATCCAGAACCGAAGTCTTCTACAAAGCTAAGTACCCCGCTGGCGAAACTTTTTCTTGCCTCAGACCGATGTTAGTAAAAGTTAATAACTGTATTTCTTGTGGGAAGCAAATACCTCATAAGGATTACCATTCCTATTGTATCCCATGCCTAGGCCCAGACCACGACGTCACTGGTTGTCGGTTTTGTGCTAGGTTTAACAAGCGCACTATTAAATGTCGGTTTGATTTTGCCCAACATTATTTTGGTAGAAAATTCAATTATACCATGCCGTCGGAACTTCCGACGACCGGAATACACAAAAAGCGCAAAGACAAGGATAGGCATCCGAGGCCCAAAACTGAAGCAGCCTCTTCTAGGCCAGTCGCCGGTTCTCCGGTTTTCAGCGAGGCGCCTTCGCAGCCCCTGACTACCGCTTCTGTAGAACCACAGGCCACCTCTTGACTCCCACGTGGAGATGGCTGGGCCTTCGGACGCACAAGTTATTCAGCCTACCGAGACTAACCTTTCAGAGAGATCCAGAGTAGCTGAGCAACCCACAGCTTCAGAGGGTGTCTTCAGACCTACTCAGTTGAGCATTAAACACTCAGCTAAGTCTAAGCCTCCTTTAAAATCAAAGAAACAAATACAGCATTCTCCAGGACAGGCCTCCATGCCTAAGAAACAAATGCTCAAAATGGCCGAAGACCTAATCACTCTGATCAAGGGGTCCCATCCCCCTCCTGATAAAAGGCCTAGACAGGATGCAGACTGACTCATCCGACCAGGTGTCCATCTCTTCTGATTCATCCTCAGACCTAGGATGCTCTCTACCCCCTTATGAGGATTCTGATGCTGAGGAATCAATTCCATCAGCCTCACCGCCTGAGGACTACTCCTTTGGGGAAACCCTACATACCACAAGGGAGCATTTCCACGGGGAAGGCCAGGATTACTCAGAATCCAAGAAAAGGCTCAGAGACTTCCTTTTATTACCTCAACACAGACCCCTTGCTATTCTGCCAGTGTTAGATATTGTGAATGATGTGTATACTGAATCCAGCTTAAATCCTGATTCCTTACCTCCAGCCCCTGTTAAACCTGACAGATACTACAGAGTCCTTGACTCACATAAATTACTGTATAAAAGCCCTGTAGCTGACCCTGAAACTATTTCTCAGGGACCCAAAGGAGTTAAGGCATCATCAGCCAAGAATCCAGTTCCTTCTGAGAGATTCCAGAGCATTAGGCAGATGGGGAAAGAAAGTATATACGTCTGCAACTTTAGCAATGAGAGTCTTGAATTGCCAGTTTCACATGCTAAAATATCAGCAATTTTTACTGTCTCAGTTAAAACAAAAAATCTTCCAGAATCAGATCCTCCTAATTTTAAAGAAATGCAGGATTTATTGCATGCAGCTGAACAAGTGGGAAAGCATACTTTGCAATGTGGTTTTGATTCTTTAGAGGCCTCCTGCAGAGCAGCAGTCACAGGCTCTCTCATTAAAAGATATGCTTGGTTAAAAGAACATACTGGTTAAAAGAATGTACGTTACCAGATCATGTTAAAGCAAAATTATTGGATGCACCTTTGCAGCAGGATGTGTTATTTGGAGTTAAGGCAGAAGAGGTATTAAAGAAAATGGAGGATAAGGCAAAATCTATACAAACGGTGAAGGATTTCTTACAGGTTCAGCCTCCTAGATTTAGCAGAAACTGGCCAACTAAGAATTGGTCCTTTCCAATTACAGACAGACCTCAAAGGGGAAGATACAGACGTCCAAGAGGTAGAGGTCAAACACAAGGTCCTTACAGGCCTCGACAATGGGTTGCATCAGGCCAGAAAGAAGGGGAAGACAGGCCCCAACCATATAAAAAGCAGCTCCAATGACTTCCCACTACAGCTGCCAAACAAATCCCTCTTGGCAGCCCCCTTGGGAGGAAAACTGGCACTCTTCTACCACAATTGGCAAATGATCACCAAAGACAAATGGGTTCTCAGCATTGTATTTCAAGGTTACAGGTTCCACTTTCACACACTGCCAAGGTTAAAAGGAATGCTAAATCTGCCACCAAATCAATGGGCAGAGGCTCAAAAACAAATTACAGCACTCATGGATATGAGAGCTATTCAAAAGGTACCATCACAGGAGCAAGGACAAGGATTTTACTCAAGATTCTTTCTGGTACCCAGAAAGGACGAAGCCTGGAGGCCCATTCTGGATCTTTCATCTCTAAACACTTACCTGGATGTTCCGAAATTCAGAATGTTGACACTACAGCAGCTTCTTCCCATGCTGGACAAGAAAGCTTGGCTCGTGACTTTGGATCTCAAGGAGGCATATCTGCATGTCCCTATCAGACAAAACTGCAGAAGATACCTCAGATTCATAGCTGGTTCAATGCACTACCAATTCTCTGCACTGCCCTTTGGCTTATCTACTATGCCCAGGGTCTTCACAAAGTGCCTGGCACCAGTAATTGCATTTTGCAGACAGAAAGGAATTCAAATTTATCCGTACCTGGACGACTGCCTTATTCAAGCAGAGAGCAAGGACATTCTTCTAAAGCATCTGGCGTTTGTAAAAAAGTTAAGTTGCCTGGGGTACACAGTAAATGAAAAGAAATCAAAACTAGTGCCCTCACAACAGATTATATTCCTGGGTGCCAGCTTGAACACAACGGCCCAGATGGCTTATCTCACGCCAGACAAGCCAAGGACAACTGACTCAATACTTTCAATTGATGGCAACAAAGACTCAACTCCCTGCAAGAAAAAATTCTGCAGGCTTTGGGTTACATGGCATCCTGCATACTACTAATTCCATATGCCAGACTGCATATGAGGAAACTACATAGTACCTAAAGAATGTATGGTCTCAACACTGTCAAAGTTTGGAAACAGTTATACCACTAATCCCTTGCCTTCAACAGGAGTTTCAATGGTGGGCTCAAGTTTGTCACCTCAACAAGGGACAGCCATTCACACAACCCACAGCCAGGCAAACACTGACAACAGATGCATCAGATTACGCCTGGGCAGCACACATGGCAGGCAAATGTATTCAGGGCACGTGGCCCGCAGAACAAAGGCATCTTCACATCAATCAAAAAGAGATGCTAGCTGTACAAAATGCCCTTATAGCTTTCAAGGACCCGCTGCATCCAGGACAACTACTGCTAAAGACAGACAACACCACAGTTATGTGGTACATAAACAAACAAGGGGGCACTCACTCCTACCCCCTATGCAGACGAGCCATGACCTTGTGGAACACAGCTATATACCTTTAAGTTCATCTGCAAGCACAATTCCTGCCAGGAGAGGAAAAACACACTGGCAGACGACTTAAGCAGAAACATCATGGATCCCCACAAATGGGAATTGAATCCACAAATATTCAGAATGATAACAGAAATGGTGGAGCCCGGACATAGATCTGTTTGCATCCCCAATAAACTGCCAGCTACAAAAATTCTGAACAAGAAGTTACCATCCGCAAGCATGGAAAGTGGATGCCCTCTCATTCAGCTGGGAGAACCTACAAGTATACGCTTTCCCACCACTACCTCTCCTGCCAAAGATACTCATAAAAGCCAGGCAAGAAGAGCCAAAGATGATCCTGATTGCACCAGACTGGTCATGCCAGCACTGGTACCCCAATCTTAAGGAGCTTAGCACAAGCACCACCCTGGATTTTGCCTCAAATCCCACATCTGCTGACTCAGCACAACAAACAAATACTACACAGCCAGCTAAAGACCTTAAACCTAGCTGCATGGAATATTCCTTAGTCAAGCAAGCAATCCCTCTCTCCAAAGCTGTTATGGATGTCATTCTGGAGGCCAGAAGTCCTAGTACTAGGAAAGCCTATTAGGATAAATGGAAGAGATTCTGTGCCTGGAACCAAGCTCACAGCCTTGACCCTCTTGTCCCAAACATTCCTCAGATACTACAATACTTAACTGAGATGCTGGACAAAGGCCTCTCCTTCTCATCCATCAAGATCCATGCTTCTGCCATTTCTGCTCATTACAACACGGATCCACCAATTTTCTCTAATCCTCTGTTAAAACAGTACCTCAGAGGGGCTAAAAACATAAGACCGCCCCGTAGAGCACCTTCTCCAACTTGGGACCTCAACTTTGTTTTGGAAAAACTAACTTTACCTCCTTTTGAGCCAGCTAACACAGCAGAATTAAAGTATATATCTTGGAAAACTGCTCTGTTCCTGGCAATAACATCAGCACGAAGAGTTTCAGAATTACAGGCACTAATGGCAGTGGAACCTTTCCTCATTTTCCACCAGGACAGGGTGTCTTTAAGAACTAACCCTACGTTTATGCCAAAGGTGGTGTCCAGTGTGGCTCTAAACCAAGCTATTCACCTGCCAACTTTTTATCCTAAACCACAGAATAAAGGGGAGAGACTACTGCACTCTTTGGACATTCACAGGCAGTTACGCTTCTACTTGGACAAAACCAAAGCTTTCAGAATATCTGAGCAGTTATTAGTAGCATATGCTGCAGGAGCACAGGGAAAAGCCATTTCAAAATGGATAGGACATTGTATACGTTTCTGCTACACATACCATGGAAAACCTGTACCTAGCAGCATTAGATCTCATTCCACCAGGGCAACAGCCACTTCAACTGCCTACCTCAGGGGAGTACCTACCAAGGATATTTTGGAAGCAGCAACTTGGAGTTCTGTACATACCTTCACCAAGCATTACCATCTGCCTCTATACTCTAAATCCAGAGCTGGCTTCGCAGGGCCTTATAGCCACCCCTAATGTCTTATAGAACCAACCACCTTACCTTAGCTTTGGGATTCTACCCAAGTGTAATGACTGCAGCAGTGTAACACGATGAACCTAGTACATTTTTGTACCTACCATAAATGTAGATGTTCGAGTGTATACACTGCTGCAGTCCAGGTTACCCTCCCTCCTTCCCCTCTTACTGGCTGGTACGTACCTATCTTCTACCCTTTACTACCTATGGGGAGTATATGCTGGTAGCTGTAAGTTGTTTTTTGCTTTTCTTATGTATGTTTTATTAGCAATTGGAATTGTCTACCTATTTAGAGGCACCTGACATCTGGGGCAAGAAAAACTGAAGAAAATGGCGTTGGCTGCATCTTGTATACCCCTGTCACACTGACGTCAGGGAGGAGGCAACAGCAACCGACGCCGAACCAAGACTTTGGAACTCAGGCCGACTGGGGAACCGCCTGACGGCAGGATAACCCAAGTGTAATGACTGCAGCAGTGTATACACTCGAACATCTACATATATGGTAGGTACAAAACTGTACTTTTCTGCTACTTAAACCATGGCAAGCCAGTGCCCAAGGGTGTTAGGCCACATTCAGCCAGAGCTGCGGCCACTTCAGCAGCCTTTCTCAGGGGAGTACCAACTAAGGACATTTTAGAGGCTGCTACTTGGAGTTCATTGCACACCTTTACAAAGCACCATCATCTACCACTCTACTCTAAATCCAGGGCAGGCTTTGCCACTGCAGTTCTGCAGGGCCTCATAGCCGCTCCTAATGCTGTTTAGCTCCAGCCTCCCAACCATAGCTTTGGGACTCTATCCAAATGTAGTGACTGCAGCAGTGAAACATGAACATAGTACAGTTGTGTACACTTGCCATAAATGTAGATGTTAGAGTGTATTCACTGTTGCAGTCCATGTTACCCCCCCCCCTTTTAGGGGGGGCACCTGACATCTGGGTCAAGAAAAACTAAAGAAAATGGTGTCCGCTGCATCTTTTATACCCCTGACAACCTGACATCAGGGAAGCGGCGACAGCAACCAACGCAAGACCCAGGACTTTGGAATTCAGGCCGACTGAGGGCAACAGGATTACCCAAATGTAATGACGGCAACAGTGAATACACTCGAACATCTACATTTATGGTAAGTGTACACAACTGTACTTCCCTGTCATCCCTTGCCTAAGGGCAGAGTTCCTTTGGTGGGCAGAGGCTTGCAACCACAACAATGGACTCCCTTTCACTTAACCCCCTGCTGCCCAAACCCTGACAGCAGACACATCAGACTATGCATGGGGGGCTCACATGGCAGGCAAATTCATTCTAGGCAAATGGAGCCCAGGACAAATTCACCTGCATATCAATCAAAAAGAAATGTTAGCTTTACAGAATGCACTGACCGCCTTGAAATACCTTATCCTGCCCGGCAACTTGATAGACTGACAACAACACAGTTATGTGGTACATAAACAAACAGGGGGGGGGGACTCATTCCTACCAACTCTGCAGGTTAGCCATGGCTCTGTGGAACACAGTCTTGAGCTATCAAGTGCACCTGCAAGCTCAGTTCCTGCCAGGCAAACAAATTCACTGGCAGACGACTTAACTAGAAATCTAATGAACCCACATGAATGGAAACTGGAACCCAATTCATTCATATTTCTAGTACACAGGTAGGGGACCCCATAAGTGGACCTCTTTGCTTCCCCCCAAAGCCATCAACTGAACAAATTTTG
Source organism: Protopterus annectens (assembly GCF_019279795.1). Taxonomy (NCBI): domain Eukaryota; kingdom Metazoa; phylum Chordata; order Ceratodontiformes; family Protopteridae; genus Protopterus; species Protopterus annectens. Next base: position 1,156,024,026 of record NC_056744.1, read on the forward strand.
CACAAGAATTCCCCACAGCCAAGCATGGAAATTGGATGCCCTATCCTTTACATGGGAAAACCTCTCAATCTATGCCTTTCCCTCACTGCCCCTCCTTTCAGAAGTACTCCTCAAGATCACAGGACAGGCCAAGGACAGTCCATATTGCACCAGACTGGCCACGCCAGCACTGGTACCAACTCCTATGCAGTCTGACAGCAGTGCCACCCTGGCACCTACATCAGACCCCCTCACTGCTGTCCCAGCAGACAGGACAGATTTTGCATCCTCAGCTGCAAACCCTGAACCTGGCATCCTGGCTTATTCCCTAAATACATCACCAGCAACCCTCAGCAAACAGGTGCTTGATGTTATACTTTAGGCCAGGAGGCCTAGTACTAGGAAATCCTATTCGGAAAAGTTGCTGTTCTTGGAACCAGTCTCAAGGAAAGGACACAGCCGTGCCCACCTTACCTCAAATCTTAGATTATCTAGTAGACCTGCTCCACAAAGGCCTTTCCTTCTCATCAGTTAAGATTCATGCCTCTGCCATCTCAGCTCATTACAATACTGAGCCACCTGTCTTCTCACACCCTCTGATCAAACAGTTCCTGAGAGGAGCTTACCATTTAAGTCCCCCAAGGAGAGCTCCCACTACTGCCTGGGAACTAAACTTTGTACTAGAGAAACTCACGCTGCCTGCTTTGCACCTGCTGCTATAGCAGAGTTAAAATTCCTCTCTTGGAAAACAGCCTTACTTCTAGCCATCACTTCAGCAAGAAGAGTGTCTGAGTTGCAGGCTCTTTTGGGTGTGGAACCCTTCATTATCTTCCATGCGGACAGGGTTTCCCTCAGGACTAACCCATCATTTATGCCCAAGGTGGTATCCAGTGTGGCTTTAAACCAATCCATCCATTTACCAACCTTTTTTCCTAATCCTCAGAATAAAGGGGAAATGATTCTGGACATGCACGGACAGTTCAGGATGTTCATCATGTTTCACTGTTGCAGTCATGACTGTAGGGTTCTTCCCTGCCGGCAGGCAGCCCTCGGTCTGCCAGAATCCCAAAGTCTGGGTCCGGCGTCGGCTGTTCAACCATGCTCCCTGACATCGGAGCGCCAGGAGTACAAAGCTGACAGCCGACACCATCTTCTCCAGTCTTTCTTGCCGTGCGGTGATAGCAGTTCGCAAGTGCCGGTCGGCTGACTCCTGACTATTTTTTCTGATAAACTTCAGTCCAAAGATTTTCTTCTCCACTCAAAGCTAAGTACCCCGTTGGGGAAACTTTTTTCTTGCTCCACTCCGATGTCAGAAAAAGTTAATAATTGTATTTCATGTGGGAAGCAAATACCTCATAAGGATTTTCATTCTTACTGTATTCCTTGCTTAGGCCCTGACCACAACGTAGCTAGTTGTCGGTTTTGTGCTAGATTCAATCAACGTACAATTAAGCGAAGGTACGATTTTGCTTTTCATTACTTCGGTAGGCACTTTAACTACAAAATGTTGTCTGATACGGTTTCGGCTACCGGAGTTCACAAACGTCGCAAGGATAAAGACAGGCCTCCGAGGTCCAAATCTGATGATAGCGCACAAGCGGAGCCAGCTTCAGGTTCGGCCATAGTCAGTGAGGCGCTTTTGCAGCCCCTGTCGTCGGCCATTTCAGAACCGATGGCTGAAACGAACTCTCATGAGGAGCCAACCAGGCCTTTAAATATTTCTATTGCAGGACCTTCAGACAATGCTCCTTCGGATGGGTCCGGAGCCGCTGTGCAGGTACTGGCTTCCGAAGGGTTTTTCAGGCCTACTCCGCTTCTAATAAAGGCAAAGCCAAAGACTCCTTCTAAATCAAAGACTGCAACACAGGCCTCTTCTGAACCGGCTCCCAAGTCACAGAAACAGTTTCTCAAGATGGCAGAGGATTTACTTACTATGATTAGGGGTTCACATCCCCCTCCGGATAAAAGGCCAAGGCAGGATGTTTATTATGATTCCTCTGATCAGGCTTCTGTTTCCTCAGTTTCTTCTTCTGACCAGGAATATTCTTTCCTCCTTATGAGGATTCTGATGCTGAGGAATCTATTCCTTCAGCTTCTCCCCCTGAGGATTTCTCTTTTGGGGAAACTTTGCATGAAATGAGGGAACATTTCCACTGGGAAGGACAGGAGTATTCGGAATCTAAGAAAAGACTGAGGGATTTTCTTCTTCTTCCCCAACATAGACCCCTGACTATTCCTCCTGTTTTGGATATTGTGGATGATGCCTTTTCGGAGGCTAACTTAACTCCTGACTCTTTTCCTCCTGCTAAGCCTGATGGATATTACAGGGTTCCTGATTCCCACCAGTTTTTATACAAGAACCCTTCTGCTGACCCTGAAACCATTTCTCAGGGTCCTAAGGGAGTTAAGGCCGCTTCTGCCAAAAATCCCATTCCTACTGAAAAGGATTCTCGATCCTTACAAAGATGGGGCAAAAAGGTGTACACTTCTGCTACTTTGTCCATTAGGGCTTTAAACTGTCAGTTTCATATGCTGAAATACCAGCAATTTCTCTTGTCTGTTTTAAAACAAAAGCTTACTTCCATTTCTGCCTGTGCAGATGATAAGGAATTACATGACTTATTGCATGCCACTGAACAAGTTGGGAAGCATGGTTTACACTGTGGATTTGATGCCTTGGAGGCTTCTTGTAGGGCTGCGGCCTCCGGCACAGTCATTAGAAGGCATGCATGGCTAAAGGAACAAAATTTGCCTGAACAAGTAAAGGCTAAATTATTGGATGCTCCTGTTCAGCATAATGTTTTGTTTGGATCAAAAGCTGAAGAGGTGATTAAAAATATGGAGGATAAGGCGAAATCCATGCAAACAAGTTAAAGATTTCTTACAAGTACAGCCACCTAGATTTAGCAGGAATTGGCCTTCAAAAAATTGGTCCTTTCCCACTTCAGACAGGCCTCAGAGGGGTAGATATAGACGCTCCAGAGGAAGGCCTCAAACACAAGCTTCTTATAGTCCAAGACAGTGGACTGCTTCCACCCCTAGGGGAGGAGAGGACAGGTCACAAACTCAATGACTCCCTCTGTTGGGCTACAGGAACTTCTTGCCTGGAAGCCCCTCTCGGAGGAAAACTCTCTCTTTATCAAAATTGGACTCAAATAACCCAAGACAAGTGGGTTTTGGATGTGGGTTTAAGAGGTTACAAATTCCATTTTCATACCTTACCAAGGCCAAGCGGATGGCCAGACCTTCCAAAACATCAATGGACGGAGGCCTTAAACCTGGTGGAAGCTCTTTTGGCTATGAATGCCATAGAACTGGTTCCACTTTCAAAGATGGGAAAAGGTTTTTACTCAAGGCTCTTTCTAGTCCCAAGGAAGCAAAACTCATGGAGACCCATTCTGGATCTGTCGGTCTTGAACACCTTTCTAGAGATTCCAAAATTCAAGATGCTTACTCTACAGCAGCTACTTCCAATGCTGTCCAAAGATGCATGGATGGTAACTTTGGATTTAAAGGAGGCATATTTACACATTCCCATCAGGCAGGATCGCAGAAAATACCTCAGGTTCAAGGCCGGATCGAGGCACTTTCAATTCTCTGTGCTGCCCTTTGGATTGTCTACTGTGCCCAGGGTCTTCAACAAATGCCTGGCTCCAGTAGTAGCTTACTGCAGACTCAAGGGAATTCAAATTTACCCTTATCTGGACGATTGTCTAATTCAGGCAGACAGCAAGGATGTCTTACTCCAGCATCTAGAATTTGTACAGAACCTCCTCAAGTTCCTGGGATTCTCTGTAAACATAAAAAAGTGAAATTTGACACCATCACAACAGATAACTTTTCTGGGTGCTCTTCTAAACACCACAACCCAGATGGCATTTCTGACATCCGAAAATCAATTACAGCTGGCTTCAACTTTCAAAACCTTGGCAACTTTAACTCAACTATCTGCAAGGAAATTCCTGCAGGCTTTGGGTTACATGGCCTCCTGCATCCTCCTCATACCATATGCAAGACTACACATGAGGAAAATACAGTGGTACCTAAAAAGTGTATGGTCTCAGCATTGCCACAGTTTAGACATACTGATCTCCGTCCTTCCTTGCCTTCAAAAGGAATTTCTTTGGTGGTTCAGGGCATGTTCTCTAAACAAAGGGAAACCCTTCCGTCTGCCTCCTGCCACTCAGATTCTAACCACGGACGCGTCTGATTATGCTTGGGGATCCATTTTCAGGGCAACTGTCTGCAGGGCCTTTGGACAAAGGATCAGAAGCACCTGCATATCAATTTAAAGGAAATATTAGCTGTTCAGAAAGCTCTATTGGCCTTCAGGAATCTTTTACAACCAGGACAACTACTAATACGGACAGACAACACCACAGTTATGTGGTACATAAACAAGCAAGGGGGATCTCATTCCTACCCCCTTTGCAGACTAGCCATGGATCTATGGAACACAGCTCTAGCTTGCAATCTGGATCTTCAAGCTCAGTTTCTACCAGGGAAACAAAACTTTCTGGCAGACAGTCTGAGCAGAAACCTTTCGGATCCACACGAGTGGATGCTGGACACCAAAATATTCAGGATGATAACAGCAGTCTGGGGATGTCCTCACATAGACCTCTTTGCATCCCATCTCAATCAACTACAGAATTTTTGCACCAGGTCTTTCCACAGAGAAGCTTGGAAAGTGGATGCCCTGTCATTCAGTTGGAGGAACCTCTCGGGATATGCCTTTCCGCCTCTTCCTCTTCTTCCACGGGTCTTATTGAAGATAAAACAGGACAAGCCCAAGATGGTAATCTTGCTGGCTCCAAATTGGCCTCGGCAGATGTTCTTCGTCTTCCATTGCTGCAGTCCTGACTATTGGGTATAGTCCGCGTCCAGTCGGCCCGAATACCAGAGTATAAGGCTGACGTCGGTCAGGGCGCATTAGACTGACGTCAGTACATCAGGGTACTAATGCGCATGACCGACGTCATATCCTCAGTCTTTTTTGCCGCATGGTCCGATGCAGAAGCAGTTTTGCGAGTGCAGGTTGGCGTTCTGAAATATTTCAAACCGGAGTTTCAGACCCGAAACAGAGTTGGCTAAGTACCCGTTGGGGAACATTTTGGTTTTTCTTGCCTCAGTATTTTACCGGATGTCAGAAAAAGTGAATAACTGTATTTCTTGTGGGAAACAGATACCTCATAGGGATTATCATACCTTGTGTATACCTTGTTTAGGGCCTGAGCACGACGTTGTTGGTTGCCGCTCTTGTGCTAGGTTTAACAAACGCACTATTAAGAGGAGGTTAGACTGTGCCAGGTTAGTGTTTGGGAAGCGTTGCAATTATAAAATGCCGACGGATGCTCCGCCCGCTCCTCCAAGAAGCGCAAGGATAAAACAGTGAAGCCTAGGGTTGATGAACCGCAGTCCCGGACGCCGGTTCTTTAGAAGGCTCAGTGGAGCCGGAGGTTTTGCCAGGAGTTTCCATGGAGTCCCAGGCAGAAACTATACTATTACAGGATGTGCCTTCTCAGGAGGTAGGCCAGGCTGAGGGGCTTCTCAGGTGACTGTCCTTCCCTCTCTTCCTAAGGTAGTTAGAGCCTCTCCTTCTGTTGCCAAAACTTCTTTGAGAGGTAGGCCTAGTTCAGCTTCAGTGGGGCTTCTCCTAGCATTTCGGGTTCTGTACCTAAGAAACATATGCTTAAAATGGCAGAAGACTTGATTACTATGATTAGAGGTTCTATGTCCCCGCCTGATAAGAGGCCTAGGGTGGAACCGAGTTTGATAGTTTTGAACAGTGTTCAGAGGCTTCAGAATCTTCTGTGGAAGATATGCAGGAGTATCCTACTTATTCTGATTCTGATGTGGATGATTCCACTCCTACAGCTTCTCCGCCTGAGGATTTCTCATTTTCAGAGACTCTGCATTCCATGAGGGAGCACTTTAAATGGGAAGGCCAGGATTACTCTGATTCCAGGAAAAGGCTTAGGGAATTCTTGTTTTACCCCAGCATAGGCCTTTAGCTATTCCTCCTGTGTTGAATGTGGTGGAAGATGTTTTGCAGAGGCTTCCTGAACCCTGACTCTTTGCCTCCTGCTCCTGTTAAGCCTGATAGGTATTATAGGGTGCCCAAGCTCATAAATATTTGTTTAAGAGTCCTAGGGCGGACCCAGAAACTATTTCTCAAGGGCCTAAGGGTGTAAAGGCTTCTGTGGTTAAAAATCCTGTTCCCACTGATAGAGGCAAGGGCTTTGGATAGGTGGGGAAAGAAAGTGTATACTACTTCCACTCTAGCCATGAGAGCATTGAATTGTCAGTTTCACATGCTTAAATATCAGAATTATCTCCTTTCACAATTGAAATCTAAGGTGGATGCTTTGGCGGAAGGTATTGAGTGTAAAGAGTTGCTGGATTTGGTTCACGTGTCTGAACAAGTGGGTAAGCATTCTTTGCAATGTGGTTTTGATGCTGTACAGGCCTCCTCGAGGGTGGCTGCTACCAGTTCTGTTCTTCGCAGGCATGCTTGGTTGAAGGATCAGAATTTAGCTGAGCATGTTAAGACAAGGATTTTGGATGCTCCTTTACAGTCTGATGTGTTGTTTGGATCGCCTGTGGAAGCAGTTTTAAAGAAAATGGAGGACAAAGCTAAGTCTATGCAGACTGTTAAAGATTTTTTGCAGGTGCAGCCACCAAAGTTTAGTAGAAATTGGCCTGCTAAGGGGTGGACATATCCTGCTTATGATTCCCAGTCTAGGGGTAGGTCTAGACGTGGTAGGGGCAGGGCTCAAGGTTCTTTTAGGCCTAGAACAGGGAGTTCACCTGCTCAGACTTCTGGTGAGGGCAGGGGTCAGTCCTTTCGTAAACAAACCCAATGACCTGTCTTTTCAGCTGCCAGCAGATTCACGTTTGGCAGCTCCTTTGGGAGGAAGACTGTCTCTTTTCAAAGAAAATTGGAATTTAATTACTCAAGACAAATGGGTGTTGGATATCATTCACCACGGTTACAGATTTTATTTCCATACAATGCCCCTTTCAAAGGCATGCCAGACGTTCCTCCTCCACAAAGAAAAGAGGCTCACAAGCAAGTTTCTCAGTTACTTCACATAGGGGCCATTCAGCCAGTCCCTGTATCAGAAAGGGGCCTAGGATTTTATTCTCGCCTGTTCCTTGTACCAAAGAAGGGGAACACGTGGAGACCAATTTTGGATTTATCTCTCCTCAACACGTTTTTGGACATTCCCAAGTTCAAGATGTTGACGTTACAACAGCTTTTACCTCTGCTGGGCAAAGATCACTGGATGGTAACTTTAGATCTCAAGGAAGCTTACCTTCATGTGCCTATAAGGCTAAGTTGCAGGAAGTATCTGCGGTTTCGAGCTGGAAATTCTCATTATCAGTTCTCTGCATTGCCCTTTGGCTTATCTACTGCCCAGAGTATTCACAAAGGTTCTGGCTCCAGTGATAGCTTACTTCAGGCTTCAAGGAATTCAAATCTATCCTTACTTGGACGACTGCCTGATTCTGGCTCAAGAAAAGGAAGACCTTCTACAGCATCTGGAATATGTTATAGCAGTGCTAAAATGCCTAGGGTATTCTGTGAACGAAATAAAGTCCAGTCTAGTACCCTCTCAAGACATGTGCTTTCTGGGTGTGAGACTGAATACAGCAGCCCAGATGGCCTTTTTAACCCCGGACAAACAAAAGAGTCTGTCACTTTACTTCCATCAACTATCTCATCAGTCCGTGCTGACTGCAAGGACAGTCCTTCAAGCATTAGGGTTCATGGCATCTTGTATTCTGGTACTTCCCAATGCCAAACTGCATATGAGGAAGCTACAATGGTATCTCAAAAATGTATGGACACAGCACTGCCAGGATTTGGACACTGTCATTCAAATAATACCTTGCCTTCAAAAGAATTCTTGTGGTGGGCTCAGGAATGTCACCTAAAGAAGGGACTCTCTGTGACCCGGCCAGAGGCAAGTCAGATCTTAACGACAGATGCCTCGGATATTGCTTGGGAGCTCATCTAAATGGAAAGTGGATACAAGACAAGTGGCCTGCCAGACTACAGCATCTACATATCAACATGAAAGAGATGTTAGCAGTCCAGTTTGCATTAATGGCTTTCAAGGAGTTACTTCTTCCAGGGCAGGTGTTGATTCTAACAGACAACACAACTGTCATGTGGTACATCAACAAGCAAGGGGAACACATTCTTATCCTCTATGCAGGCAAGCAATGATTTTATGGGAGACTGCGCTCAGCCTGCAATTAACTCTTCAGGCAAGGTTTCTGCCAGGAGCACAGAACTCCTTAGCAGATGTGTTAAGCAGACAAATCATGGATCCCCACGAGTGGAAACTGGATCTTCATGTATTTCAGAAACTGACAGTGTCACGGGGAACTCCAGACATAGATCTGTTCGCTTCTCCACTAAACCACCAGCTGCCAAAGTATTGCACAAAGGGGTTTCATCACACAGCTTGGAAAGTGGATGCTCTGTCTTTCAGTTGGAAAAACCTTCATGTGTATGCCTTTCCACCTCTGCCTCTTCTTCCAAAGGTACTATTAAAGGTCAGACAAGACAGGCCAAGGATGATTTTGATAGCTCCAGATTGGCCTCGCAACACTGGTACCCACTACTACGGAGTCTGGTAAAGAAGCCTCCATGGCCTTTACCTCTGATTCCTCATCTGTTATCTCAGAAGGACGGTCATCTGCTCAATGTCAAGCTTCACTCTCTTCATCTAACAGCCTGGCATATTCTGTGTTGAAACACAGCAGGTCTCAACTTCCTCAACAAGTTTTAAATGTGATTATGGAAGCTAGAAGACCTAGTACAAGGAGAGTGTACGAAAAATGGAAGAGATTTTTATTTTGGAGTACAGCAAAGAATTTGGAGATTTCTGAGCCTAATTTGAGTGTGGCTCTTCAATATCTTACTGAATTATTGGACAAAGGTTTGTCCTTCTCTTCCATTAAGATTCATGCTGCAGCAATTTCAGCTCACTATGATTGTGACCCACCTTTGTTTTCGCATCCTTTGTTCAAGCAGTTTCTTAGAGGGGCAAAGAATATAAGACCCCCGTAGAGCTCCTACTCCTGCTTGGGATCTCAATTTTGTGTTGGAAAAACTTACTCTACAACCTTTTGAGCCTGCAGCTACTGCTGAATTGAAATACTTGTCATGGAAGACTGCTTTTCTGTTGGCTATTACTTCTGCAAGAAGGGTGTCTGAGTTGCAGGCCCTTATGGCAGTAGAGCCCTTTTGATTTTCCATAAGGATAGGGTATCATTACGCACTAATCCTTCTTTTATGCCTAAGGTGGTTTCTAGTGTGGCTTTAAACCAAACTATTCATTTGCCTACTTTTTGCAGACCCTCAAAATAAAGGGGAAAAGATTTTGCACACTTTAGATGTACACAGGCAATTGCGTTATTATTTAAGCAGGACTAAGGATTTTAGGCAGTCTCAGCAATTGTTTGTTTCTTTTGCTTTGAGTTCACAGGGCAAGCCTGTGTCAAAACAAACTATTTCTAGGTGGATTGGCTTTTGCATTGCATTTTGTTATTCCCATCATGGCAAGGAGATTCCAGCTGGGATTAGGCCTCATTCCACTAGGGCTACTGCCACTTCAACAGCATTTCTAAGCAGGGTGGCAACTAAGGATATTTTGGAAGCAGCTACTTGGAGTTCAGTGCATACTTTCTCTAAGCATTATCACCTTCCTATCTACTCTAAGTCTAGGGCTGGTTTTGCCACAGCTGTTTTGCAAGGCATGTTGTCAGCTCCTACTTCCTTATGATTTGCCAGCCTCCCTTACCTCTGCTTTGGGATTCTACCCAATAGTCAGGACTGCAGCAATGGAAGACGAAGAACATAGTACAGTTTTGTACCTACCATAAATGTAGATGTTCGAGGATTCCATTGCTGCAATCCAATTTACCCTCCCTCCTTCCCCTCTGTATTTAGGGGTGGTTGTGTAGGTGAGTTTACATGCTTATATTTTTGTATATATTGTTGTATATATTGTACATGTTTTTGGTGCAGGTTTTTTGGGACTTGTCTTTTTAGGGTCTTCTGACATCTGGGGCAAGAAAAGACTGAGGATATGACGTCGGTCATGCGCATTAGTACCCTGACGTACTGACGTCAGTCTAATGCGCCCTGACCGACGTCAGCCTTATACTCTGGTATTCGGGCCGACTGGACGCGGACTATACCCAATAGTCAGGACTGCAGCAATGGAATCCTCGAACATCTACATTTATGGTAGGTACAAAACTGTACTTTTTGGTATCCAACTCTAAAAAAAACCTATGTCTGGATCCCCCTTGGGTTTTACCTCAGTCTCCGAACCTTCTGTCCCAACATCAGGGTCAGGTTCTACACTCTCATGTCAGAACTCTCAGCCTGGCGGCCTAGTTAATCCAGGGCCTTTGATTTCTTCTTTTCTACCCAAGCAGGTTATGGATGTCATTTTAGAAGCCAGACGTCCTAGTACTAGAAAATCTTATGCAAGAAAATGGAAAAGATTTTGTTCCTGGATGCAGGCTCAGGATTCTGATCCTCTTCTTCCTAACATTACCTTAATTTTACTTTACTTGACAGATCTCTTACATGAGGGTCTCTCTTTCTCTTCCATTAAGATACATGCCTCTGCTATTTCTGCTCATTATAATACAGACCCTCCCATCTTTTCCCACCAGCTTATGAGACAGTTTCTCAGAGGAGCTAAGAACTTAAGGCCTCCTAGATCTCCTCCCATTCCTGCTTGGGATCTCAACTATGTTTTGGAAAAACTAACCTTGCCTCCTTTTGAGCCTGCTGCCTCTTCTGACATCAAGTTTTTATCTTGGAAGACCGCTATCTTGTTAGCCCTAACCTCTGCCAGGAGAGTTTCAGAGTTACAAGCTCTTATGGCTGTGGAACCTTATATTATTTTTCATCAAGACAGGGTATCTTTGAGGACTAATCCTACCTTCATGCCTAAGGTGGTTTCCAAAGTGGCTTTAAATCAAACTATCCACTTGCCAACCTTTTTCCCCACTCCTCAAAATAAAGGGGAAAGGATCTTGCATTCCTTGGATGTACACAGACAACTACGTTTTTACCTGGGCAGAACCAAGGACATCAGAAAATCAGAACAATTTTTTGTTTCTTATGCTTCAAGTTCCCAAGGTAAAGCCATTTCAAAACAGACCATTTCTAAATGGATTGCTCATGGAATCAGATTTTGTTATTCACACCATGGAAAGCAAATCCCAGGAGTATCTGGACTCATTCCACCAGAGCTGCTGCCACTTCTGCGCCTTCCTCAGGGAGTTCCTACCAAAGACATTTTGGAAGCTGCAACTTGGAGTTCAGTGCATACTTTCTCTAAGCACTACAATCTACCTCTCTACTCTAAGTCTAGGGCAGGCTTTGCCTCTGCAGTCTTACAGGGCCTTCTAGCCGCCCCTTCTTCTTTATGACCACCTCCCTTTCTTTCAGCTTTGGGATTCTACCCTACAGTCATGACTGCATCAGTGAAACACGATGAACATAGTACAGTTGTGTACACCTACCATAAATGTAGATGTTCGAGTGTCTTCACTGTTGCAGTCTGGGTTTCCCTCCCTCCTGTCCCCTCTTATGTTTACTTTTGTGTAGTTCCTTTTTTCACCATTCTTCTGAGGTGTATTTGCAAAGGTTATGGGACCTTTTTCATTTTGGGATTCCTGACATCTGGGGCAAGAAAAACTGGAGAAGATTGCATCGGCTGTCAGCTTTGTACTCCTGGCACTCTGACGTCAGGGAGCATGGTTGAACAGCCGACGCCGGACCCAGACTTTGGGATTCTGGCCGACCGAGGGCTGCCTGCCGGCAGGGGAGAACCCTACAGTCGTGACTGCAACAGTGAAGACACTCTAACATCTACATTTATGGTAGGTGTACACAACTGTACTTTCTACCTTGACAGAACTAAACCTTTCAGAAAATCTGACCATCTGCTAGTCAGCTTTGGTACAGGGGCAGAGGGCAAGGCCATTTCAAAGCAAACCATTTCTAAATGGATAGCACACTGCATCCATTTCTGCTACAAACACCATGGAAAACCTACCCCACAGGGGATCAGACCTCCTTCCACTAGGGCTACCTCAACCTCTACAGCATTTCTCAGGGGAGTCCCTACCAGAGACATCCTGGAAGCTGCAACCTGGAGTTCTGTACACACCTTCACCAAGCAATACCACTTACCTATCTTTTCTAAATCCAGAGCTGGATTTGCCACAGCAGTCTACAAGGCCTGCTAGCCAGCCCTAATACTTCTCGACTGCCTCCACCCTTCCTCAGCTTTGGGAATCAACTCAAGTGTGATGACAGCAACAGTGAAACATGAAGAACATAGTCAGATGTTCTTTGTGTTTCACTGTTGCAGTCATCACAGTTGGGTTATCTGCTTGCAGTAGCCCTCAGTCAGCCTGATTAACAAAGTCTTGGGTCATGCGTCAGTTGCTGTCCCTTCTTCCATGATGTCAGGTCATCAGGGGTATAAAACATGCAGCGGATGCCATTACATCAGTCTTTCTCGCCGTGCGGTGCCCGAAGCAGAAGCAGTTCGCAAGTGCCGGTCGGCCGACTACTGAAATTTTTGTTTTCGAGTTTCAGAACCGAAGTCTTCAACTAAAGCTAAGTACCCTGTTGGGGAAACTTTTTCTTGCTCCTTACTGATTTCAGTAGAAGTTAATAATTGCATTTATTTTGGAAAGCAAATACCTCACAAAGATTTTCATTCGTACTGTATTTCTTGCCTAGGCTCTGACCACAGTGTACCTTGCTGTCAAGTTTTGTGCTTCATTTAATCAATGCACTATCCGTCGTCGATATATTTTTGTTTCTAAATATTTCGGTTCTCGGTTCAATTATCCAGAAATGTCGTCGGTAAGCCATCCGACTACTGGAATTCCAAAAAACGCAAAGATAGAGACAGAGACAGGCCGCCTAGGTCCAAAGCTGCCAACGACGCTTCTCCTAAGCCAGTTGGCCGGTACTCAGTGAGGTGCTTTCGCAGCCCCTGATACCCGCTGCTTCTGATTCGCAGGCCTCTACTGAGATCCATTTGGAGTCCGGTATGCCACAAAGTGCTTCACCTGTGGAACCTGCGGATGTTTCTACCTTGGATAGGTCCAGAGCCGCTGTGCAGGCACTGGCTTCTGAAGGTGTATTCAGGCCTACAGACTTGCATATTAAACTGATGCCTCCTTCTTCTGTAAGGCCTGAATCTCGAACCATGCCTAGAAAACAGACGCCCAGGCCGCATGCTCAGGCCTTTATGCCTAAAAAACAAATAAGAATGGCTGAAGATCTTATAACTTTAATCAGGGGAAGCCAACCACCCTCTTTTAGAAGACCTAGGACTGAAATTGTTTATGAATCTTCTGACCAGGATTCTGATTTTTCTGATTCTTCTGGTGATCTGGATTTACCCTTATCTACTTATGAGGATTCTCATGCAGAGGACTCTCTTCCCTCTGCTTCTCCTCCAGAGGATTTTTCTTTTGGTGAAACCTTGCACACTGAGGGAGCATTTTCACTGGGAAAGCCAGGATTTTTCTGATTCGAAAATGAAGCTTAGGGATTTCTTACTCTTGCCTCAGCGTAGGCCTTTAGCTATACCTCCTGTGCTAGACATTGTTAATGATGCCTTTTTGTAATCTAGTTTGGCCCCTGATTCTTTGCCTCCTGCTCCCAGGAAACTTGACCGATATTACAGGGTTCCTGATTCTCACAAGTTCCATTTTAAAAGTCCTATTGCGGATCCAGAGACTATTTCACAGGGGACCCAAGGGCATTAAGGCCTCTACTGCCAAAAACCCTACCCCTTCTGATAGAGATTCCAGGGTGCTGGATAGATGGGGTAAGAAGGTTTACACTTCTGCAACCTTGGCTATTAGGGCCCTAAACTGTCAGTTTCATATGTTAAAGTATCAACAACATATTATGGGATTGCTTAAACAGAAAATTATTTTGATTCCTGACTGCTGAAAATAAGGAATTACAGGATTTAATGCATTCTGCTGAACAGGTTGGAAAACATACTTTGCAATGTGGGTTTGATTCTTTAGAGTCCTCTTGCAGGGCTGTTGTCACTGGGTCTGTACTCAGAAGGCATGCTTGGCTTAAAGAGCAATCTTTGCCTGATCATCTTAAAGCTAAACTGTTGGATGCTCCCGACAATCAGGACAGCCTGTTTGTCAACAAAGCTGAGGAAGTTCTTAAAAAGATGGAAGATAAAGTTAATAGATCTATGCAAACTGTTAAAGATTTCTTTGAAGTTCAGCCTCCAAGATTTAGTAGGCATTGGCCCTCTAAGAATTGGTCCTTTCCGGCTCCTTCCAGGCCTTCTCAATCCAAACCCAGACAGAACAGAAATCCAAGGTTTCATTCCCAGGGCTCGTACAAGTCTAAGCAGTGGGGGGGGGGGGGGCTTCCACTTCCAAATCTGAGAGTTGTAAGACTCCCCCCTATGGAAAACTGTCTCAATGACTTGATTTTAAAACTTCCAAGCACTTCTCAACTGATTGCTCCTTTAGGGCGAAAGATTGGTCTGCAGGTCAAAAACTGGGAACTCATTACCCAGGACAAATGGGTTTTAAATAGTGTCCTAAGGATACAGATTTCACTTCCACACATTGCCAACACCAAAAGGTTGGCCAGATCTACCCCCAAATCAGTGGGCAGTGGCTCAAAAGCAAATACTCTCTCTTTTAAGCATAAAGGCTATTTAAACTGTACCAGAAGAGGAAAAAGAACAAGGTTTCTACGCAAGACTTTACCTGGTACCCAGAAAAGACAATTCATGGTGTCCTATTCTGGACCTGTCTACTCTAAACACCTTTTTGGTGATTCTAAAATTCAAGATGCTGACTCTTCAGTTGCTTCCTATGCTAAGAAAAGATGTCTGGATGGTAACACTCTATTTAAAGGAAGCATACCTGCACATTCCAATCAGGTAATCTTGCAAAAGATACCTACGCTTCAAAGCAGGCTACAATCACTACCAGTTCTCTGCACTGCCCTTTGTCTTATCTACTGCCCCCAGGGTATTCACAAAGTGCCTAGCCCCAGTCATCGCATTTTGCAGGCAAAGAGATATTCAAATATACCCATACCTGGATTATTGTTCATTTCAAGCAGAAAGCCAGGACATACTTTTGAATCATCTGGCCTTTGTACAACGGGTGATAACTTGTCTGGGGTACACCATAAACTAAAAGAAATCACACCTGGTACCCTGTCAACAAATCCTATTTGAATACGACTTCCCAGATGGCTTTCCTCACGGCAGAGAAACAAATTCATTTGACAACCTACTTTAAGCAAGTGGCCACAAAAACCCTACTGTCTGCAAGGCAAATACTACAAGCCTTGGGGTTCATGGCCTCCTGCATTCTTCTAATTCCATATGCAAGACTGCATATGAGGAAACTACAATGGTATCAGCTTTCTCAGGATCTAGAAGCAATGATTCCTATCAAACCTTGCCTACGCCTAGAGTTTCTTTGGTGGGCAGAGGCCTGACACCATAACAGGGGACTACACACCACCCCCTGCTGCCCAAACCCTAACAGATTATGCATGGGGGCTCGCCTGGCAGGAAAGTGCATTCAGGGCAAATGGAACCCAAGTCAAATGCACTTGCATATCAGTCAAAAAGAAATGTTAGCTGTACAGAATGCTATGACCGCCTTTAAGGACCACATTCTTCCAGGACAATTAATGGTAAAGACGGATGACACCACTGTTGTGTGGTACATAATCAAGCAGGGGGGGGTACACATTCTTACCCCCCTATGTAGACTAGCCATGGCATTGTGGAACACAGCCCTGAGCTACCAAGTGCATCTACAAGCTCAATTCCTGCCAGGAACACTAAATACACAGGCAGACAAACTAAGCAGAAACCTCATGGACCCAGACGAGTGGAAGCTGGAACCAAGGATTTTCAACATGTTGATAAGCAAATGGGGGAGCCCAGATATAGATCTGTTTGCCTTCCCCCAGAACTATCAATTGGACAAATTTTGCAGAAGGACTCCCCACAAACAAGCTTGCAAAGTGGATGCTCTGTCCTTCAGCTGGAGAAACCTATCAGTTTATGCCTTTCCTCCTCTGCTCTCTAAAGTACTACTAAGATCAAACAAGACAAACCAAGGACGATTTTGATTGCACCAGACTGGCCATGCTAACACTGGTGTACCCCCTCTTGCGCAGTGTCACTGTTGCCCCATGGCACCTACCTCAGACTCCTACCCTATTGTCTCAGCAGGAGAACCAGATTCTGCACCTTCAGCTTCATACACTGAACCTAGCAGCCTGGCTAATTACCTAATCTCTCCTTTACCATCCCTCAGTAAACCAGTGATGGATATCATTTTACAGGCAAGGAGGCCTAGTACTTGAAAATATCATGCTGAAAAATGGAAAAGATTCTGTGCTTGGAACCACTCTCAAGGGATGAGCACAGCAGTGCCCAATTTACCTCAGATTTTACAATGCTTAACTGAGATGATTCACAAGGGCCTGTCTTTCTCCTCCATCAAAATTCATGCCTCAGCCATTTCAGCTAATTATAACACAGAACCTCCCATCTTCTCTCATCCACTGCTTAAGCAGTTCCTCAGAGGGGCCAAAAATCTACAACCACCCAGGAGAGAGCCCCATCTCCAGCCTGGGACCTTAACTTTGTATTGGAAAAGCTCACCCTTCCTCCTTTCGAGCCAGCTGCCACTGTGGGTGTAAAATTCTTCTGTTGGAAAACCGCTTTCCTTTTTAGCAGTCACTTCAGCAAGAAGGGTATCCGAATTACAGGCACTCATGGCAGTGGAGCCTTTCATCATCTTTCATGCGGACAGGGTGTCCCTCCGGACCAATCCCTCCTTCATGCCCAAGGTGGTATGTAGTGTGGCCCTTAATCAGTCCATTCATTTGCCAACCTTCTTTCCTAACCCACAGAACAAAGGGGAATGGATACTGCACTCCTTAGACGTGCACAGACAACTTAAATTCTACTTGGACAGGACTAAACCTCAAAGGAAATCTGACCAATTGCTGGTGGCATTTGTACAGGGGCAGAGGTGAAGGCTATTTCAAAGCAAACCATTTCCAAATGGATAGGCCATTGCATTCATTTCTGCTACAAGCACCATGGAAAACTTATCCCACAGGGGATCAGACCCCACTCAACCAGGGCTGCATCTGCCTCTACAGCCTTTCTCAGAGGCATCCCTACCAGGGACATCCTAGAAGCTGCTACCTGGAGTTCAGCACATACTTTCACCAAGCATTACCATCTGCCAATTTTCTCTAAAATCCAGAGCTGGCTTTGCCACTGCAGTCTTGCAGGGCCTTATAGCTGGTCCTAATGCTATCTAAATTCCTCTTCCCATCCTTAGCTTTGGGAATCTACCCAATTGTGATGACTGCAACAGTGAAACACAAAGAACATAGTACAGTTGTATACACTTACCATAAATGTAGATGTTCGAGTGTATTCACTGTTGCAGTCCTGGATGATGATCTTGTTTCACTGTTGCAGTCATTACATTTGGGTAACCCTGCTGGCAGGTTGCCCTCAAGTCGGCTTGAATTCCAAAGTCCTGGGTCCTGTGTCTGCTGCTGTCGCCCCTTCCCTGATGTCAAGTAGTCAGGGGTATAAAAGAAGCGGCCGACGTCATTTTCTTCTTTCTTGCCGCATGGTGCCCGAAGCAGTTGGCAAGTGCCAGTCGGCCGACTCCTGAGATTTTCGTGTTAGAGTTTCAGATCCGAAGTCTTCAATAAAGCTAAGTACCCCGTTGGGGAAACTTTTTTCTTGCTCCAGACCGATGTCAGAAAAAGTTAATAATAGTATTTCTTGTGGAAAGCAAATACCTCATAAGGATTTTCATTCTTACTGTATTCCTTGCCTAGGTCTGTCTTTTATATACTTTCTACTTATCCTCTTTTTTGGCCATATCTTATGGCAGTGATATTTACTTTCTACTGGAGGTGTTCCACACCATGTGATTGCTTCCTGTTTGGGGGGGCTCCTGACATCTGGGGCGAGAAAAACTGATGTAATGGCATCAGCTGCTTGTTTATACCCCCTGACGACCTGACGTCATGGAAGAGGCAACAGCATCCGACGCAGAAATCCTAAGACTCTGGTTATCTGCCTGCAGGTAGCCCTCAGTTGGCCCGAACACCAAAGTGTGATGACTGCAACAGTGACTACACTCTAACATCTGCATTTATGGTAAGTGTACACAACTGTACTGTATTCATCAGCATCAATGCTGCTGTAGCCTTTAGCTATATGGGTAGATTATCACAGCTTGTCCAACTTGACTAGAGGAAGGATTGGTATCCTGGAGCCCTTGGAGAAATAGTCCTACTGAAGCCAGTTCTGGATCTGGAAAAGGAATCCACTTTGCGATATATTTAAAAAGTATGTACAGAGGACCAAGTAGGTGCCTCTAGAATGTTTTCAGAGACTGCTTCTTTCCATTATTCCATCGAAGAAGACAAGGCTCTAGTAGAATGTCCCTTTATTTCACCTGGCGGTAATTTACCATGGGAGAAATAAAATACAGTAGCAAGGGTCAACCATCTGGAAATAGTCTGCTTTGATGCAGGTTACCCTTTATTTGTCCCATTGTAGGAAATGCACCACTGTTCAGCTTTCCTTACAGACTTGGTTGTGTCAAGGTAATACAGTTGCCTGGACATGTCCTGAATTTGAAGAATCCTTTCTCCCTACAGGAAGATAGATGGCTTGATTTAAAGTAAACTCTTGAAACTAGTACTGACAAGAATGATGGACTTGTCCTAAAGAAAGGTAACCTGTCTCTGTGGAAAACCAAATCGAGTTCACCCACCACAAGAGCTTGCAACTCCAGTACTCCTGTTTTAAATGTCAGAGCAATAAATCACAAACCATAAAACAGCCTGCTGAGCTGGTTCAAAAGAAAACAGGTTTAACTTTCCAGCACAAAATTAAAATCCCAAACAGGTGTCACCAGCTTCCTGAGGGTTCATAAAATGCAAACCCGGTTCAAGAACAGTTTAAAGTCTGAGAAGGAGGAAGATTCATGGACAGACATACTGAAATGACAGACAGATGTAAGACAGGCTGGGGGATAATAACTCTCAACAGATAGTGAAGCAGTGGTACAGAATCCTTGGTGGTGGTTGCACTAACAAGAAAATCTTTTTCAGTTAGCAACATAAGATTTCTTAGGAGCAGGTTTTCTTGACTCATGTAATACCTGTTGCACTTCATCACAAACAAGGTGCCTAAAAGATCTTGAAGTTGATTAATTGAGGCAGTCAGTTGTAACTTTTTTAGATTGGGGTATATCAAGCACCCCCAGTCTTGTGTGAGTTGATTCATTCTGTGAGGAAGCTTGCGGTAATTGCCCTTGGCCAATTCCATAAGAATGGAGAACCACTGTTGCTTGGGCCAGAAGTGAATTTGATCTTATGTTAAGTCCTTCCGAATCTTCAGAATGACTCAAGTCTGTGGAAAAGCATGAGGGAACATTCCAGACCAGGGAAATGAAAAAACGTCAGTTTTCCAGGCCTGCCTGTAAGGAGTCCTGGTGCAAGAATTTGTCTGTTTTTAAGAGGTGAGCATATTTTCTGAGGTGCTTCCCACATTATTTCCATTCATGAGAGTCTGTTCTGGTCCTGCTCAGATAGTCTGCCACAACATTTTGCTCCGGAATTTAGAGAGCTTGAATGGTTAAACACAGCTTCAGTGAGACCTACCAAGTTACCATAGCCAGCCTGCAGAGAGAGAGAGAGAGACCTGATGGCCACCTGTTTATGTACCACATCATTGTTTTGGTGTCTCTAATCACCTGCAGATGTCCATGAGGACTGCAGATAATGAGATTCTATAACATGGATCACATCTAAATTCTTTCGTGTTTGTGCTTTGGCCTATATGCTTTTCTCCAAAGGCTCTGCACTTTTACCTTTATTGAAATAACATCAAGCAAAATCTGGTACATTGGTTGTAACAGATTGAGCAGGGTTGGAAGAAAGAATGGGAGATCTGTTATATCCACCAAAGCAGTTCTTTCCACAAAGTGTATCAAGAATAATTTTGTCATTCAACTTCATGCACTCACAAGTGCACAGCTGAATGAAATTACGTTTTTCCAAGCTCATCATCAAGAAGCAGCAACATTTAACATAAAAATTTGCACATAACCACAAAAACAACAGTAACGAGCCAACCAGTGATGCCAAAAGCTTCAACCGATGCATTCCAACTCCAGCACCAACTACATCCAAAGTCCTAGTCCAAACGCAGGCACAGAAACGTCAACTGACACATCTCCGCATTCCACTCCAGCACTAGAAACATTCCTCCTAGTCCACCAAGGAACTGCAAAGGCACCACATCTCTACACCAGAACCAGCAATCCATACCCAGACCGATCCCCAGATTGTACAAATGTAGCTATCAGCAGGCCCTAACGGTCACGACCACATCCATCCTTCTCCTCAATCTCATCAGCCACTCCATCTCTGGCACCAGCTCCAAAATCCAGCATTATTTTCAGCTTAAGTTCATTCTGGATCCCTCTGACCCAGCAAGACAAAGCGTCGGCAAACTCCTCTTCTGCATCCAACTCGCCAACTCGAACTGAAGGTCCTGCTTCAAGTTCCAAAAGGTAAGGGAAACTAGCTTTGTGATGCTGCGGACATCACGACTTGAAACTGTTGACACCGGACACACTCGACCAGACAAACAGCCCTACAACTCAACAGTACAGGTAAGTACAACAACAAAACATAAAGTGAACAACGGGAGCCGGAGAGGCCACTGCCATACAAGGCACTGCCATCTTGCTCACGGAATGTATAAATGTACATTTTTTAAAATTTATTTAACATGTAAAAAAAAATCTAAGATTGTAATTTGAAATTTCTGAGGGTAAGAATGTTTATTGGCATAGTTGGAAAAAACACTGGATTTTCCCCAAGTGTTCCTTTGCAAGATGAATAATGAGAATAAAGGATGCAATGAACCCTAGAATCACGAGATTCCCCCTGACTGGAGAAACACAGGATGACTTCTCCTGAGCTAAGAATGCCTTTTGCAGTGAAGAATCTAGAAGGCATTGTGGAAACACTATTCAAAACCACAAGCAAAAAAACGGGCAAGAAGCTGTAAGCTTATAAAACAACAAAGAAGGAAACCAGGATCCAAACACCAATTCCAACAAGTAGTTTTAATAAAAACCTCTAGCACCTCAGCAATAGCTTTCAAAAGAGAATACAAAACTTGCTCTAAAACACACATTTAAATACCAAGGCTAATTCAATAATTAGCCATTAAACAATTAAAGTAAAACCGTCCAATTACACTCAACATCGATTCCACCAGGGGTTAGTGTACCATACTTCCAATATACACAGGGTTTCTTTAATTTTTCTTGATATAAGTGCTAAACTTGCTAACGGGTATATGTTCTAAAATTGTACTATGCAACCCCTCTGGGTTTCCATGGTGATGTTCTTTAAAGTGTACAGCAAAAGGGCTTTCAAGCCTACCATGTTGAGATGTGCTCTTGAATCCTAAGCTTGAAAGCCCTCTTGCTCTCACCCACATAAAACATTCCACAAGGGCACCTTAGTGCATAAATAACACCGTCTGTGTTACAAGAGAACATATTATTTGCTTTAAAACTTACTCCATTAATAAATTCAAATGTCCTGCTTATATATATGCATATGGTACACCTACCACAGGGAAAGGTACCCACTAAGTTAGGATTTCTAGTTATTCTGCAATCTGGTGAAGAAAATCCAGCATGTACTAAAATGACTTTGAGACTCCTACCCTTGCGGTATGAAAACAAAAGAACCTTAAGTAGTATATCTGAGAGTTCTTTGAACCTTAGTAAAACCCCCCAGTAATGTTGTATCATCTTTATCTCTTTAGATAAAAGATCATAGGTAGTGACAACATATACTTTTCTAAATTTTTCTTCAGTGTAAGTGGTAAAATATTGAACTTCCTGATTTTTCCTTTCTACATAACTACTTTGTGTTTTTTCTCACTTTGCTCAGTGAGGCATAAACAGCTTCTCTACAGTAACCTCTCTCTCCATATAATTCAGCTGTTCGAATTAATTCACTATCCAACTTGTTGCTGTTATGACATAGCCTCTTTATCCTAAGAAGTTCACCGTAGGGCAGAGATTTCAAAAGATTGGGGGGGGGGGGGCAATTTTGGCCATCTAGCAAATGAATTCCATAATTTGAAATTTCTGAGGGTAAGAATGTTTATTGGCATAGTTGGAAAAAACACTGGATTTTCTCCAAGTGTACCTTTGCAAGATGAATAATGAGAATAAAGGATGCAATGAACCCTAGAATCATGAGATTCCCCCTGACTGGAGAAACACAGGACGACTTATCCTGAGCTAAGAATGCCTTTTGCAGTGAAGAATCTAGAAGGCATTGTGGAAACACTATCCTGCGAGAAGGAATTAAGGGGAATTTTTGACTGCTGATCTCCTCCTCAGCCAGGGGTTTTAACACATACAAGGGACTTGTAGTACCTGGAAAAAGACTCTGCAAAGATAAGCAAATACTCTAAAAAAGGAAATATGTGAATGCCCTGAAGTCCGCAGCGAGTCATCACTGGAGCTAGATGCTTTGAACCCCCTTGGAGCTGTAGATTACCTGAAGGGTAATGCAGAGAACTAGTAACATGATCAGGCAAGCAAAGTCCAGAGGAAACCTGAACTCTGTAATAACGTGAATGTGATCATCGTCCAGGTCTCGAGTTTCCAAAAAAAAAACACTGCAGAGGATAGAAAGTTTAACAGACTGTAAAGTCAACATCTTGAACTTTGGCACTTTCACAAACAGTTTTAGAACTGATCTCCAGGAAACATCCTTCTGGTGCACCCAAAACATTCTACGACCCCAATGAAAGCATTTTGCTTACAAAAAGAGGAAACAGTTCTATTTGTTTTGGCTGATTAGGAGGAATGCCCCCGAAAAGGAAATATTGCCATTCAGCACCACAAGATCCCTTTACTTATTTGTTGCTTCTGCTACTTCTTCTGCAGTTATGTACTACTTAGATTTTGCTTCTTAAGCTGCTGTGTGTGTTAAACCATTACTTTAATTTTGGTTAAATATTCAACATAACATGGAGTTGCGGAGAACAGAAGTAAACATTGCCTTTTAATCCTTCTGTAATGTCACTAACAAAGACCATCATCCCAAGTACTGATCCCTGCGGTATCCCACTTGTCATACTGCCTGTGTTTCCTACTGCTTGCTTAATCCAGTGCTTCATCCATGCTATGTCACTGAAGGACCCAGTAAAAGTCTTCCTACCTTGTTTACCATTTTCAAATGCCTTGCTTTTGTTTAAGCAGACTACATACATACAAATGGCATTTGCAACCTAATACACTGAAAGTTTGTAAAGAACACACACCCACTTGAAATATTTGCATTCTCTTCCTTTAAATAGGTTTTAAGAGATAATGGGTAATGCTCATACATTGCTTCATTCTACATAGTAATTCTGCTTTATTAATGTACATGAGGAGCCATTAGTGCTTTGCTTTAGTATTTCGTATTTAGCGTTATATATTACATTGTGCACAGGTCTTCTGTACATCTGTTACTGACTTTTTTTTTTTTTTTACTATTTGTATGTTGTTGTTTTTTTTTTTTTGTATTTAACTGCTAATCTACAACTGTTCTCTGTCCTATTTATGCCTCTTAATGAGCCCTGGTCAGGGCTATTCAGCCACTTGCAGAATCATTTCAGTTAAAATGATGCACACGTTGCGTCGTAGTGTACACAGTATGTTGAGCTGTATATTCCTCAGACAGGGCAGAGATTGGAATTGCAAGTCCCTTGGGCTGTCCGTCTTTAAGTATATAGGATCTGTGATTCCTCAATAAAAAAGATGCAAGCTTAAAGTAAAAGCTGCAGAACAATAACTTGGAAAATGGTAGATGAGATGAAACGAGAGATCCTTTTTCTTGTTTTGCAGTTCATGAAGCATCACCAGAATAAACTGTATTGCAGGTGTCTTAACCCAAGTAAAGGACATGCAAGCTTTTTACAGGAGGTTGGAAGCTGCCTTTTAAGGAAATTGCATGAGAAATTAGACAGAATAGCTGGTAGCAAAAGTTTGATGCATGTGTTTAAAGCTGTTTGCTTTTGATTTAGTTGGAATTGGCCTTTTCAGTTTTTGTGGTACACAGTAAATAGGCTTATTGATGTATCTGAAGTATGAGGCTGCATCATTTTGTCTAACCCATCAATTGTTTTTGACAGCAGTGCCTCAGCAATGAAGGTTTATGGAGTTCATTGGTATGGCTGCCATTAAAATCTTGGTGCTCGTTGATAGTATGGTGCAAGACTAAAACTGTATAATTACATAAAGGTAACATTTGTCCGACTGCCAGTACTGTTCCGACTTGCACATTTCATGTAATGCTGTGCTTCTTTATTTACTGTACCTTGCACATAGATCTCTTTTTAGAAGTTGGTAGAATGAGTATTTTAGTTACCTTGTTTTTCCTTTGCCTTTTGTTGGTATTTGTGGAATTTTTTCCTGAAGTTTGTAATTCTCTTCTTACCATGCTGACAGCAACTGCTGAGATGAAAACTGATCATGTAATGTGTTGATACGAACTGTGAACAGCGAGGAGTGCAGTATAAATACAGGCAAGCAAATGAATAGCAGAATTTTGGTACTTGGCATAGCATAATAGGTTTTAATGTCTGCATTCCCTAGAACTGAAAGGCCATTATTGTGTCATGATGACTGCTGGCAAGATCAGTGGAGGATTATCACTGTACAGCAGCTGAAAAGGCTTTGGCAACAATTCCCGTATACTGGTAGTAGTGCATTCAACGAGTATTTCTAGAATGACAAGCATCACTGCCAGATGATTTATTTTCCCATAGTAGTCCAGCTGAGAAGTAGACCTGACCATAGTTTTCCTTCATGGCCTACTGTCTTTATTTTTAAGCATTTCAAACCAGCAGATTACCACAGTCGACAGTTTGAGCTGCTTAATGTTTGTTTTGTCTTTCGGCTTTTCCCGGTTAGGGGTCGCCACAGCGGAACTCTGGTCCGCTAATGATTGGCAGTTGAGTTTTACGTGCTGAGTTGCCGGCCCTAACGCACAACCTTCAACGAAGGTACGCCCATTCACGCATGTCTCCACACAAGACGCTCTAGCTGAGAATCGAACGGGACAACGTCTTGCTGTGAGGCGACAACGCTACCGCAGCACCACCACCACCGCGGATTTTGAGCTGCTTTAATGTATTCACTGTAGTCTGTTGCTCAGGCTTCATTTTGTCGACCGTTGCTGCTCCTCCTAGTTCTTTGTTAATTTTACTGTTACCAACAGTCCTGTAACTGCTGTTTCAGGCTTTATTATTCCTTGTTGTTTGCTGTTACATGGTGCCTTGATTGGATTGTGGTATTGTTGTCTTTATGTAGTATGCTGCAAATGGTATTTCACAATGCTAGTCTCGCACTGTTTCCTTTTTGTTAATTTATATGATTTGATGCTGTCTGTATTGGAACAGACATTTCGTAAAGGGACATCAATAGAGTCATTTTCTTTTCAGTTAAATGCAGTCCATAGATTCCCTCGACAACATGCTCTTCCTGAGATTGTAGCAGTGAACATGAAGCTTTGGGTTACATTAAAATTGTAGGATAAACAATAATGTGGGTATGTTGTTGTAGAGATCTAAGGGGCTTGAAGAAATTGTGCCTTCTAAATGCTGCCCGATTTGTTACTGTGTATCACAAATGAGAGAGAATTTATTGCTGTCTGGTATAGAATTCCAGTGTTTCCCCGACCGTAGCCAGATTCAGTTTGCATGTTTGGATTGTCATTACATCAGCATTTATAGATTATTTTGCCTTTCTTATAATCAACTTTTTTCAAAGCATGGCTTTTTTGCTGGTAAAAATAAATTTGTACATTTATAAGTATCACAGTTGTGTGTGAGTACGTGCATGTGTTTGCATGGATTTATTTGTGTTGAGAGTTCATCTTCATCTGCTACCATGAATGTAGTTTAACCTTAGAACGAAATTAAGGCAAAAATTCTCTTCTTCCAAGGTTTTATAAAATACTTAATCAAATCCTATTTAGAGGGTCCCATTATCGGGAAATATTTCAGCTAAACTTTTGTACGGTTAGCATCCAACATGATGCAATGTGAATTGGGTTGTGTGCCCTCCAGTTTATATAGAAATGCAGAGCTGTACAGGAAAACAGACATTTAAGAGAAACCTAGTATTATTTGCTAATAATGCTTTCCTTCTGGACTTCTCTCATAATTAATGACATTTAAGTTCAGGTGACTATTGATAAATTACAAGGTCTGATTTTGTGTAATGTGACAGCCTTCAAACTGGTAAAAGATTGAAGAAGCCTGTGATTATTCCATTTGATTGCAAGGTCTCACCTTCATTATCCTTGACTGTCTGTCTAATCTCCAGACTGCATATTTATTCCTACAGTGTTCTCCATGGAGAAAGTTTTTGCCTTCTGTTTATTATTTTTCTTTTTGAGTCATCTCTTTTTCTGTGTACCTTGACTTTTCTAAGTCATGTGTTGCCCCCTACTACAACAACAAAAAAAAAATTCAAATGTGACATTTCTTAGTCTGACCTGCGTTATGTTTATAGGAAGTTACTCTTGATTTTGAGTTTCATTTTCTTGTATGTGATGGCTTAAGTAAGCCATTGTGTTCCCCTCATTGTTGCTGCATTTCATCTGTTCCAATTGTTGTAGCACTTGCACAGAAAGATTACATAATGTTTAAACCCTGGACAGACGTAAGTATAGCAATCAATATATCTGCCTAGTGTCCGCTATCTAAACTGTCTACACACATTACTCTCTCTGCAGTTAGTACCTATACTGTTAAACACATCTGTTGTATTATGTCATGATGTTATTCTGAATTGTATACAACGTGTTTTATTTTTGCCATTGCTATATTCTTTGTATATAACTTAATGTTAACCAAATTTCTCAAACACATTGCTACTGCATTCTCAAAATACTGTACTTTTGCCTTGTAAATATTTTTGTATACTTCTGTTTCTCTAAGTGTCTTACAACTTGATTTGTTAGGTTTTTGTCCTTATTTTTTTAATTACTTTCCTGGAGCTTTTCTCCTCTGGTCTCTGCTGAAAAAGGGCTTTCTGGGCCCAGTCGGAATAACCTGGTTAATAAATGTAAAAAATAAAAATGATCAAAAATCAGTTAATTGACATCCTGAGGCCTGAACTTAAAGCTTGGAAGGGTGCTTAACAATTATTAAGCATTCCCAATGCTGTTAACGTTGCATCTGGCGCTGTAGTAATGCTGAACCAGGTTGTCTCTTAACTGAATTTTGAGCTCATATAAAAGCAGAACATGCAATGGGTTAATTTCATCTCTTGTTTCTGTCTGCTGTCTGCATTATACTTGCTAAAAATGTGTTTGTGAACCAGCTCCTTCCCTTGCATGGGAAATATGTAAAGCTGTTCTGCATTATTGACTTTCAAAGCTGGCACAACACTACCCTTTTTTGTTTTTTAATATAACTTTTAATTATTCTATAGCTAACAGTACATGGAGCACTTCAAACAATTATGATTTCAGCTTAAAATTGTGTTCTTAACATGGATGTCAAGATCTTAACATCCATGTCTGTAACGCATAAGTTATATTTGGCAACCCGATCAAAGTCCTCTATATTTTGACCACTGGCTTTCTTGATTCTTGAAATGTTTATGGCAACACTGGTGGCTTTGATTTCAACTGTTTCATTGGCGGAAGTGGGAGGGACACATTATTTTGTATGTTTGGATACTGTATATACTGTTCATTGCAACTAGTGAAGTCTGGTAGAATGTCGACTGTGGGTGTTTTTGTAAAAAGTAAAGTGAATCCACAGTCCATGCAGAATGTGTATGAGAACTGTTTGTAGAATTTGCAGAGGTTAATGTTGTTGCCTCACATCCACAAGTTCTGTTCCATTCTCGGCTGGGGTGCCTTCTGTGTGCGGTGACTGCACGTCCTCCCTGCATTTGTGTGGGCTTTCTGTGGGTGCTGCGGTTTTCTTCCACATTGCAATGGCATGCGTCTGGAGCCTTTCCTCCAGGGCTGAAAATTGGCTTCTTCCAAGTCAGACTTTCCCGGTAAACAAATGCTAAATAAATAAAATTTGCAGAAGGAAAGTACAGTGAAAGATGGTATATATTGGCTTGTCTAGGATACAGTGTATACGAAATGTGTAGGTGAAGGAACATCCTCTGGGGAGTCGTGGAATGGAACTGTCTGACGTATAAACTTGTCATTCCAGAAGTTGTTGCTTTGCTTCCTAAATCTAGGCCTTCAACAGTCAGTTATGTAGTTGCATCTGTTTGTTGGAATTCAGGAAGATTTCCAGCTTGTCATTTTGTCTTTTCAGGCAACTACGTGTAGAGTGCTAATGCTACGGTTTTCAAGGTTGCAGTTAATGGATTTGAAGTCTGTCTTTTATGATCTAAAGTTTAATATACACTTTGTTGTATTTTGTGCTGGTCCATGTCATTTTCTTTGTATGGTTTTTTAAGACTGGTAGTGGTGCTTCTGTTGCTATAACGTCCTCTAAGTGGCAATTGTTTGTTGGCTTATGTGATTTTGGCTGAGACTGGCTGTGCATGTAATGCCAGATGTTCTTTGTGTTTCACTGTTGTAGTATCACACTTGGGTTATCTGCCTGCAGGTAGCCCTCAGTTGGCCCGAATACCAGTCTTGGGATTTCTGTGTTGAATGATGTCGCCTCATCCATGACGTCAGGGGTATAAAACATGCAGCCGACGCCATTACATCAGCTTTTCTTGCCACGCAGCAGCCCGAAGCAGTTTGCAAGTGCTGGTCGGCAGCTACCTGAAATTTCTGTTTTTAGAGTTTCAAACCTGAAGTTTTCCAAAGCTAAGTACCCCGTTGGGGATCCTTTTTTCTTACTCTAACTGATGTCAGAAAAGGTTAACAATTGTCTTGCCTGTGGAAAGGAAATACCTCAGAGATTTTCATTCTTATTGCGTCACCTGTTTAGGCCCAGACCACATCGTCCCTCGCTGTCGGTTTTGTGCCTTGTTCAACACCCAAACTATTTGTCGTCGGGCAATTTTTGTCTCTAAATTCTTTTGCTCTCATTCTCCGTATTCCGAAATGGCTTCGGAAAGTCATCTGACTACCGATCTGAAAAAAACCCAAAGAAAAAGACAGACCCGCATAGGTCCAAAACTGCTGACAACGCTTTAAGCTAGACTGCAGTCTGCCGGTACTTGGGCACTTTCGCAGCCCCTGTTACCCGCTTCTACAGATTCGCAGGCCTCCACTGAGACCCATTCGGAGTCCGGTATGCCGCAAGATGCCTCTTCGACTATGGAACCTGTGGTTGTCTCTACCTTGGATGGGTTCAGAGCCCCTGTGCGGGCACCGGCTTCTGAGGGTGTATTCAGCCATTCCGATGTTGGTATCAAACAAACTACTTCTTTAATGACTAAATCTACTGAATTTCTCAGGCTCAGAGTTCGCACTACACCTAGGAAACCTTCAACCAAAGCACATTCTCAAGCTCCCATGCCACAGAAACAAATGCTTAGAATGGCTGAAGACCTTATTACTGTAATTAGGGGAAGCCAGCCTCCCCCCTCTAAAAGACAAATAATTGATTTTCCTTCTGATTCTTCAGACCACGAATCTGATGACTCTGACCACTGTGATTACCAGGACATACCGTTGTCTATGTATGTGGACTCTGATGCAGAGTATTCAGTTCCCTCAGCCCCCCCCCCCCCCCCCGGGGACCTTTCTTTCGGTGAAACCTTACAATACCGTAAGAAAACATTTCCGCTGGGAATGCCAGGACTACCCACAGTCCAAAAAGAGACTCGGGGAATTTTTAGACTTGCATCAGCATAGGCCTTTAGTTATTCCCCGTCATGGATGTTGTAGATTATGTCTTCATGGAATCCAGCCTTACCCCTGATAATTTATCACCTGCTCCTAGAAAGCCTGACCGATATTACAGAGTACCTGACTCTCACAAATTTCTCCTTAAAAATCCCACTGCGGATCCAGAGACCATTTCCCAAGGACCTAAAGGTATTGAGGGTTCTACAGCCAACAACCCTACACATTTGGACAGGGATTTTAGGGCTCTAGACAGATGGGGGCAAGAAGGTTTTATACCTCTGCAACTCTTGCCATCAGGGCTTTAAATTGCCAGTTTCACATGTTGAAGTACCAGCAGCATATTATTGATGCAATTAAACAAAAAAATGTTGTTGATTCCTGATTGTGCAGAAAATAAGGACTTAAAATACTTAATGCATTCTGCAAACCAAATTGGTAAACATACTTTGCAGTGTGGTTTTGATGCTTTATAAGCATCTTACAGGGCTGCTGTCACTGGGTCTGTTCTGAGAAGGCATGCTTGGCTGAAGGAACAAATCTTGCCAGACCATGTCAAGGCAAAATTACTTGATGCTCCATTAAACCAAGAATGTTTGTTTGGCTCTAAAGCAGCAGAAGTTCTTAAAAAGATGGAGGAAAAAGCTAAATCCATGCAAACTGTTAGATTTCTTACAGGTACAGCCACCTAGATTCAGTAGGCATTGGCCTTTAAAAACTGGTTCTTTCCGGTCCCTCCCAGACCCAGGGGCAACAGACCACAAAGACTACAGTCTGAGGGTATGCACAGATCTAAACAATGGAGTGCTCCCTCCTCAAAAACTGGGAGTGGTAAAAGTTCACCATGACTTGTCCTTAATCCTTCCCAGCCATGCCCACGTACTTGCACCCCTAGGAGGAAAACTCACCCTGCATGTAAAAAACTGGGAGTATATTATCCAGGATCGATGGGTTTTAAACATTGTATCCCAGGGGTACAGATTCTGTTTCCACTTTCTGTCAACCCCAACCGGATTGCCAGACTTTCTTCCAAACCAGTGGACAGAGGCCCAAAAGCAAGTACTTTCTCTTCTCAGTATCAGGACTATTCAACCTGTGCCAACAGAGCAAAGGGGACAGGGTTTCTACTCCAGGTTGTTCCTGGTGCCCAGGAAAGAGAACTCTTGGCACCCTATTCTGGATCTGTCATTCCTAAACATCTTCCTGGTGGTGCTAAAATTCAAAATGCTTACACTCCAGCAGCTCCTTCCTATGCTAGCCAAGGACTCCTGGCTAGTCACCCTAGACTTAAAAGAAGCTTATCTGCACATCCCCATAAGAGAATCTTGCAGGAAATATCTATGTTTCAGGGCAGGCTCTGTACTATCAGTTCTTTGCACTTCCCTTTGGCTTAGATTCTACTGCTCCCAGGGTATTCACAAATTACCTGGCTCCCCGGATTGCTTACTGCAGGCAGAGAAATACTAAAATTTACCCATACTTGGACGATTGCCTGATTCAGGCTGACAGTCAGGAATTGCTACTTCAGCACCTGACATTTGTAAAGAGACTCCTAACTTCTCTGGGGTATACCATCAATGAAAAAAAATCACATGTGGTACACAGACAAAAGATTGTATTCCTGGGAGCAAGCTTGAACACAACTTACCAGATGGCATTTCTCACTCCAGAAAAGCAAGTTGATTTGACAACTTATTTCAAACTACTGGCCACCCAAACCCAGCTATCTGCAAGAAAAATACTGCAAGCCCTAGGGTTCATGCCCTCATGTATTCTTCTGATTCCATATGCAAGACTGCTTATGAGGAAACATCAGTGGTACTTAAGTCTCTGGTGTCAACATTCCCAGGACCTGGAACCAGTGATTCCTATCATTCCTTGCCTAAGGAAAGAGGCTTGCAACCAGAGCAAGGGGCTCCCTTTCTCACAACCCCCTGCCATCCAGACTCTGACAACAGGCAGATCAGACTATGCATGGGGGGCTCACATGGCAGGCAAATGCATTCAAGGCAAATGGAGCCCAGGACAAATTCACCTGCATATCAATCAAAAAGAAATGTTAGTTGTACGGAATGCACTGACAGCCTTCAAATACCTTATCCTGCCAGGACAACTCCTGATAAAGACAGACAACACCACAGTTATGTGGTACATAAGCAGGGGGGAACTCACTCCTACCCACTCTGCAGGTTAGCTATGGCTCTGTGGAACACAGCCTTAAGCAACCAAGTGCACCTGCAAGCTCAGTTCCTGCCAGGCAAACAAAATTCACTGGCAGACGACTTAAGCAGAAATCTAATGGATTCACATGAGTGGAAACTGGAACCAAATTCATTCAAACTTTTAATACACAGGTGGGGGACCCCAGAGGTGGACCTCTTTGCGTCCCCCCAAACCATCAACTAAACAACTTTTTGCAACAGAATTCCCCACAGCCAAGCTTGGAAAGTGGATGCCTTAGCCTTCACATGGGAAAACCTCTCAATCCATGCCTTTTCTCTTCTGCCCCTCCTTCCAAAAGTACTCCTCAGGATCAAACAGGACAGGCCAAGGACAATCCTTATTGCACCAGACTGGCCACGCTAGCACTGGTAACCACTCCTTCACAGTCTGACAGCAGTGCCACCCTGACCACCTACATCAGACCCCCTCTCTGCTGTCCCAGCAGGAGGCACAGATTTTGCATCTTCAGCTGCAAACCCTGAACCTGGCAGCCTGGCTTATTCCCTGAATACATCACCAGCAACCCTCAGCAAAGAGGTGCTGACTGTTATCCTTGAGGCCAGGAGGCCCAGTACTAGGAAATCCTATTTAGAAAAGTGGATTGATATTGTTCTTGGAGCCAGTCTCGAGAAGGGCATCGCCGTGCCCTCCTTGCCTCAAATCCTAGATTACCTAGCAGAGCTGCTCCCCAAAGGCCTGTCCTTCTCATCAATTAAGATTCATGCCTCTGCCATCTCAGCTCATTACAATGCTGAGCCACCCCTCTTCTCTTACTCTCTGATCAAACAGTTCCTGAGAGGAGCTAAGAATTTAAGACCCCCAAGGAGAGCTCCCACTCCTGCCTTGGTCCTTAACTTTGTACTAGAGAAGCTCACGCTTCCCTCTTTTGAGCCTGCTGGGGTTCATGGCCTTGTGCATTCTACAAATTCCATATGCAAGACTGCATATGAGGAAACTACAATGGTATCTAAAAAGCTTATGGTGTCAACATTCTCAGGATCTAGAAGCAATGATTTCTATTATACCTTGCTTACGGTTAGAATTCCTTTGGTGGACAGAGGCCTGCCACCAAAACAAAGGACTACCATTCACTCTACCCACTGCTGTCCAAACCCTAACAGACTCATCAGGCTTTACATGGAGGGGCTTACATGGCAGGGATGTGCATTCACGGCAAATGGAACCCAAGTCAAATGTACCTGCATATTAATCAAAAAGAAATGTTAGCTGTACAGAATGTTCTGACAGCCTTCAAGGATCACATTCTTGCAAGAAAATTAATGGTAAAGACGGACGACACCACTGATGTTCATCGTGTTTCACTGTTGCAGTCATGACTCTAGAGTTCTCCCCTGCTGGCAGGCAGTCCTCGGTCGGCCAGAATCCCAAAGTCTGGGTCCGGCGTCGGCTGTTCAGCCATGCTCCCTGATGTCAGAGCGCCAGTAGTACAAAGCTGACAGCCGACGCCATGTTCTCTAGTCTTTCTTGCCGTGCGGTGATAGCAGTTCGCAAGTGCCGGTCGGCTGACTCCTGACAATTTTTTATAAACGTACTTCAGTCCGAAGACTTTCTTCTCCTACTCAAAGTTAAGTACCTCGTTGGGGAAACTTTTTTCTTGCTCCAGTCCGATGTCAGAAAAAGTTAATAATTGTATTTCATGTGGGAAGCAAATACCTCATAAGGATTTTCATTCTTACTGTATTCCTTGCTTAGGCCCTGACCACGATGTAGCTAGTTGTCGGTTTTGTGCTAGATTCAATCAACATACGATTAAACGAAGGTACGATTTTGCATTTCATTACTTCGGTAGGCATTTTAATTATAAAATGTCGTTGGATACGGTTCCGGCTACCGGAGTTCACACAAACGACGCAAAGATAAAGACAGGTCTCCGAGGTCCAAATCAGACGATGTTGTACAAGTAGAGCCAGCTTCAGGTTCGGCCGTCGTCAGTGAGGCGCTTTTGCAGCCCCTGTCGTCGGCCATTTCGGAACCGATGGCCGAAACGGACTCCCACGAGGAGCGAACTAGGCCTTTGAATATTTCTGTTGCAGGACCTTCGGACAATGCTCCTTCGGATGGGTCCGGAGCCGCTGTGCAGGTACCGGCTTCCGAAGGGGTTTTCAGGCCTACTCAGCTTCTAATAAAGGCAAAGCCAAAGACAAAGGCAAAGACTCCTTCCAAATCAACGACTGCAGCCCAGGCCTCTTCTGATTCGGCACCCAAGTCTCAGAAACAGTTACTTAAGATGGCGGAGGACTTACTTACTATGATTAGGGGTTCACATCCCCCTCCAGATAAAAGGCCAAGGCAGGAAGTTTGTTATGACTCTCCTGATCAGGCTTCTGTTTCTTCAGTTTCTTCTTCTGACCAGGAATATTCTTTCCCTCCTTATGAGGATTCTGATGCTGAGGAATCCATTCCTTCAGCTTCTCCCCCTGAGGATTTCTCATTTGGGGAAACTTTGCATGAAATGAGGGAACATTTTCACTGGGAAGGACAGGAGTACTCGGAATCTAAGAAAAGACTAAGGGGTTTTCTTCTTCTTCCCCAACATAGACCCCTGGCTATTCCTCCTATTTTGGATATTGTGGATGATGCTTTTTCGGAGGCTAACTTAACTCCTGACTCTTTTCCTCCAGCTCCTGTTAAGCCAGACAGATGATATAGGGTTCCTGATTCCCACCAGTTTTTATACAAGAGTCCTACTGCTGCTGACCCTGAAACCATTTCTCAGGGTCCTAAGGGGGTTAAGGCCGCTTCTGCTAAAAACCCCATTCCCACTGAGAAGGATTCCAGATCTTTAGAAAGATGGGGCAAAAGCATGTACACTTCTGCTACTTTGTCTATTAGGGCTTTAAACTGTCAGTTTCATATGCTGAAATACCAGCAATTTCTCCTGTTTTAAAACAAAAGCTAACTTCCATTTCCGCCTGTGCGAATGATAAGGAATTACATGACTTAATGCATGCCACTGAACAAGTTGGGAAGCATGGTTTACACTGTGGAGTTGATGCCTTGGAGGCTTCTTGTAGGGCTGCTGCCTCTGGCACAGTCATTAGAAGGCATGCATGGTTAAAGGAACAAAATTTGCCAGATCAAGTAAAAGCTAAATTATTGGATGCTCCTGTTCAGCATAATGTTTTGTTTGGATCTAAAGCTGAAGAGGTGATAAAGAAGATGGAGGACAAGGCGAAATCCATGCAAACAGTTAAAGATTTCTTACAAGTACAGCCACCCAGATTAGTAGGAATTGGCCTACAAAAAATTGGTCCTTTCCCAATTCAGACAGGCCTCAGAGGGGTAGATACAGACGCGCCCGAGGAAGGCCTCAAACGCAAGCCTCTTATAGACCAAGACAGTGGACTGCTTCCACCCCTAGGGGAGGAGAGGACAGGTTGCAAGCTCATAGAAAACAGACTCAATGACTCCCTCTGTTGGGCTGCAGGAACTTCTTGCTTGGAAGCCCCTCTCGGAGGAAAACTTTCTCTTTTTCACCTAAATTGGACTCGTATAACCCAAGACAAGTGGGTTCTGGATGTGGTTTCAAGTGGTTACAAATTCCATTTTCATACCCTACCAAGACCAAGCGGATGGCCAGATCTTCCAAAACATCAGTGGTTAGAGGCCTTAAACCAGGTGGAAGCTCTCTTGGCTATGAAAGCCATAGAACTAGTTCCACTTTCAGAGATGGGACAAGGTTTTTACTTAAGGCTCTTTCTAGTCCCCAGGAAGCAAAATTCATAGAGACCCATTCTGGATCTGTCAGTCTTGAACACTTTTCTCGAGTTACCAAAATTCAAGATGCTTATTCTACAGCAGCTACTTTCAATGCTGACCAAATAATGCATGGATGGTAACTTTGGATTTAAATGAGGCATATTTACACATTCCCATCAGGCAGAAATGCAGAAAATACCTCAGGTTCAAGGCCGGATCGAGGCACTATCAATTCTCTGCGCTGCCCTTTGGATTGTCTACTGCGCCCAGGGTCTTCACCAAATGCCTGGCTCCAGTAGTAGCTTATTGCAGACTCAAGGGAATTCAAATTTACCCTTATCTGGACGACTGTCTTATTTAGGCAGACAGCAAGGATGTCTTACTCCAGCATCTAGAGTTTGTTCAGAATCTTCTCAAGTTCCTGGGATTCACTGTAAACATAAAGAAGTAAAATTTGACACCCTCACAACAGATAATTTTTCTGGGTGCTTCTCTAAACACAACAACCCAGATGGCATTTCTGACATACAAAAAACAATTACAGCTGGCTTCAACTTTCAAAACCTTGGCAACATTAACTCAGCTATCTGCAAGGAAATTCCTGCAGGCTTTGGGTTACATGGCCTCCTGCATCCTTCTCATACCATATGCAAGACTACATATGAGGAAAATACAGTGGTACCTAAAAAGTGTATGGTCTCAGCATTGCCACAGTTTAGACATACAGATCACCGTCCTGCCTTGTCTTCAAAAGGAATTCCTTTGGTGGTCCAAGGCATGTACTCTAAACAAAGGAAAACCATTCAGTCTGCCTCCTGCCACTCAGATACTAACCACGGACGCCTCAGATTATGCATGGGGAGCCCATTTTCAGGGCAACTGTCTGCAGGGCCTTTGGACAAAGGATCAGAAGCACCTGCATATCAATTTAAATGAAATGTTAGCCGTTCAGAAAGCTCTATTGGCCTTCAGGAATC
This sequence comes from Protopterus annectens, assembly GCF_019279795.1. NCBI lineage: Eukaryota > Metazoa > Chordata > Ceratodontiformes > Protopteridae > Protopterus > Protopterus annectens. Next base: position 1,156,060,923 of record NC_056744.1, read on the forward strand.
TTCTACAACCAGGACAACTACTGATACGGACAGACACCACCACAGTTATGTGGTACATAAACAAGCAAGGGGGATCTCATTCCTACCCCCTTTGCAGACTAGCCATGAATCTTTGGAACACAGCTCTAGCTTGCAAACTGGACCTTCAAGCTCAGTTTCTACCAGGGAACCAAAAACTTCCTGGCAGACAGTCTGAGCAGAAACCTGTCGGATCCACATGAATGGATGCTGGACACCGAAATATTCAAGATGATTACAGCAGCCTGGGGATGTCCTCACATAGACCTCTTTGCATCCCACCTCAATCATCAACTACAGATTTTTTGCACCAGGACATTCCACGAACTAGCTTGGAAAGTGGATGCACTATCATTCAGTTGGAGAAACCTCTCGGGGTATGCCTTTCCGCCTCTTCCTCTTCTTCCACGGGTATTATTAAAGATCAAACAGGACAAGCCCAAGATGATAATTTTGCTGGCCCCAAATTGGCCTTGACAGTTTTGGTACCCAACACTGAAAAACCTTTGTCTGGAGCCCCCTTGGGTTTTACCACAGACTCCGAACCTTCTGTCCCAACTCCAGGGTCAGGTTCTGCACTCCCATGTCAAAACTCTCAGCCTGGCGGCCTGGTTAATCCAGGGTCTTTGATTCATTCTCTCCTACCCAAGCAGGTTATGGATGTCATTTTAGAAGCCAGACGTCCTAGCACTAGAAAATCTTATGCAGGAAAATGGAAAAGATTTTGTTCCTGGATGCAGGCTCAGGATTCAGATCCCCTTATTCCTAACATTCCTCTGATTTTACTTTACCTGACAGACCTCTTACATAAGGGTCTCTCTTTCTCTTCCATAAAGATACATGCCTCTGCTATTTCTGCTCATTATAATACAGACCCTCCAATCTTTTCCCTCCAGCTCATGAGACAGTTTCTCAGAGGAGCTAAGAACTTAAGGCTCCCTAGATCTCCTCCCATTCCTGCTTAGGATCTCAACTATGTTTTGGAAAAATTAACCTTACCTCCTTTTGAGCCTGCTGCCACATCTGACATCAAGTTTTTATCTTGGAAGAAAGCTATCCTTTTAGCTCTGACCTCTGCCAGGAGAGTTTCGGAGTTGCAAGCTCTCATGGCTGTGGAACCTTATATTATTTTTCACCAAGACAGGGTGTCTTTAAGGACTAATCCTACTTTCATGCCTAAGGTGATTTCCAAAGTGGCTTTAAATCAAACTATTCACTTGCCAACTTTTTTCCCCACTCCTCAAAATAAGGGAGAAAGGATCTTGCATTCCTTGGATGTACACAGACAACTACGTTTTTACCTGGACAGAACCAAGGACATCAGGAAATCAGAGCAATTGTTTGTTTCTTATGCTTCAAGTTCCCAAGGTAAAGCTATTTCAAAACAGACCATTCCAAATGGATTGCGCATGGAATCAGATTTTGCTATTCACACCATGGAAAGCAAATCCCAGGGTCTATAAGGACTCACTCTACCAGAGCTGCTGCCACTTCAGCTGCCTTCCTCAGAGGAGTTCCTACCAAGGACATTTTGGAAGCTGCAACTTGAAGTTCAGTGCATACTTTTTCTAAGCACTACAATCTACCTCTTTACTGTAAGTCTAGGGCAGGATTTGCTTCTGCAGTCTTGCAGGGCCTTTTAGCCGCCCCCTCTACTTTATGACCACCTCCCTTTTATTTTGCTTTGGGATTCAACCCTACAGTCATGACTGCAACAGTGAAACACGATGAACATAGTACAGTTGTGTACACTTACCATAAATGTAGATGTTCGAGTGTCTTCACTGTTGCAGTCTGGGTTTCCCTCCCTCCTGTCCCCTCTTATTTTTTCTTTTGTGTGGTTCCCTTTTTCACCCTTCTTCTGAGGTGTATTTGCAAAGGGTATGGGATTTTACTCATTTTGGAACACCTGACATCTGGGGCAAGAAAAACTGGAGAACATGGCGTCGGCTGTCAGCTTTGTACTCCTGGCGCTCTGACGTCAGGGAGCATGGCTGAACAGCTGACGCCGGACCCAGACTTTGGGATTCTGGCCGACCGAGGACTGCCTGCCGGCAGGGGAGAACCCTACAGTCATGACTGCAACAGTGAAGACACATATACATTTATGGTAAGTGTACACAACTGTACTTTATGTGGTACATAAACAAGCAGGGGAGTACCCATTCTTACCCCCTCTGCAGGCTAGCCATGGCTCTGTGGAACACAGCCTTGAGCTACCAAGTGTATCTAAAGGCTCAGTTCCTGCCAGGAAAAGTAAATACACTGGCAGACGAACTAAGTAGAAATCTCCTTGACCCACACGAGTGGAAACTGGAACCAAAGATAACATGTTGATCAACAAATGGGGGATCCCGGATATAGACCTGTTTGCCTCCCCCCAGAACTACCAGTTGGACAAATTCTGCACAAGGACTCCCCACAAACAAGCTTGGAAAGTGGATGCTCTTTCCTTCAGCTGGAAAAATCTATCGGTTTATGCCTTTCCTCCTTTGCCTCTCTTTTCCAAAGTACTACTAAAGATCAAACAAGACAAACCAAGGATGATACTGATTGCACCAGAATGGCCATGCCAACACTGGTACCCCCTCTTGCGCAGTGTCACAGCTGGCCCCATGGCACCTACCTCAGACCCCTACCCTGCTGTCTCAGCAGGAGAACCAGATTCTGCACCCCCAGCTTCAAACCCTGAACCTGGCAGCTTGGCTAATTACTTAAACTCTCCGTTACCATCCCTAAGTAAACAAGTGTTGGATGTCATTTTGGAGGCAAGGAGGCCTAGTACTAGAAAATCTTATGCTGAAAAATGGAAGTGATTCTGTGCCTGGAACAAAACTCAAGGAATGGCCACAGCAGCGCCCAATTTACCTCAGACTCTTCAATACTTAACTGAGATGCTTCACAAGGGCCTTTCCTTTTCCTCCATCAAAATTCACACCTCAGCCATTTCAGCTCATTACAACACAGAACCCACTGCTCAAGTAGTCCCTCAGAGGGGCCAAAAACTTAAGACCACCCTGGAGAGCCCCAACTCCAGCCTGGGACCTTAATTTTGTATTGGAAAAACTCACTCTTCCTCCTTTTGAGCCAGCTTCAACTGCAGAGTTAAAATTCCTTTCTTGGAAAACAGCTTTCGTTTTAGCAATCACTTCAGCAAGAAGGGTATCTGAATTACAGGCCCTTATGGCAGTGGAGCCTTTCATCATCTTTCATGCGGACAGGGTGCCCCTCAGGACCAATCCTTCTTTCATGCCCAAGGCAGTATCCAATGTGGCTCTTAATCAGTCCATTCATTTGCCAACCTTCTTTTCTAATCCACAGAACAAAGGGGAATGGATACTGCACTCCTTAGATGTGCACAGACAAATTAGATTTTACTTGGACAGGACTAAACCTCTAAGGAAATCTGAACCAACTGCTGGTGGCATTTGCTGCAGGGGCAGAGGGGAAGGCTATTTCAAAGCAAACCATTTCTAAATGGATAGGCCATTGCATTCATTACTGCTATAAGCTCCATGGAAAATCTATCCCACATGGGATTAGACCCCATTCAACCAGGGCTGCATCTACCTCTACAGCCTTTCTTAGAGGGGTCCCTACCAGAGACATCCTAGAAGCTGCTACCTGGAGTTCTGTACATACTTTCACCAAGCATTACCATTTGCCTTTTTTCTCTAAATCCAGAGCTGGCTTTGCCACTGCAGTCTTACAGGGCCTTACATCTGGTCCTAATGCTATCTAAATTCCTCCTCCCATCCTTAGCTTTGGGAATTTACCCAAATGTGATGACTGCAACAGTGAAACACGAAGAACATAATACAGTTGTGTACACTTACCATAAATATAGATGTTAGAGTGTATTCACTGTTGCAGTCCTGGTTACCTTCCCTCCAGCTCCCTGACTCTTCCTTTGGCTGTACCTCTATTCTCCTTTACTGTACTTAAAAGCTTTTTGGTGTATTTGCTTTTTTGTTGGAGGTATAACCTTGTGTGTGTACATGTATGTATGTGTGTAGATATATATCTATATATATATATATATATCTATATATATATATATATATCTATATATATATATATATATATCTATATATATATATATATATCTATATATATATATATATATATATATATATATATATATATATATCTATACATATATATATGTATATATATATATATATATATATCTGTATATATATATATATATATATATATATATATATATCTATATATATATATATCTATATATCTATATATATATATATATATATCTATATATCTATATATATATATATGTATATCTATATCTATATATATATCTATATGTGTATATATATATATATATATATATATATATGTATATATGTATATGTGTGTGTATATATATATATATATATATATATATATATCTATAAAAAATTGCTTCCCATTAAGGGGGCACTTGACATCTGGGGCAAGAAAAACTGATGTAATGGCATTGGCTGCATGCTTTATACCCCTGACTACGTGACGTCCCGGAAGATGAGAGAGCAACCGACGCAGGACCCAAGACTTTGATCAGGCCGACTAAGGGCTACTGCAAGCATATAACTCAAATGTGATGACTGCAGCAGTGAATACACCCGAACATCTACATTTATGGTAAGTGTACACAACTGTACTTTCCCAGGTGTCCTGGCCAAATTTCCTTAGTACATAAAAAAAAAAAAAAAAAAAGAGAGAGATAAATGTACAAGTATTACTCTCCCATTCGAACTGACTTGCAGTAGAGCTTGAGGAGAAAGGCACATAAGCATCCTTATAGCTGCTTAGAGAACGGCTCTTGCATTTAGCCCCCTCCTGCTTACTACGGGGATACTTTGCAAGAACAAAAGGGCTGTAGTTTTGTTGAGGAATGTCAGTGATTGTCAGGTATGGGGGCAGAGAACACCTAGAAAAAAGTGGCTTGATGTTTTGGTGATGCACGAAGAAAAGACAGGATTGGAATTTATATTGTGACATGGCTGTGGTGGTGAAGCAAAAATTGGGTGTAGGTATAGTATGTGAGTTTATAAGGTTGATAAGAATATGAAAGAAGGGATATACCGATGTATGAACAGTTATGGAAAGAACAATAGTGCCTTATGGAATTTTATCCATCTCAAGCCAAGTTATGGATTTGTTTGAAGAATAAAACCCAAATGTATTAATATTGTACAGGGAAAACTTTTATTTGAAATTACATTAATAAGATGATTTAAATTAACCCAGAGAAGTAAAAAGTGAAAGAACTACAAGTGAATGAATAACTGGATGTTGAAGTATGTCATCCATGTAGTATGTCTGTATCTTCCTTGTGTTGAGTAAGAGATTTAAGCTGTATCAGGTTAATGCAGGGTGTGGAAGACAAGTGGAAAAAACTAAGTGTTGCTAAAAAAAAGGCACCATTAGGGCAGTAGTTTGCCTTAGACTTGCACGCAATCATTTTATGTTTTCAGTTCTTAAGATGTTTTAAATTTAGTAGATGCTTACAAGTGGGAGTGGTGAGCATTGTACTGCCTATCTAACACTAGAGGAGTGTTTTCCAGCTCTCAAATTGTAATTTTATTAGCCTTTTTGAGCTGATTTCTATCCTTTTCAACTTTCTGGCTTAAAAAAGCGTGTTTGCGTGCATTTTTCACATTGTGCAGCACAGTGGGTCTAAGGTTAAACTATTCCAGGTGCCAGAAAGTGTGCTCTTCAAATTTTCCTTTAGAACTAGCTGGTTTATCAGTCGTCGTCATTTTCTTTCAGCTGCTCTTGTTAAGGGTCGCCACAGCAGATCAACTGTTTCCTTTTCTTCCTGTCCTCTGCATCTTTCTCTGTCACACCAACCACCTGCATGTCCTCTCTCACCACATCCATGTTTATTAGTAGTAGCACTAAAATCTGAACCTGTGTTACTAGCACTTGCTCTAGAACCTGCAGGAAGGCACTAGGAAGCCTTAAACTGATAGAAGCACTAAACTCTCCTTGTCAATAAGGAGAAATTAATCGTAGACACTAAACGGCCTATAATTGCAAAGTACCTTACAAAGGTAAGGGAAAACAGCTCTTGTACTTTACAAAAAAGCACCTTAACAGGCATGTCCAAGGGTCAGCTTCTGGTGATTTCTCCTGTCACTTGGTGAATCTGGACATACTGGGGCAATGCAGCAACTGCCTCATGTACACAGACAACCGTCTCCTCCTACCACCCAACACTACAACCTGAGAGAGATGCACTTATATAGCCAAACTAGAAGCAAAGCTCTCTGCAGCCAAGATTGTGCTAGACAGTCAAGAGGAGAAGGTTAACACCTGCACTACACCTCAAGCAACACATAGCCCTACAAAACCTACACCATCAACACCCATACATAGCAAAACTAAACCCACATATGCGGAGACCCTTAACATTTACCTGCACAAGCAACAAGGACCTCCGAAGCTGAAATGCAAACAAACACCAGTCAGAACCAAAGTGACACACAGCTCACAACACCAGTGTGCCACCCAACAACAGCCCCTAAGGCAGGACAATGTACCCAATACTTTAGTCATAGGTGACTCTCTAGTCAGGCACACTGATGTCCCACTCACCAGGCTGAACAAGGCACACTGATGTCCCACTCACCAGGCTGAACAAGGCACACTGATGTCCCACTCACCAGGCTGAACAAGGCAAAAATTAGTCAGCTGTCTGTCGGGTGCCAGGATCCGCCAGATAACGCATGCATTCAAGTCACTCCACAAGTACAAATACGACTCTGTCATTATCCATGTTGGAGTGAATGACTTGAGATGTACCTCCCAAGACTACATGAAAAGAAACATGGAAGAGCTCTCAGATCATGTGGCCCAGGCAGGTATGACCCTAGCCCTGAGTAGCATCCTGCTTTCGCCCAGAATGATACCACAGTATAAGGACAAAATGATTGACTTCAACAATTGGATAAGCTTCTGGTGTCATTCAAAGGGGATGCAGTATCTGTTTGCCTGGGAAGACATGATCAACAAACCACGATGCTTTGCCAAAGATGGTCTGCACCAGTCACCCCTGGGATTCAGGTTACTGGCTAAAGCTCTTGCCACCCCATATAGTGCCTTTTTTAGGCAAGGTTCAAAGGACAAAACCACCACCGTTACATGTACAAGCATGCATTATCTGAAGGTAATGCTACTCAATGCTAGAAGTCTAAACCTCAAAATGCACTCCCTTGAGGCACTCCTAAAATTGGAGAACATCGATATCTATGCAGTAACTGAGACCTGGTTCAAGGCAACAGAGAGCACCCCTGCAATACCAGGCTACAACTCTTACCACACTTTTCAGCCACCAAACCAAGACCGAAACACTAAAGGTGGAGGAGTTTCCATATTCACCAAGGATGGTCACACCTCCAGGCTAGTTGCCCAACTCAATGCATCTGAAATTCTGCAGGTGCAGTTAACACTAGGTAAGACTGCAATCCAAATTGTAGCTCGCTACAGATCCCCCACCATGCCCCAAGATTCTTAGTACACCTTTCTAAACCTACTGGAAATATTAAGATACAGCCAAACACCCTAATACTGGGTGATTTCAATGACCCTGCCATTAACTGGGAAAACTATGGTACCAACACCTTTTCCCAACGGTTCTTGGAATTCATAAATTCCAATGCCCTGGATCAACTAACCCATTGTCCCACCAGGGGCTCCAATGTCCTAGACCTGGTCATTACTAACATGAGAGATAGATGCTCCACATCAGTGGTCACCCCCTCATTAGTCAGGTCTGACCATAAGCAAATCATCCTTGACATCCACATTTCCCCCCCCCCCCCCCCCCCCCAGTAAGGAAACCTCTGTAAAAAAAAACTTCTTCAAAGCCAACTTCATGCTACTCAAGTCAGAAGTGACAAACTTCAGGACATCCATGCAGATGGGATCTGAAAGTTCGACTGCTGAATCCTACAGTAAGGCACTGTGCGAGCACATCCACTCGTGCATGAATCGTGCCACCCCAAATAGAACCAAGACGCTCTCCTCCAAAAAAAGAAAGCCAATCTGGTGGTCCCCTGCCATAAACAAACTATGCAACAAAAGGAAGAAACTGTTGCAGAAAAGAGGAAAATCCCAGGATGCAAAAAACTCCCCTTACCAGCCTTAGTAAAACGCTGAGATCCCCTCATAAAATCCTCCAAAGCTAGTTACTGAAATAAAATTGCCAAAGATTCCAAAGAGAGCCTCAAGGCATTTTATAGTTATGTCAAGAATCTAAAATGCAATGCTCAGATCTGCTCTGAGCTACAACAGAATGGCATTAAATATACTGATCCCAAGGATATTGCCAATATCCTGGCAGATCGATTTAGTGCCAACTTCATCCCCTAAAGGGCCCATCTCAAAACCAAAATATTGCCAAATTCCGGTAGTCACGGCCGCAGAGGTAGAAACTGCACTCTCCAAAGCTAAGAATACAGCATCCATGGGACCAGATGACATCTCTGGCTGTGTACTACATGAACTACAAAATGAACTGGCATCTCACCTAAGTGTCATGTTTAATCATAGCCTCACCTCAGGCTTCATGCCCACTGAGTGGTGCACAGCTACAGTTATCCCACTCCACAAGCAGGGATCCACCTTGGATCCTGGGAATAACTGTCCCATCAGTTACCGCCTAGCATTGTGGGATATAGGGGAGCCTCGAGCCGGTGGAATAAGCTCTCGAGCTTTAGTATTGGCCGAGTTGGAGCCGAAGGTCGGCGCCGAACCCATCCAGCAAGAAAGAAGGCGAGAAGAAGACAACTAACATAGAACGTTATGGTAGGTACATAACTTCTTATTTCTCTCTCTCCCCTTTAACGGTAAACAAAATTCCTGATGTTTCACCCAGTCAGAGAAAAGCAGCAGCAGTAGAAGAAAAAAAAAAAAAAAAAAAAAGCTGCTAGAAAAACCTACTTAAGATTCTTTTTAGTGCTGAAGAAAAAAGGGGACTGGAGACCAACTTTGGATCTCAGCAATCTGAACAAATCAGTTTAGTACAAGAAGTTCTGAATGGTCACAGTTCAATCCGTCTTGTCTTTCCTGCACAAGGATGACTGTGTGTGCCCAGTAGATTTTCAGGTTGCGTACTATCATATAAAAATGAACAGATGATCCAGAAGATTCCTACGCTTCTGGCTGGGAGCCAGTCCTTACCCTTTCAGAGCTCGGCTGTTAGGCCTCACCTCAGCTCCTAGGGTGTTCACCAAATGCATGGAAGTAGTAGCAGCTCACTTGAGACTGCAGGGATTTTGGGTGTTTCCTTACTTGGACGACTGGCTCATAACCACTCTGACCAGGCATCTGCTGATAAAAGCATGAAATTATGTACTGCACTGTGCTGTCATTGCCTGGGAATTACCATCAATCACAAACATCAGCTAGAACCATCTCAAGTATTAGAGTTCATAGGGGCCTTGCTAAATACGGTATCAGTGACAGCCTCCCTTCCTTTACCAAGGGTACAGGCTATTTGATTTCAAGTCAAAAAGCTAATCCAAAATTATTCTGTCAGGTCCTTTGATTATCCAGTACTTGAAATCGGTGTTTATTGTGATAGTTCTGGTTTTGTTAGCAAACTACTTTATGAGAATTTTTTAAAGGACTATAGCGACTCAGTGGTCTATTCTGCAGTAGCCTTTGTCCACCTGGCTTAGAATAACTCAGGCATGCAAAAATTACCTCTTGTGGTGGATTCATTCAGATCAGATTTTACAAGACCACCCCTTCATCCTTCCTCAGCCCAAGGCCATACTGACCATGGATGTTTCCCAAATTGGGTGGGGTATCACTTCTTGGAAAGAGGGTCCAAGGCACCTGGTTCCTTGAAGAGGCCAGCACCGCATGTCCTAGAAATGAGAGCAGTACTTCTAGCATTGCAGGCCTTCTAAGACTCTCTCTTCCAGGACTATTGCGATTCAGACAGGCAATGGGTCAGTGGTCTGGTACGCCAACAAACAAGAAAGAACCAGATCTTACCTCTTGTGTTGAGAATCTGTGAGAGTGTGACAGTGGACAATCTCATCCAGTCTATTTCTGATAATGCACATTCTGGGGAAATCCAACATGATAGTAGACAATTTGAGCAGTTCCATTTTTATTACCTCACAAGGGGTCTCTCAACATGAGTCACAGGAAAGCTATTCATAGGTTCAACATGAGTCACAGGAAAGCTATTCATAGGTTCATACTAGGCTATCTGCCCTAGGGCATTTATAAGCCTAGCCAGAGGGTGTTTGGCTTTCGTCACCCATTTTAAATTAATTTTGCTATGCCCTTTTTCGAGGTTAGTATACTGTGCCTCTGTCTAACAGTGACACAGAAGTGATACCCGGGGTAAACCTTCGATCTCCCATCCACTCATCAAGATTCCTCTTGAAGAGAGTCAATGAGGGACTCTGCCTAACCTGGACTGGGATTTTATTCCAGAGTGAAGGGAGCCTCTGGGTTATGAATCTGTCCCTCCAGCATGTCCTATTTATTTCAGTGCTGAGGTTCAAGTCTCTCGAGCGCGTAGCTCGATGGGATTTGGATTTTCTGAGTTGTAGCATGTCCATTAATTCCGGGTTGGACATGGCTTTATACGTCAGGCACAGATCGCCTCTGAGCAGGCGGTATGCCACTGAGTAGAGCTGGAGTTTCTTTAACCGGGCAGCATATGGCATCTGTTTGAGCCCTTTGATCCTCTTGGTGAGGTACTTTTGGGGTCTTTCCAGTTGCTGCAGGTGTCTGGTAAGGTACATCCCAAAAAGGGCATTGTACTCAATTATGGGCCTGATGAGGGATGAGTAAAGAGGCACGATGACCTCCCCTGATCTAGATGTGAATCCCTTCATGATTAGGTGGGCTATATAAAATGTTTTTCTAACCGTCAGTGGAACCAGCTTTACTGCAACCTCTTTGCATCTCCCCTCAACAACAAGTGCAGCAGGTTGTTTGCCCTGATCCCCCAGCACCAGGGAAATCGAGAGAGACACTTCTCCACAATTGGACCCCCTGTCTCCTTTGTGCTTACCCCCCCCCCCCAAGTTTCTCCAGAAAGCATCTTGATTTAAGAGCACAGTCATCCTCATTGTCCCTTATTGACCTCATCAGATTTGGTTCCCCCTTTTTTTGGCCTCCCCTAGTTCACCCACCATTGATTCTGTTTCTTATTTCCAGACGTCCTATCTCACCTGACAGACAGGATTCACCTGGGCATTACGGATAAGGAGGGAACTCAAGACTTTTCAGTATCCACAAGCTCTAAAAAGCTGCTGAGTCTGTTCCGAACAGATTTGTGGAAGAGTGAAAATGGACAACACAGATGGAATGTTACGATGAGTACATAACGTCTATATTTCTGTTTTTGGGTCTGAAAGGAGTTTTTGTTAAAATGTTTTACAGGAGTAGCCCAAGTTTGTTTTTTTTTTGTTTTTTTTTTGTTAAATATGAGAGCAAAACGATTTCTTTGAAAAATAGTAAGGAAAGTTCAACTACAGGAGTTGTCTTTGTAAAGTTCTAATACATTTTGTAGTAGAGTACTAAAAGTGTGTGTGTGTGCACACGCATAAGAATTGTGTGTATGTGCACGCATATGAATAAGTGTTTGGATCAAGTAGTTAGAGAAGAACTCTCTTTGCTTTTTTGGTAATCTATAGCTTAACTAGTGGTGTATTTGTTTGTCTGTCTGGTTGGTTCCTCAAATTCTGCTCACTGGTGCTATCATGCTTTGTTAATTTTTGCATGTATCACAGTCTTCCCTTTCATTACCTTTTTGAAGAGATACCTGGATCTCTGCCTTTTTTACTGTTGAGAGCTTCATTGAATTGGTGATTGCAGCCTTATTTGAGAATGATTCCTTGCACCCATAACTGATACAAGTTACTGTACTACACTGTTTATTCCAGCCAGTTCACTTACCTGCTACAGTGAGCATTTTAAATTGTAATGAGGCTAATAATCTCAGACAAAGCAATCCTTATGCCTTTGTTGGTCATATAAAGGGTAGCTGTGCAACGTGCTGTTGTCATACATTGCCCCCCCCATTTGTAGTACTCAGTGATGTTCTAGCCTTGTATAGTATTAACCCAGTCTAGTGATGGTTGTTGTGTACCTGAAGACATGCATCTAGATCTCTATCCATGCATAAATGTCATATTATACCAAATAACCTTGGCTGCTGGTAATATTTCACTTCATTTGGTTCTGATTTTCCTCAAACTCTGCATTCAGACTTAATTGTTTCCATTTTGTCGTTTGGGTTATTTTTGGCTGTTCTTGGTAGTTTGTAAAACTGGATTAGGCTCCCCTTCGTGTCTAGCTACTATTTTTGTGCAACCTTTTCAGTTGCTGTCAGTGTTCAGTACAGTTTTTGTGTAGATTGTTGATGAGTTTCTTGAACTGGAAGCCATGCTTTTTTTGTGAAACCAAAATTCCACTCCCAAGATGAACATACCAAGTGCCTGAAGTGTATAGCTGAGGAACATTTTTCTAGAAGTTCCTGATTTGTACAGCCCTTAAGCTGTCTCCCTTAAAGGAGAGAGCAAGAACTGTTTGAAGTTGGAAAACTGGTCTATCCCTGCTGCTGTGTACTTTTCTCAGGTTTCCCCTTTTTCACCTCCCAATGCCATTTTTCTGAACAAGAAAATCCGATGTTGGCAAAGGTTACATGCATTCTGCTAAGAAACTAATGTCCAGTGCGGTTTTTGTTTCCTTTGCATGCATTGTTATTCAGAATGTAGTGATAGTACAAACTGCTAATCCCAAATTTAAGCATGTTAGAGTAGCTCACATGAAGAGAACCACCCCTTTCCACTACCTGGAAGTGCTCTGTCCATATATCCAAACTGCTAATCCTAAATTTAAGCATGTTAGAGTAGCTCACATGAAGAGAACCACCCCTTTCCACTACCTGGAAGTGCTCTGTCCATATATCCAAACATGAGCTTCTGTACTCTTGTCATTTGTCTTTGGAATCCATGCATCAAGACTCCCAACAATATGGGAATACTTTTTTTTTATTAATATGCAGTAAATAACTTGATCCTTTTGATCAAGAAGCTGCTTACATTCCACCACCTCTTTGCTTCTCACATCCTGGGTTAGTCCAGATGTTCATAGTGTTTCACTGTTGCAGTCATTACTCTAGGGCAGGGGTGTCCAACCTTTTCAGTTGCAAGGGCCACATTGAGTCAACAGAAATGGTCTGGGGGCAAACGGCAAGTGAGGACCAAAAAAAAAAAAAAAAAAAAGGTCTCACAGTAACTGAAGAGCAAAAAAAAAAAAAAACGAACAACACACACCAGGTTTATGTATTGTAGGTGAATTTACAAAATAAATAAATAAATTACTAAATGCATAATATCTCTTTCTAATTATTTAAAAAAACAGTTAAATCTAACATCTTAGTTTATTTGTAAAAAAAAAATTAACAGGTACAAACCTTGGGTCTAATCCCCTCTAATAGTGCAATAATTTACTACAGGAAAGTCTTAATTGCACATGGCAACTGAAATCAAACATCTATTTCATAAATAGTAGCTGAGTAAACTTAATATTTATCAGACTGAACAAGGAGAAGGTCACTGTAAGCTGCCTGTCAGGTGCCAGGATCTGCCACATAATGCAAGCACTCAGGTCACTCCAAAGCAAGTACAAATATGACTCCATCATTGTCCATGCAACAAAGTTAGAACATGTCCTCCTTCTGTGAAAAAAGAGAAAGCCTTTTTGGGACAGGGGATGTGTTATATATTATTAGCAGTTTTGTTTCATTTCTACTCCATGTTTTCCCTTTCTCACAGAATTATTAAAATAGTATGAGCAAGATTTATGTGATGTTTCAAATGTGAAACTAATGTTTTTGTTTATTAAAGATTAAAATGCAACAGTTACATAAAATATAGAAAATAATTTTGTCCTAAAATCTCAGGACATTTGCCATTTTTACAACTGTTTTGCAGGACACAACTGCCCAATGCGGGACTGTCCCTAGCAAAGTGGGACAGGTAGTAACCTTAGTCCAGATTTCTTGATCTAGAAGAGGTACGACTGCAACTACACTATTAAACTCCTAACCACCAGCTAAACTCCTAATCATCAGCTACCACCTATAATGTAATACTGCATTCAAAAGTGCACACACAATACTTTTATTTCTTGTAACAAATTCCTGACTGAAAAAGGGGCACCTTTATGGCACTCCACCATCCTTTAAATAAGCAAAGGAAGGCGACTGGGGGTAAAGCCCATAGCGAAGGGAGAAAAAAAAATTAAAAAAAGACATAAGCACCACATACATGTAACACCAGAATGTAATCCGAACTCAAACTGCTTCCAGTTTGTAACTGTTTCTTTAAAAACAGTGTAGTAGTAGCACATGGATCCAGTCTATTTAGAGGAGGTCTTGCGCATGCTCAGTAAATTTGGGCCGTGTCAAATTAAACAGAGTCCAACTGTCTGTCAATGGGCAGGAGGGGCAAAGAAGAACAGAAAAGGCAAATAAACTGAAATATAAGCAGACGCCTGCCCTTCAAGATAAAGGGCACCAGGTCCCTCAAATAAGACAAACATTAAAAAGAAATAGCGCCTCAAGTATTCCTACTCTTAGTTTGAAAACTTCACAATGAAACTGCAACAATTACAAATAAAAAAAAAAGAGCACATTACAAATAAAAAAGACAACTCATATTAATAAAGTATACTAAAGACAAACTATATGCCTTTACTCAAAATATCACTTCCTATGAAACAGCAGACACTCACAACATATCGGCCCGAGTGTCAGACAAACCTAGAGACAAAAGCAGCTGAATGAAACTTTCCTTTTCGTGAAGAAATGCCACTCTGCCAGCTATCACCAGTCATTTTATTTAGGGCTAATGCTACTGCTGCAGGCAGGTGAATTTGGTTTTAATAGTTTGTGATGATACCTTTGGTTGTTGACTAAAGTGTGCCAGGAAAATAGGCAATGAAATAAGTTGCACATAGTAAAAAAAAGAGCGACTGCTGACATTAAATGGGGAAGAGAAGTTCAACGTGTTCAGATTGATGATATGAGTGTATTCACAGAATACTTGTCCAACATCGTACTGTTCTGTTAGTTGGAATCATGTCGATCAGTTGAACGTGTTTCCTCTGAATGCTAATTTATCAATAACGCCTTCAATGAACAGAAAATACATTTTCTTATTGCAAGTGGAGGCAAAGCCCCCCGCATTACCACCACTCATGTCAGGAGAGACCTCTAGTCTACACTATCAACTTACATATATTAGCTCCATTGCTACATAACTGTGCAAAAGCACATCATCAGGGATCAGTGAAAGTGACTTTCAGCCTTTAGTATTTGACTAACTGGCCTTCAGAATAAATACATTCGGCAGTTTGCCTGGCTCACCAGCAGTCATCTGAAAGCATGTACAAGAATAAAATGAGTGTGTCTTAATTAAGGCACACTTAGGCTTAGCAAGTGATATACCATGTTGACTACAACCTAATATATAAAAACACCAACGAAGAAAAAAAACTGTTTGCAAAAAAACACCGGAGACACTAAAGAGAATAAGAATCCACACTTTACTGATGATTCTGGTACCGCGGCTTCAAAAAGCCTGCCAAGAAATTCATTTTTTCATCAGGGATACCTTCCTATATATCACAAACAATTATCCAGTTACCACCAATAATTGCACTTAATTACAAACTGCAATAAATCACCAACAATTTGATATGCAAATTACAAAACAATGCAGAAACACAATTTGATTACATACTTCATGCCATATGGAACCATGAAACACTAAAAATTTCTAAACATTTCAAGAGCATTTCAAAAAGCCTGAATAAGTATATCTATACCTAAAGGCTGAAATTACACATTTAAATCTAGTTCTACATTTAACATCATTAAACGGTAACCGTTTCAAACAGCGAGCGGCGACAACCAACTCGAGATATTTAGTGTTTAAAAGTCTCAACGCGAGCTGTCTTTACCTGCCAACCGTCTTCGCAATAATAAGGCTGACTGAGACTCCGTCATGGCTTACAGCTGACTATCAAGGCGAATGGAAATGTAGTCTTCCTCTAGTCTAGTGAAAACAGAGTTTATTAAACTAAGACTGGCACAGAAATCAAACACAAGATCTACCTCTGTTCCTCTGAAGAGTTTTTCAGTACTCTCCTTCCCTCTCCGCACTCGCGCAGTTAAACTCCAGAAACAGCTAGAGTCGTAATTGTAGCACAAATAAACTGTTTTACATGGTTTCACCAGTTCCTCTTTACTAAACGATCAAACGGTGTTTTCGCGCATGCGCATGAAAAAAGCGTGAAAAAAAGAAAGTTGGCGCATGCGCATAACAGCAAAAGTACGCGGACGTGTAAACACACGGAAAAAAAGTTAAATTAAAATTAAATTTACATTTAAGGGTCGCGGGCCGCATGGAAGAGCTCTGAGGGCCGCATGCGGCCCGCGGGTTGGACACTCCTGCTCTAGGGTTATCCTGCTGGCAGGCTACCCGCAGTCAGCCAGAATTCCAAAGTCTAGGTCTGGCGTCTATTTCTGTCGCCTCTTCCCTGACGTCAGTGCGCCAGGGGTATAAAAGATGCAGCCGATGCCATTTTCTTCAGTCTTTCTTGCCGCGCGGTGCCCGAAGCAAAAGCAGTTCGCAAGTGCCGGTCGGCTGACTCCTGAGATTTTCACAGACGAATTTCAGATCCGAAGTCTTCATTAAAGCTAAGTACCCCGTTGGGGAAACTTTTTTCTTGCTTCAGACCGATGTCGGAAAAAGTTAACAATTGTATTTATTGTGGGAAGCAAATACCTCATAAGGATTATCATTCTTACTGTATTCATGTTCTTCATGTTTCGCTGTTGCAGTCATCATACTTGGGTTATCTGGCTGCAGGTAGCCTTCAGTCGGCTCTAATACAAGAGACTTAGTATTTCTGCTTCGGGTGCTGTCGCTTCTTCCTTGACGTGAGGTCGTCAGGGGTATAAAAACAGGCAGCTGACGCCATTACATCAGCCTTTCTTGCCGAGAAGGAGCCCGAAGCAGTTTGCAAGTATCGGTCAGCCACTACCTGAATTTTTCATTTTTGAGTTTCAAACCTAAAGTCTTCTAAAGCTAAGTACCCCATTGGGGATCCTTTTTTCTTGCCCTAACCGATTTCAGAAAAAGTTAACAGTTGTCTTGCCTGTGGAAAGCAAATACCTCAGAGATTTTCATTCTTACTGTGTTACCTGTTTAGGCCCAGACCACGATTTCCCTCGCTGTCGGTTTTGTGCCTTGCTTAATGCCCAAACCTTTTGTCGGGCTCTCTATCTCTAAATTCTTTAGCTGTCAATCTCCGTATTCTAAAATTGCTTCGGTAAGCCATCCGACTACCGATCTTCCGAAAAAACGTAAGGGTAAAGACAGACCGCATAGGTCCAAAACTGCTGACAACGCATCCGTTAAGCTAGTCGCCAGTCCGCCGGTACTCTGGCACCTTTCCATCCCCTGATGCCCGCTTCAGTGGATTCACAGGCCTCTGCTGGGACCCATTCGGAGTCCAGTACGCCGCGAGATGCTTCTTTGACTATGGAACCAGCGGATGTCTGCACCTTGGATGGGTCCGGAGCTGCTGTGCAGGCACCGGTTTCTGAGGCAGTTTTTCTCTTTACCTATGTTCGAAACCGACTTCATTTTTAACCAGAACTACAGAGTTTCTTAGGCCCAGAGTATGCACTAAGCGTAGAAAACCGACGACCAAAGTGCATGCTCAGGCACTCATGCCACAAAAACAAATGCTTAGAATGGCTGAAGACCTTATTAGGCTGATTAGGGGAAGCCAGCCTTCCCCTGCAGAGAGACAAAGAATCCAATCCCCTTCAGGTTCTACAGACCAGGAGTCCGATGACTCTGACCTTTCTGATTATGAAGACATGCCCTTATCCGCCTATGAGGATTCAGATGCGGAGGAATCCATTCTCTCTGCCTCCCCTCCAGAGGATTTTTCTTTTGGTGAAACCTTGCATACTTTGAGAGCATTTCCATTGGGAATGCCAGGACTATCCTCAGTCCAAAAAGAGACTCAAGAGAATTTTTAGAGTTGCCTCAGCACAGGCCTTTAGCTAATACCCCCTGTCCTGGATGTTGTAGATGATAATTTCATGGAATCCAGTCTTACTCCAGACACTTTACCTCGTGCCCCTAGAAAACCAGACCAGTACCACGGAGTACCTGATACTCACCAGTTTCTTTTCAAGAATCCTACTGCTGACCCAGAGATCATTTCCCAGGGACCTAAAGGTGTTAAGGCTACTACAGCCAAAAATCCCACCCCTTCGGACAGGGATTCCAGAGCTTTGGACAGGGATTCCAGAGCTTTGGACAGATGGGGTAAGAAGGTATATACCTCCGCAACTCTTGCTATCAGGGCATTGAATTGCCAGTTTCACATGCTGAAATACCAGCAACATATTATGGAGCTTATTAAACAAAAGTGGTACCTTTTCCAGATTGTGCAGAAAATAAAGACTTGCAGGAGCTTATGCACTCTGCAAACCAAGTTAGTAAGCATACTTTGCAGTGTGGCTTTGATGCCCTAGAAGCATCTTGCAGGGCAACAGTCACTGGCTCTGTACTGAGAAGACATGCTTGGCTGAAGTAGCAGATCTTGCCAGGTCATGTCAAATCTAAATTACTAGACACTCCTTTGAATGACTGTTTGTTTGGCACCAAAGCAGAAGAGGTTCTTAAAAGGATGGAAGGAGCAGCTAAATCTATGCAGACTGTTAAAGAATTCATTCAAGTGCAACCCACTAGATTCAGTAGGCATTGCCCCTCAAAACACTGGTCCTTTCCAGCCCCCTCCAGGCCTTCCCAAAAAAGACCCAGGGGAAACGGACCACCCAGACTACAGTCTCTGGGTATGCAGAGATCTAAGCAATGGTGCCCCCACCAGTAAAGCAGGGAGTGGTAAGCCACCTCCTTATGGAAAAAAAACTCTCAATGACTTCTTCAGTCCACTCCCCAGCCCTGCCCAATTGCTTGTGCCCCTAGGAGGAAAACTTGCCATTCATGCAAAAAACTGGATGTCCATCACTCCGTACCGATGGGTCCTCAACATTGTATCCCAGGGGTACAAATTTTATTTCCATTCTCTGCCAACCCAAAGCGGGTTTCCAGACCTTTCTCCAAACCAGTGGGCACAGGCTCAAAACCAAGTACTTCCCTTGCTCAATATCAGAGCTATTCAGCCTGTTCCAGTAGAACAGAGGGGTTAAGAATTCTACTCCAGACTCTTCCTGGTACCCAGGAAAGAGGGCTCTTGGCACCCAGTCCTGGATCTTTCAGTTCTCAACACCTTTCTGGTGGTACCAAAATTCAGAATGCTTGCCTGTAACAGCTTCTCCCTATGCTAGCCAAGGATGCCTGGTTAGTCACCCTAGATTTAAAGGAAGCCTGTCTGCATATCCCCATAAGGGAATCATGCAAGAAGTATCTACGTTTCAGGGCAGGGTCTATGCATTTTCAGATTTTCTTCATGTTCCACTGTTGCAGTCATCACATTAGGGTTATCTGCTTGCAGTAGCCCTCACTCGGCCTGATTATCAAAGTCTTGGGTCCTGCGTCTGTTGCTGTCTCATCTTCCGTGACGTCAGGTAGTCAGGGGTATAAATGCATGCAGCTGACGCCATTACATCAGTCTTTCTTGCCGTGCGGTGCCCGAAGCAGATGTTAATCGTGTTACACTGCTGCAGTCATTACACTGGGTTATCCTGCCATCGGGTGGTTCCCCAGTCGGCCTGAGTTCCAAAGTCTTGGTCCAGTGTCGGTTGCTGTCATTTCTTCCCTGACGTCAGTGCGACAGGAGTATATAAGATGTAGCCAATGCCATTTTCTTCAGTCTTTCTTGCCATGCGGTGCCCGAAGCAAAAGCAGTTCGTAAGTGCCGGTCAGCCATCTCCTGAGATTTTCATTCCGAATCCAGAACCGAAGTCTTCTACAAAGCTAAGTACCCCGTTGGGGAAACCTTTTTTTGCCTCAGACCGATGTCAGTAAAAGTTAATAACTGTATTTCTTGTGGGAAGCAAATACCTCATAAGGATTTCCATTCTTATTGTATCCCATGCCTAGGCCCAGACTGCGACGTCACTGGTTGTCGGTTTTGTGCTAGGTTTAACAAGCGCACTATTAAACGTCTGTTTGATTTTACCCGACATTATTTTGGCAGAAAATTCAATTACACCATGCCGTCGGAACTTCCGACGACCAGAGTACGTAAAAAGCGCAAAGACAAGGACAGGCATCCAAGGCCCAAAACTGATTATGAAGCCTCTTCTAGGCCAGTCACCGGTTCTCCGGATTTCAGCGAGGCGCCTTTGCAGCCCCCTGATGACCGCTTCTTTAGAACCACAGGCCACCTCTGACTCCCACGTGGAGATGGCTGGGCGTTTGGACACGCAAGATTTTCAGCCTACCGAAACTAACCCTTCAGAGGGATCCGGAGTAGCTGAATTACCCGTAGCTTCAGAGGGTTTTTTCAGACCTACTCAGTTAAGCATTAAACCTTCTGCTAAGTCTAAATCTCCTTTAAAAACAAAGAAACAAATACAGCGTTCTCCAGGGCAGGCCTCCATGCCTAAGAAACAAATGCTCAAAATGGCCGAAGACCTAATCACTCTGATCAGGGGGTCCCATCCCCCTCCTGATAAAAGGCCTAGACAGGATGCAGACTATGA
This sequence comes from Protopterus annectens, assembly GCF_019279795.1. Lineage (NCBI taxonomy): Eukaryota > Metazoa > Chordata > Ceratodontiformes > Protopteridae > Protopterus > Protopterus annectens. Next base: position 1,156,081,681 of record NC_056744.1, read on the forward strand.
CTCATCCGACCAGTTATCCATTTCTTTAGATTCATCCTCAGACCTAGGATACTCTTTACCCACTTATAAGGATTCTGATGCTGAGGAATAAATTCCATCAGCCTCTCCGCCTGAGGACTACTCCTTTGGGGAAACCTTACATACCATGAGGGAGCTTTTCCATTGGGAGGGCCAGGATTACTCAGAATCCAAGAAAAGGCTCAGAGATTTCCTCTTATTACCTCAACACAGACCCCTTGCTATTCCGTCATTGTTAGATATTGTGGATGATGTGTATACTGAATCCAGTTAAATCCTAATTCTTTACCTCCAGCCCCAGTTAAGCCTGACAGATACTACAGAGTCCCTAACTCTCACAAATTTCTTTATAAAAGCCCTGTTGCTGACCCTGAAACTATTCCTCAGGACCCCAAAGGGGTTAAAGCCTCATCAGCAAAGAATCCAGTCCCCTCTGACAGAGATTCCAGAGCATTAGACAGACGGGGGAAGAAAGTATATACATCTGCAACTGTAGCAATGAGGGCCTTAAATTGCCAGTTTCACATGCTAAAATATCAGCAATATTTGATGTCTAAGTTGAAACAAAAAATGCTTCCAGACTCAGATCCTCCTAATTTTAAGGAAATGCAGGATTTATTGCATGCAGCTGAACAAGTGGGAAAACATGCTTTGCAATGTGGATTTGATTCTTTAGAGGCCTCCTGTAGAACAGCAGTTACAGGTTCAGTCATTAGAAGACATGCTTGGTTAAAGGAACATATGTTACCAGATCATGTTAAAGCAAAACTATTGGATGCACCTTTGCAGCAGGATGTGTTATTTGGAGTTAAGGCAGAAGAGGTATTAAAGAAAATGGAGGATAAGGCAAAATATATGCAAATGGTGAAGGATTTCTTACAGGTTCAGCCTCCTCGATTTAGCAGAAATTGGCCAACAAAGAATTGGTCCTTTCCAGTTACAGACAGACCTCAAAGGGGCAGATACAGACGTCCAAGAGGTAGAGGTCAACAAAAGGTCCTTACAGGCCTCGACAATGGGGTGCATCAGCCCAGAAAGAAGGGGAAGACGGGCCCCAACCATATAAAAAACAGTCCCAATGACTTCCCATTACAGCTGCCAAACAGTTCTCTCTTGGGAGGAAAACTGGCACTTTTCTATCACAATTGGCATATGATCACCAAAGACAAATGGGTTCTCAACATTGTATCTCAGGGTTACAGGTTCCACTTTCACACTCTGCCAAGGTTAAAAGGAATGCCAAATCTGCCACCAAATCAATGGGCAGAGGCTCAGAAACAAATTACAGCACTCATGGACATGAGAGGTATTCATATGGTACCACCACAAGGATTTTACTCAAGACTCTTTCTGGTTCCCAGAAAGGACAAAGCCTGGAGGCCCATTCTGGATCTTTCTTCTCTAAACACTTATCTGGATGTTCCAAAATTCAAAATGTTGACACTACAGCAGCTTCTTCCCATGCTGGGCAAGAAAGCTTGGCTCGTAACCTTGGACCTCATGGAGGCATACCTGCATGTCCCTATCAGACAAAACTGCAGAAGATACCTCAGATTCATAGCTGGTTCAATGCACTACCAATTCTCTGCACTGCCCTTTGGCTTATCTACTGCGCACAGGGTCTTCACAAAGTGACTGGCACCAGTAATTGCATTTTGCAGACAGAAAGGAATTCAAATTTATCCATACCTGGACGACTGCCTGATTCAAGCAGAGAGCAAGGACATTCTTCTAAAGCATCTGGCATTTGTAAAAAAGTTAAGTTGTCTAGGGTACACAGTAAACGAAAAGAAATCAAAACTAGTGCCCTCACAAGAGATAATATTCCTGGGTGCCAGCTTGAATACAACGGCCCAGATGGCTTATCTCACGCCAGACAAGCAAGGAGAACTAACTCAATATTTTCAATTGATGGCAACAAGAACCCAACTCCCTACAAGAAAAATTCTGCAGGTCTTGGGTTACATGGCATCTTGCATACTACTAATTCCATATGCCAGACTGCATATGAGGAAACTACAATGGTACCTAAAGAGTGTCTGGTCTCAACACTGTCAAAGTTTGGAAACAGTTGTTGTGTTGTGTCTTTCGGCTTTTCCCGGTTAGGAGTCGCCACAGCGGAACTCCGGTCTGCTAATGATTGGCAGTTGATTTTTGCGTACCGGGTTGCTAGCTCTGCCGCACAACCTTCAATGAAGGTATGCCCATTCACGCATGTCTCCACGCAGAAGACGCTCTAGCTGAGAATCGAACCGGACAGCATCTTACTGTGAGGCGACAATGCTACCGCAGCACCACCACCTTGGAAACAGTAATACCACTAATACCACGAATTCCTTGCCTTCAACACGAGTTTCGAAGGTGGGCTCAAGCTTGTCACCTCAACAAGGGACAGCCTTACACTCAACCCACAGCCAGGCAAACACTGACAACAGATGCATCTGATTACGCCTGGGGAGCACACATGGCACGAAAATGTATTCAGGGCAAGCGGCCCGCAGAACAAAGGCATCTTCACATCAATCAAAAAAGAGATGCTAGCTGTACAAAATGCCCTAATAGCTTTCAAGGACCTACTGCATCCAGGACAACTACTACTAAAGACAGACAACACCACAGTTATGTGGTACATAAACAAGCAAGGGGGCACTCACTCTTATCCCCTCTGCAGACAAGCCATGACCTTGTGGAACACAGCACTAACCTATCAAGTTTATCTGCAAGCACAATTCCTGCCACGAGAGAAAAACACACTGGCAGACGACTTAATCAGAAACATCATGGATCCCCACGAATGGGAATTGAATCCACAAATATTCAGAATGATAACACAAAAATGGTGGAGCCCGGACATAGATCTGTTTGCATTCCCAATTAACTGCCAGCTACAGAAATTCTGCACAAGGACTTAACCATCCACAAGCATGGAAAGTGGATGCCCTCTCATTCAGCTGGAAAAACCTGCAAGTATACGCTTTTCCCTCCTTTACCTCTCCTTCCAAAGGTACTCATAAACGCCAGGCAAGAAGAGCCAAAGATGATCCTGATTGCACCAGACTGGCCACGCCAGCACTGGTACCCAATCTTAAAGAACTTAGCACAAGGACCACCCTGGATTTTGCCTCAAATCCCACATTTGCTGACACAGCACAACAGTCAGATACTTCACAGCCAGCTAAATACCTTAAACCTAGCTGCATGGAAAATTCCTTACTCAAGCAAGCAATGCCTCTCTCCAAAGCTGTTATGGATGTCATTCTGGAGGCCAGAAGGCCTAGCACCAGGAAAGCCTATTCGGATAAATGGAAGAGATTCTGTGCCTGGAACCAGGCGCACAGCCTTGACCCTCTTGTCCCAAACATTCCTCAGATACTTCAATATTTAACTGAGATGCTGGATAAGGGCCTCTCCTTCTCATCCATCAAGATCCACGCCTCCGCCATTTCTGCTCATTACAACATGGATCCACCAATTTTTTTCTAATCCTTTGCTCAAACAGTACATCAGAGGGGCTAAAAACATAAGACCGCCCCATAGAGCACCTACCCCAACTTGGGACCTTCACTTTGTTTTGGAAAAATTAACTTTACCTCCCTTTGAGCCAGCTAACACAGCAGAATTAAAATACATCTCTTGGAAAACTGCTCTGCTACTGGCAGTAACATCAGCACGAAGAGTTTCAGAATTACAGGCACTAGTGGCAGTGGAACCTTTCCTCATTTTCCACCAGGACAGGGTGTCTTTAAGAACTAACCCTACGTTTATGCCAAAGGTGGTATCAAGTGTGGCTCTAAACCAAACTATTCACTTGCCAACTTTTTATCCAAAACCACAGAACAAAGGGGAGAGACTACTACATTCTTTGGGCATTCACAGGCAGTTACGCTTCTACTTGGACAAAACCAAAGCTTTCAGAAAATCTGAGCAATTATTGGTAGCATATGCTGCCAGGAGCACAAGGAAAAGCCATTTCAAAACAGACTATCTCAAAATGGATAGGACATTGTATACGTTTCTGCTATACTCACCATGGGAAACCTGTACCTAGCAGCATTAGATCTCCCTCCACCAGGGCAACAGCCACTTCAACTGCCTACCTCAGAGGAGTACCTACCAAGGAGATTTTGGAAGCAGCAACATGGAGTTCTGTGCATACCTTCACCAAGCATTACCATTTGCCTTTATATTCCAAATCCAGAGCTGGCTTCGCCACTGCTGTGCTGCAGGGCCTTATAGCCACCCCTAATGCCTTATAGAACCAGCCTTCCTACCTCAGCTTTGGGATTCCACCCAAGTGTAATGACTGCAGCAGTGTAACACGATGAACATAGTACAGTTTTGTACCTACCATAAATGTAGATGTTAGAGTGTAAACACTGCTGCAGTCCAGGTTACCCTCCCACCTTTCCCTCTTACTTGCTGGTACGTACCTATGCCTTCTATCCTTTACTACCTACGGGGAGTATTTGCTGGTAACTGAAAGTTGTTGTTTGCTTTTCTTATGTATGTTTTATTAGCAATTTGAAACGCCTACCTATTTGGGGGCACCTGACATCTGGGGCAAGAAAAACTGAAGAAAATGGCGTCTGCTGCATATTGTATACCCCTGTCGTACTGACGTCAGGGAAGAAGCGACAGCAACCGATGCCAGACCAAGACTTTGGAACTCAGGCCGACTGGGGGAACCGCCTGACGGCAGGATAACCCAAGTGTAATGACTTCAGTAGTGTTTACACTAACATCTGCATTTATGGTAGGTACAAAACTGTACTTTGTGCTATCTATGTTTTCTAACTATAGTCTTTCACATTAGGTCTTTGCTCCACATATATTTTTTTGCGCTTGGTCTTCCAGGTAAAGTATGTTTCCTCATTTACATATGTTTGTTTCCCTTCTCAGATTCTGTTCACTTACTTTCTTTGGATGTGGTTGCTACACCTATTACGTGACTAATTTACACAAAAGTGTACTTATATCCCTGGGAGATGTGCATTTAGTAGAGCATGTGTGATGGGACTGATTTGTTCTGAAGATATGTGGCCACTGAGAGTTTAGAAAGAAGCAAAAATAAAATTTGTCATTCTACGATAGTGCCCTTGCTGCTGTAAGTTGCCTGTTTTTGATTCCAGAAGTCTTTAATATTCCACCTCCTGCAGTGTGTTGCTGTGCACTTTATATCATTTGCTGTTCCCAAGCAAGATGATGTTAGCCCAAGGGCATCTGTGTAGGTTTATGTACATGTTTTGGAGAAGGACTCCTTGTTTAACTCTTGTGCTCCTGCTAGGACAGATGGGGAGTGAGTTCTGCTTGTGGAACTGCTGTGGATAATGGGGACTAACAAAGGATGTCACTGGGTCATTATGGGTTAATGAAGAGGCCGCTTTTGATTGGCCACTTCATTTGTAGGAGAGGTCTAGGATAGGGGCAGATGGTGAAGAGAGCATTTCAGTGCAACTCCCTCCTGACAGCTTGCTCATTTGTTTGCTGACCTTTTTTGTGGCGGTGGTGGGGCTGTAACAGACCATCTTCTCTGCTTAAAATAAGAGTGCATATTCTTTTCTGCTAATCACACCTTGTTAAGGATGTTTGTATATTTATAATCATTTTACACTGCTGTCTCTTCATCTGCTTTATCTACTCAATTTAGTGTTGCTAGCTGAACACTAGGCTCTGGGAATGCAGCCATGTTTCAGATTAGTAGAATGGTGTACTTGTTTCTGCTGGATAGAAGCATTCAGATTTACTAGTTAATGTAGTTGGGTGGTGGGTAAGAAGTGGAAGTCATATGGCCTTTGATTGCATGTCACAGTAGTTGCAGATTTAAAATGTTTTTGTATGCTGTAAACTTTTTACGTGGAGAATGAGAATAACTTTAATATGGAAATGGTGATTCCCCCCCCCCTGATATTTAGGTGGTATGCATTGCAACTGCGTTTTTTAATGTTGTATTGAAAGTGAGCTGATGTACATACTATAGTCTGTTATGTGATGAATGAAAACATTTTAAATATTCATTTTGTTATACCCTTATGTGTTTTGCTTTATCCTTTGTAATTACCAAGAGGCTTGGTTTACAGTTGTAAGTTGAATTTTAAACAGAGTATCTATTCATCCATCCATCGTTCCTCAACCTCTGTTTTCCTTTTTTCATTGTTGCCTCACAGCAAGAGGTTCTCCTGTTCGATTCTCTGCTGGAGTGCCTTCTGTGTGGAGTCTGCATGCCCTCCCCGTGGTCGAGTGGCTTCCGAAAGACATGCGTGAATGGGCGTGCCTTCGCTGAAGGTTGGGTATCTGGCTGGCAACTCGGTACTATAAAACTCGACTGCCAATCATTAGTGGACCGGAGTTCCGCTGTGGCGACCCCTAACCGGGAAAAGCCGAAAAGACAAACAACTTAACTGAAAGCTGTAAAGAGGAGTACTTAACTGAAAGCACCACCAATCTTAAATCATCAGCTTGCTAAGCACAATGACGTGAATAGAGCCAGCTTGCACAAAACTCCACCCAAGTAGAAAGATTTTATGAAGGCTACATTTGGAAATCTATGACTGCAGCAGTGATGCACATGAATATAATTACAGAAGTAAAATATATAGATAACTGTTCCAGTAGCCTATCTTATCTGGTCATACTTCTTGTGACCGGCCAGTTTTTCAAAAGTTATGGGCACCTTCCACATGGTTTCTTTGGCAGGAGCCCAGGGAGCTCCATAAAATTACAGTTGGAGTGCAGAAAGCTCTAGAATGTGGAAAACAGTTTTATGGATTGCTCTGACCTCTGCAAGAAGGTATCTGAGTTGTAAGCTCTTATGGTTAGTCAACTCTGTCATTTTCCACTGAGAGAGGGTTTCTTTGAGAAGCCAGACTGTCCATCTCCCCATTTTCTTTCCTGGACCTAAAAATTGTGTGTGTGTGTGTGTGTGTGTGTGTGGGGATTCACCATATCATGGATGTCCACAGACTACTCTGATACTGTCTGTTCGGACCAATTGTTCATTTCTTATGAAGGTAAGAAGAAAGGATAAACTTTATCAAAACTTATTTCCAAATGGTCGTCTAAGGTTTTTGTTATACCCACCACAAAAAACTATTCAGGCAGGGTAGAGGTACACTCCACCCAGGCCTTGGCATCATCTTTAGCTTTTGGAAAGGGTTGGATTCTAGAAGTATTCTAAAAGCAGCCACTTGGTCTTCTGTACATGTGTTTTACAAGGCATTGCAAGCATGATTCCCTGTTTAACGTCCAGATCAAACTTGCTAGGACCATTCTCCAGGGGCTTCTGGACTTTTCTCCTTCCACTTCCCAAATGTATTAAGCTAAGGTAATCTACCCATATAGGTTCATAATTTACTGTTACAGCTGAAACTACTACAGCAGTGATCAATATGATAGCATAGTACAGTTGTGTAAGTAAACTTAACATAACAGTACATGTTTGAATGATCGCTGTTGCAACAGTTGCTCCCTTCTTCCATCCCCTTGTTTCTTGGTGTGTTGTTCATGGTGGGGTATGGACATTTATTTATTTTGTTCTTACCTAGCATTGTCCTTTAAGGGGCTCTTTTGGCACAAATGCTCTGAAAGGCTTTGTGCTCACACCTGTCTTTTTACTCAGCTCAGCTCGAGCTGACATGGTTTTGGCACATGGAGGGTACTGTGAAACTTTGCAAGCTGGATGGCCATTATATCCTTGGCAGGACATAAACCATATAGCTAAGGCTACTGCAATAGTGAACATCTAAACATCTACTGATGTCCTTCTATTGTATATGTTTGAAGTCTGCTGCTGGCTGACTTGTGCTTCCGGCCCATATACAAAAGTCTAACACTACTGTAGAGTACGTGCGATGTTGCACATAGTTTGGGTCCTATGTCAGTCATAAAATGATGTTTGGTATAAAGTGGACGTTGGCACACACCAAACCCCAGAACTTTTCAGATTGTCTTCTCCAGTCATTGCTAGTCAGAGAAGTTGCAGTTTTTTTTTTTTTTTTTTTTTGCTTTACTTGCTACTGTTATCGTTAAGGTTACATGTCAGCTAGGAAGGGCAAGTGTCAGTGTGGAAAGCAAATTCCACATAAAGACTCCCACAACCTTTGTCTCTTGCCTAGGAACTGACCGCAACCATACTTCTTGCTCAGTTTGCAAGGCCTTTGTCCCCAAGACCCTGAGTAGTCATTTAGTGTCCCTTAATTTGTACCTACAGAAATAGTGCCTTAAGCACCTAGCACGCGATATGGAGGTATGCCAGGTCCTACAGGCGAGCCGCTAATTAAGAAGACCAAGAAATCTAGGCCTGACTTGCCCACTGCTCCTGTATTTCCAGATGTCTCTCCCGAGGCCAGTGTTGGCCCAGAGACGGTTTTGGAGTCTGTAGGTGAGCCTTCCATGGGTACTTGTCTGGAAACCGTGAAGGATCCTACTAGCACGTCGTTGGGGGACACGCAGGTGTCCGTTCCAGATGTGGGGGGGGGGGGCAGGCATATTGTTACTGAAGGACCATGTGGCATTCCAGAAATCCATTGTTTGAGAAGATGTCCCTACTAAAATTATAGAGTGCAGGCTGACTTCGGGCCCCTTGTTCTTCCACCGCATGGATGTCCCACACAAGGAGACGCTGAAAACTAAGCATGCTTCTCTTGCCTCCCAAGAACAGCCTGCTGACTGGCAAGCCTTCTCCCAAGGGCGTTTCAATGCTTTTATGGCCCTGAGACAATCTTCATGTCTTGCTCCCTTCCTCTTTTTCTCCTTCTACTACATGCAAAAGGATTTCTGTGGAGATTTCATCAGATGAATTGGATTCATCTGGGATGAGTCTTTGGCATATTCTTCCCAGATTTCATCACCTTTAGGATGTACATGCCTTGAAGACTCAAAAGCACAAATTCCCCAGGAGAGGATATTTCCTTTGGAGAAACCGTTGTTAAAATGAGGTAGTTTTTTAAATGGGATTGTTTTCTGGTGTCCAGCATCCAAAAAAGGTATGACCTTCTGCAGATGTTTTCCCCTTCCCCATCTGTCATACCAGCTGTTTTGCCAGCCTTTTTAGATGCTTTCTCTGCAGCCTACAAGTGCTCTGGCTCTCAACCTTCTGCCCCTAAAAGGCCAGACAATTTCTATAAGGTGCCAGAGGATCCAAATTCCTGTTTAAATGTCCCTCTGCAGACCCTGTGACAATTTGTGTCTGCTGACAAGACCTCAAAGATGTTGCCCTCTTCTTCCCTTCTCCCATCAGACAGAGTAATGTAATGGAGAGGCTGGGGAAGAAAGTTTATACTTCTGCAACTCTGGCAGTCAGAGCCAGTATTCCTTGGCCTTCACTCAGACGTTTGCAAGTTACTTTCATATCTTCCAGATTCTTCTACAATGATTCAGTTATCATCCATTCTGAACTCTTCTGCTCAAGTTACATGCCAGTTTGTTAAGTGTAGCTACAATGCTGTGGCGGCATCAGCCAGAGAGGCTGCTTCTGGGTTGGTTATCAGGAGGTACTCCTGGATCAGACTGCAGCCCTTGTGAGATGATATAAAGGCTAAAATCATGGATGCCCTCCTGGACAACAAGGCATTGTTTGGTACCTCTGCTGCAGAACTTGAGTCATTACAAGAAAAGGGTAAAGAGCTTCAAGAACTTAAACACATTTGTGTCCCCAGTCCGGGAACTACCCCTCTAAAACACCCTTTGTTAGGAAACCTTCTAGACCCTGGAATTCCAAGGGTAAGAGATACTAGGAAGTAATTTTCATCCAAATCTTCCACATCTACTCCTACTCCTGCTACTCAGAAGCAGCCCTTTCAGACTAAGCCAGGTAGTCTGTGACTATCTGTCCCTCGGCAACCTGACTCCTCTCTCCCTTCACCTTTCCCTCCCTGCTTGGAAACAGATCATCCAGGACTCTCAGGTCATGGTGTGGAAACTCCACTTATCCCACCTAAATAAATTTACTGAAGGTTCCTACCTTTTCCATGCTGTCGTTGCCCACTCTTCTTCTCCTCATCCTTCATGAGGCCTGCATGGTGTGTCTGGACTTCAAGGATGCTTATCTCCACATTCCCATTCACCCTCTGTTCAGGAAGTATCTTTGCTATTGCTTCTTCACATTTTCAATTCTCTGCCTTGCCTTTTGATTTATCTGTGCCCCCAAGGATCTTCACAAAATGCCTAGCTCATGTTGTAGTCTTTTGCAGACTAAGGTGTATCCAAATTTTCCCATACCTGAACGATCTTCTCCAGGGTCATGCTGTAGACACCCTCCAAGAAAATCTACTCTTCATGGTGTCGGTGCTCGAGGGTCTAGGATTCACTGTCAACTACCAAAAATCTACCCTGGTTCTTTCACAAGACCATGTCTTCCTAGAATTCAGAACCCAGAAAGACAGGATGTTTGCTTTCTTAAAAACCCGAAAAGGCCCTCCCTCTCACCATCTACTTCCAGGCCCTCTTGCCTCTTCCATCCCTGACTGATAGGGAATTTCTCCACCTCTTAGGCTTCATGGCATCCACTATTCCCATGCTACCACTAGCCAAGTTACACATGAGGAAATTACAGTGGTCCCTCAGGTCAGTTTGGACTCAATACTCCCATCATTTGGAGTATGTGATTCCCCTTCTCCCCTGCTTGAAAAATGAACTAGATTGATGAATTCAGCAGGTTATGTGGAATCCAGGCTTGCACTTAAGCCACCTCTTCCCATTCAGGAGCTGTACACGGATGCTTCAAACTCGGGATGGGGAGCAACCCATGGCTTGCGGGAAGGTAAAATACATGTGGTCCCCCTCCCAAAAGAGGGAGCATGTAAATATGAGAGATGAGAGCCCTGATTTTCGTTCTACAAATCGTAGAATCTTTGTGCCCTGAAGTGGTTTACAGTCTACAATCCTTTGGTGTGTCAACAAGTGGGAGGGGGGGGGGAACCAAGTCTTACCTCCTGTGCAGACTGGCTCTCCAAGCTAGGGAGTTACCATCTCAGAGTTCGACGCTCCCTCCAAGCGGTTTGTATGCTCAGAAGAGGCTGACAGACCAAAGGGGTCAGCAGAGGGACATTTGTAAGGAAACTTGCATTCATCAGACACCTTATGAAACCTGTCAGGCCTTTTAGGGGCTGCAGTTTGGGAATCGGGAGCTAATCTGCTGAAAGGTGTCCAACAGGGCAGCCAGGACCAGAGCAGTATTTGTTCCCTCCTTTCTCTAGTTTCCTTCTGGATGTACATGTTCTCCCTTCTCTCCTTGGACTGTTGATGTTCTTCGTGTTTCACTGTTGCAGTCATCACATTTAGGTTATCTGCTTGCAGTAGCCCTGTGTCGGCCGGATTAATAAAGTCTTGGGTCCTGCGTCGGTTGCTGTCCCTTCTTCCATGACATCAGGTCGTCAGGGGAACAAAATCTGCAGCGGACGCCATTACATCAGTCTTTCTTGCCGTGCGGTGCCCGAAGCAGAAGCAGTTCGCAAGTGCCGGTCGGCCGACACCTGAAATTTTCATTTACGAGTTTCAGAACCAAAGTCTTCAACTAAAAGCTAAGTACCCCATTGGGGAAACTTTTTCTTGCTCTAAATTGATGTCAGTAACAGTAAATAATTGCATTACTTGTGGAAAGCAAATAACTCATAAAGATTTTCATTCGTACTTTATTCCTTGCCTAGGCCCTGACCACGACGTACCTCGCTGTCGGTTTTGTGCCTTATTTAAACCACGAACTATCCGTCATCTGTATATTTTTGCTGCTAAATATTGTGGTGCTTGATTCGGTTATCCTGATATGTCTTTGGTAAGCAATCAGACTACCAACATTCTGAAAAAACGCAAAGATAAAGACAGAGACAGGCCGTCTAGGTCCAAAGCTGCCGAAGACACTTCTCCTACGCCAGTCACCAGTTTGCCGATACTCAGTGAGGTGCTTTTGCAGCCCCTGATACCCTCTACTTCAGATTAGCAGGCCTCTATTGAGACCCATTCGGAGTCCGGTATGCCGCAAGATGCTTTAACTGTAGAACCTGTGGATGTCTCTAGCTTGGATGAGTCCGGAGCCACTGTGCAGGCACCGGCTTCTGAGGGTGTATTCAAGCCTACTGACTTGTGTATTAAACCGACGCCATATTCTCCTTCAAGGCCTAAAATTCTAACCATGCCTAGAAAACTGATGCCCAGACCGCATGGTCAGGCCTCTATGCCTAAAAAAACAAATAAGAATGGCTGAAGACGTTATTACTTTAATCAGGGGAAGCCAGCCTTCCCCCTGTAAGAGACCTAGGACTGAGTTTACTAATGATACTTCTGACCAGGATTCTGATTTTTCTGTTTTCTCTGATGACCAGGATTTACCCTTATCTACTTATGAGGATTCTGATGCTGAGGACTATATTCCCTCTGCTCCCCCCCCCAGAGGATTTCTCTTTTGATGAAACCTTGCGTACTCTCAGGGAGCATTTTTGTTGGGAAAGTCAGGATTTCTCTGATTCTAAAAAGAGGCTTAGGGATGTCTTACTTCTTGCAATCCAAAGAAGAACTCGCACGACAGGTAGGTGCGCATGGCCAAAATAGAAAGCTCAAAGTCAAAAAGGCAGCCAGCACCCAGAGTGAATGTTTCCAATATTCGTTTATTCTGACCCAAACAGACCGGTTTTAGCACAAAGCCTTCTTCAGTGATAGCATGACACTCCATCAACTGACTTAATATAGCCATAAGATAATTGGCTAATAAGTAAATAAGTAAGGAAAATTTCACATTTAAAGATATAATACCAGAAAATAAAAATAAATATAAAAATCAAAATTTTTTATGTTTACATACTGAAAGCAGAAAATTTATCATATCTTAATATTTACACTGTGAAAACAAGCAAGCCTGATTGAAAAACTAATATGTATATATCACCTTATAAATGATCTTTAAGACCTGGGGTAAATACCCACCCTAGTCTAATAATCCAAAATATTCAAATATACCCTTACCTGGATGATTGTCTAATTTGGGCAGAAAGTCAAGACATACTTTTGAATCGTCTGGCTTTTGTACAAAGGGTGCTAACTTGTTTGGGGTGCACCATAAATGAAAAGAAATCACACCTGGCACCCTGTCAACAAATTATATTCATGGGAGCAAGCTTGAATACAACTTCCCAGATGGTTTTCCTCACCCCAGAGAAACAAATTAATTTGGCAACCTACTTCAAACAAATGGCCACAAAAACCCTGCTATCTGCAAGCCAAGTACTACAAGCCTTGGGGTTCATGGCCTCCTGCAGTCTTCTAATTCCATATGCAAGACTGCATATGAGGAAACTACAATGGTATCTAAAAAGCCTATGGTGTCAACATTCTCAGGATCTAGAAGCAATGATTCCTGTCATACCTTGTCTACGCCTAGAGTTCCTTTGGTGGGCAGTGGCCTGCCACCAAAACAAGGGACTACCATTCACACTACCCCCTGCTGCCCAAATCCTAACAGATGCATCAGACTATGCATGGGGGGCTCACCTGGCAGGGAGATGCATTCAGGGCAAATGGAACCCAAGTCAAATGCACCTGCATATCAATCAAAAAGAAATGTTAGCTGTACAGAATGCTCTGACAGCCTTCAAGGACCACATTCTTCCAGGACAATTAATGGTAAAGGCGGACAACACCACTGTTATATGTGGGGTACATAAACAAGCAGGGGGGTAAACATTCTTATCTCCTCTGCAGACTAGCCATGGCATTGTGGAACACAGCCCTGAGCTACCAAGTGCATCTACAAGCTCAATTCCTGCCAGGAAAGCTAAATACACTGGCAGACTAACTAAGCAGAAACCTCATGGACCCACATGAGTGGAAACTGGAACCAAGGATTTTCAACATGTTGACAAGCAAATGGGGGAGCCCAGATATAGACCTGTTTGTCTCCCCCCAGAACAATCAATTGGACAAATTTTGCACAAGGACTCCCCACAAACAAGCTTGGAAAGTGGATGCTCTGTCCTTCAGCCGGAAAAGCCTTTGTTTATGCCTTCCCTCCTCTGCCTCTGATCTTCAAAGTACTACTAAAGATCAAGCAAGACAAACCAAGGACGATTTTGATTGCTCCAGACTGGCCACACCACCACTGGTACCCCCTCTTGCGCAGTGTGTCACCGTTGGCCCCATGGCACCTGCTTCAGACTCCTACCCTATTTTCTCAAGAGGGGGGACCAGATTCTGCACCCTCAGCTTCAAACACTGAACCTAGCAGCCTGGCTAATTACCTAGTCTCTTCTTTACTATCCGTCAGTAAACCAGTGATGGACATCATTTTAGAGGCAAGGAGGCCTAGTACTAGAAAATCTTATGTTGAAAAATGGAAAAGATTTTGTGCCTGGAACCAGTCTCAAGGGATGACTACAGCAGTGCCCAATTTACCTCAGATTTTACAATACTTAACTGAGATGCTTCACAAGGGCCTGTCTTTCTTCTCCATCAAAATTCACGCCTCAGCCATTTCAGCTCATTATAACACAGAACTTTCCCCTCGTCTCTCATCCATTGCTCAAGCAGTTCCTCAGAGGGGCCAAAAATTTACGACCACTGAGGAGAGCTCCAACCCCAGCCTGGGACCTTAACTTTGTATTGGAGAAACTCACTCTTCCTCCTTTCAAGCCAGCTGCTACTGCAGACTTAAAATTCCTTTATTGGAAAACAGCTTTCCTTTTAGCAATCATTTCAACAAGAAGGGTATCTGAATTGGAGGCCCTTATGGCAGTGGAGCCTTTCATCATCTTTCATGTGGACAGGGTGTCCCTCAGGACCAATCTCTCCTTCATGCCCAAGATGGTATCCAGTGTGGCCCTTAATCAGTCCATTCATTTGCCAACCTTCTTTCCTAATCCACAGAACAAAGGGGAACGGATAATGTACTCCTTAGATGTGCACAGACAACTTATGTTCTACTTGGACAGGACTAAACCTCAAAGGAAATCTGAACAACTGCTGGTGGCATTTGCTGCAGGGGCAGAGGGGAAGGCTATTCCAAAGCAAACCATTTCCAGATGGATAGGCCATCGCATTCATTTCTGCTACAAGCACCATAGAAAACCTATCCCACAGGGGATCAGACCCCACTCAACCAGGGCTGCATCTACCTCTACAGCCTTTCTCAGAGGCATCCCTATCAGGGACATCTTAGAAGCTGCTACCTGGAGTTCTGTACATACTTTCACCAAGCATTACCATCTGCCAGTTTTCTCTAAATCCAGAGCTGGCTTTGCCACTGCAGTCTTGCAGGGCCTTATAGCTGGTCCTATTGCTATCTAAATTCCTCCTCCCATCCTTAGCTTTGGGAATCTACCCAAATGTGATGACTGCAACAGTGAAACACGAAGAACATAGTACAGTTGCATACACTTAAATAAATGTAGATGTTCGAGTGTATTCACTGTTGCAGTCCTGGTAACCCTCCCTCCAGCCCCCTTACTTCTTTTGACTATACCTCTACTCTCTTTTACTATGCTCAAAAGCTTTTTTGTGCATTTGCTTTTTTGTTGGAGGTGTAACCTTATATACTTATAGATTTAATTGCGTCCCATTAGGGGGGCACCTGATATCTGGGGCAAGAAAACTGATGTAATGGCGTCAGCATGTTTTATACCCCTGACAACCTGATGTCACGGAAGAAGGGACGGCAACCGACGCAGGACCCAAGACTTTGTTAATCAGGCCGAATGAGGGCTACTCCAAGCAGATAACCCAAATGTGATGATTTTAACAGTGAGTACACTTGGACATCTACATTTATGGTAAGTGTACACAACTGTACTTTCCTCCTGGGGCTATTCACTTCTGAGGTATGTACATCTGTACATCATCTTTGTGTCCTTCGCTGTGAGCAGGGAGCATATGTATGACATACAACATCCTTTAAAATCCTAAGGCTTTGATATACTAGCCGGACGTTGGACAACCCTTGGCAGGGGATCCCTTTAGTGAAGAATACTGCAACTGTGAAAAGGAGGGCAATCTACTGTTATGGTAAGATTTTGCGCCACTGTACTCCCCCCCCCCCCCCCCGCAGTATGAGCAAGGGCAATTACTGCAAGCTTCCCCACAGACTGGGTTTACTTGCACAAAACTGGAGTTGCCTGATTCACCTCAATCTGAAAATTCAACTAACTGCCTGGATGATAGAATTTTTTTTACTTTTAGGCATTTTTTTTTGAGGACTTGCAGAAATACTCGGTGTAAAAACATGCTACTGTAAAATCGTACATGTGCAAGTGCAAAAGATTTTTTAGCTGATTCCAGTAAAAGAATGAGGACGGTCTTCAGGCACATCTGTTTTGGCTCTTGCTTATTTGTGTGGTTTGTTGTTTTCTGGCCTTCCTTATTCCTCTGTCTAGGTTCGATGTCGGCCAGTTCTGCTTGTCTGCACTTTAACCCCCCCCCCCTTCTAACCATACTTAAGTTAAACAAGTTTTAAAAGGGGTGCTGTATATCTGCTCATAGTAGGCAACAGGTGGCTTCTCCTTGTGATCCTAAATTTGTGCCTGAAAATCTTAGTCTTTATCTGAACCCGGCATCAGGCTGAATTGTGGTTTTAAACATGGCATGCTGTTTTAAGCATTGCTGTGACATCTACTAAGGAAGTGTCTGTGAGTTAGTAGCATTTATAGTGAGTCAACCTTGCCTCATTTACCTCATTTTTCACAAGAATAAGGGTGCCTGCGAGAGCTAACCCTTTTTATAGTTAATGCCCAAGTGGTCTTGCAGTTTACTTAAAGCCAGACAATTTAGCTCCCTATTTCCCTCTTTCTCTGTGGTGGTACAGTCATAGATTTAATATGTTTAAGTAGATTGTAAAATGCAACACTGCCACTCCACTCTCCCCTTTTTGATGATAGTGGTTTTGTGAATTTATATTTGTTAAGATAGTTTTGTTTTGCTTTAGCAAGACAGAGTGATAATTCCTTTGTGTCTGGATCTAATGTATATTTCTTTTGGAGACTATTATAGTTGTAAAACATGCATAAGATTTAGCAAGCCTAATTCTAGTCCTCTTGTGGGAGTACTACTGGTTACTAGAAGCATTGAAACTGTATATGTGGTTTGCATAAGGTGTGCAGTGACCCCCCCCCCCCATAAAAAAAAAAAAAAATTGCAAAGAATGGATTAATTCATGGGTAAAAGTTCAGTGGTCACTCAAAAAGGTTTTCTAATGACAGCAGAGGGGACTTTGTAATAGTGTGATGTGAAAAACATGACCCAAGAGTTTCTACAGTTAAATCTAAAACAGCAGCTGCCTGCAGCCCACTGAATAGTTTGTTAGTAAGAAATAATAAAATGCGTGTGGAAGATGAGGGTAAAATGCTGTGTGATTGGGGAAACTGTGCTGGGTTGGTCTGTTGTATTGATTAACTCCATATTGTGATATACATTGTCGCATGCAGTATTAGCTGGTGTAATGGCAAAGTCCAAATTGAAGTCTTAACTGATAAATTACCTACATTTCAGGGCTTAATGAGTGCTTGGGTAAGACAGTACAGCTCTTCATTACGTTCCGCGCTTTAGGATTAATGAATGTACTAGAGGCAGGACCTATACACGACTCACTTTTAAATGTCAACTCACTAGATTTTTCAAAATATAGCAAACAGCGCCTTTCAAACTCGCTTTTAAAAAATGCAAACCAAATGGTATCTTCAAATTTTTTCGGTCCATAAAGTCTAGCAGTTCATAAATGTTCTGTCAGGATACAGGTAGGCCTTTTTCTATGCCCATTTCCAAACTCGTGTAATCACAGTGCACTCATAGCCTGCTGGCCTTCCTCCAAGGCTTCAGTGTCAGTTTTAGAAATCAGGTGCAGCAACAGTTCATCCCCAGATTTTAGAACTTTTTCAGCGCCTTCCTGGACCTCACTTTTAACTCCAAAAATCAGACACAGTCTACAGTTAGTGCTCCACAGACTAGTCTCAACTGAGCCCGCATAATCCAGGCTTCCAGGTCTTCCTTTCAAACTATATCGCACACACTGTCTCTCCAGTGGGGAATGTGCTGATTTTTACCTTTGCAGTCTACCTTTTAAAATGAGGCAAAGTTTCTACTTCTAGTTTGCAGGAACCACTACTGTAAAATTTCCACGGTGTGCCCACTTAGAGGCATCCATTTTTCATCGCACTTTAAACAACATTGCACTTTTATACTTACTTTTTCACTATTACACAATATTTGCTCGCTCACCAAGTTCAAAATGTTACAGCTCATAGAGCATTTACTAGATCAAAATGCTCAGATATGATTTGCAAGTCCCTAAATAAGCGGGTATGACCTATGTATATGATATATTAACAGTGAGTGAGTAGACTGGTTGAACTTTCCAATAGTTGTCAATGATCAAAGTTGCATGATTGGGGAGAAATGGCTGCATTTTCTAATGTATACCGTTAGTGCTGCAGGAAACTGAATGCACAAAGACAAAAGGTAAACACTGAAAGTAAAACAGTATGATGTACATTGAACCACAGGAAGCTGCTGGTACTTTAGGATTTGCTGCTTTTTGAAGGTTGTCAAAATCTGTTGAAGATGTACTCCAGTGATACAGAGTTGGCTTTCTTACATGGAGTTAAACTATCTTATCTGCTTTTGCTCTTCATTTGAGGTAATTGTTTTCAGACACTATGTAAACTGAAAGTTAAACATACATGCACAGTTTGGCAGATGCTTCTCTTATACATTAAGGTAGAGACTGCATGGTTAGTACTGGTGAAAAGCATCAAAGTCACAGGTGCCCTTTGCTGTCTACTGCTAGCAAAACAAGCAAATTTATTTTGTTTGTCCTTTTTTTGGCAAGGTTACTCCTGCTGAGCTATTCACCCCTTTTCAGGGGAGACCCGAGGTGGTAGTTGTACTTCTAGGGAAAATTTGGCCAGGGCATCTGGGAACTTCCCATACTCGCCATTGTTGTGAGTGGGACCCGTTTTGCATGAGCACTTCCTGTTTTGTTCCAGGCACAGAGGCGGCCTGGAGAAACAGGGAGGCAGGTGGAGAGAGAGAAGGAGATGGAGAAAGAAAATATTGAGAATAGTGTGCGCGCACAGTATTCTGAGACGTTTCAAAGAAGTATGATGGAGGTGAGTCAGCAAATGATGGATGTATAATTACAACCCTCAAGTCAGATGGATTGCAAGATGAGTCAAAGTGAAGATATTTCTTGTGGAGTCATTATGGAGAAATATTTTATGAGTATGCAGAGACGGTCCTGAAATTTGGGAGGTTGGCGTAATGGTTAAGCTATTTACCTTACAGGCACGAGGTGCAGGGTTTGATTCTCGCGTGGATTCATTGGCTAAGCCTGAAATGACGCACAAGGGCAGATGGCCTAGTACTAATCCATGAACCTATGAAGAATAGTGGTGAGATGGGGAAGTAAACTTAATCAGAGAATGTAAAAGAAGGCAAGCACAAAAGAAGGCAGAAGAAAATGAAAAAAGGAAGTATGTGGTAAGGATTCAAAGTAAAGAAGACAAAGAAATGGACAGGTATGAAATGTGAGAATTTAATAGCTCTTTTGAGTGTAAAAGCACATGAAGTAAGAACATTTATTCTTAACAGACCTTTGTGACATTATATTTGAGACTTTTTTCAATGGAAAATTTTCTTGAAGAATATGAAAAAGACTAAGCTGTGGAATCTTTGAAAATATTTAACAGGGAAACAAAAAAAAAACTTGTGTGCAATTTCAAACAGGAATGGAAATCGAGATTTTGAAAGGACATTTGAAAATTTTATGTGAAGCACTGTTCATTGCAAAAGTTTATGACAAAAGGGGGTTGATGGACTGGCGGCTAGGATGGTAATTATTTAAAAATTGAATGAAATTATACATCTACCAAGCATGATAAATGTGGAGGGGAATAGGGTTTTTGTAAAATACTGGGAACAACCCAAAACTATTTTTTGTGGAGGAGGACATTTGGTAAGTTACTGTAACAAAATAAAATGTTATAGCTGTTTGGAAATGGGACATGATGCAAAAAATGTGAATTGAAAGGTTATAAATGTAATAACTTTGAATATTTGTTGATGGATTGCAAGAAATTTTAATAGTAGTAGAAATAGAAGAAAAATTAAATGGAAAAAACATAGAAGAAGGTTCCGAAGTAAATGGTGAAGATATAAATTGGAAGGTAGTAAAGGAAAGAATTATATTGGTAAAAGAAGAATAAAAATTAAATTGAGAAATACAAAAGGAGAAAAAGGAAATGAATAGAAAAAAATAGCTATGTGCACGCGCACATGTTATATGTGTGTGTATATATATATATATATATATATGTATATATATATATATATATATATATATATATATATATATATATACATATATATATATATAATGTTTGAGGGTTGGTATGCTGATTAAGGTGTTTGATTCTTAAATGCAAGGTACAGTGTTTGTTTGATTTCTCACCTTTGGGAGAGAAATTGGTTAGGCTTAGAATGGCCTCTTAAGAAAGCTAGTCTAGTAATTAGCTATGACCTTATGAAGCCATGAACCTAAGGAAAAGTGAAAATTAACATTTTAGAGTGCTTTCTGTAAATGTAAATAGTATTAAGAATATAGTAAGAGGAGTGAGGATTTTGGAGTGGTGTAATACACATGATGTAGATGTTAGAAGACGAAGAAAGGTTATCTTTCCTCCCCACAGTTTCTCTTTTTTAATCTGATATTTTGTAAATGAGAGGTGTTCTGGAATAGCCATATTCTGTAGAAATACAGTAAAGGTATTGGATAACTTTAGCAAAAATGGGGAGATCAACCAATGTAGATTTAAAATGGAGATTAACCAATGTAGATTTGAAATGGAAAAAACAAGTATATAAAATTCTAAAATCGTGTGTATACTAATTGTAAAAAAGGAAAGTTTATTTCATCTAATTTTCGACTGTGTAGTGATAAATGTGAATATTATAATAGGAGACTTTAATTATGATTTGAGAAAAGTGTAAAAAGAAAGGAAATGATATAATAAAAATATTGGAAGATGGTTAGTGAGAGGTTCCTGCTCAACCCCAAGAAATCTAAGTTAATACTTTTACCTCAAAATGTTGCCAAAATCAAAAGCAATTTTTTACCATAAAGTCAGCAACTATTGTCATTGAAACTGTAACTCTCATAGTAAACTTGTAGGTGTTCCAATAGATGGCGATCTCAAATATGGCAAGCATATACTGCACACCATTAAATCTACACACCAGAAACTAGGCTCGCTTTATAGGTTTAATGGATTCCTTACAGATACTGCAAGAAAAACTCTAGCCACCACCTTCTTATTGTCAGCTGTCTTATACACAGCTCCTATCCTAACGAGCTCATGCTACATTAAAACCGCCAAATTTGCCACCAATCTCCCTCATAATACCCACCATTGTCATAGATTAAAGCATTTAAACTGGCTTGAATTACACAACTACCTAACATATTTGCAACTAACTACAGCACACAAACTCATTCATTGTCCAGAAAAATGACCTGTGCTATAAAACTTATTACTGCCCTGCTGTCCAGCAAGGGACCTCCACCCTAGTAACAAATTCCTATTACCTAGAAATAAGTCAAATACTGTTTGAGACTTGTACTACTCCACCCTAGTAACAAATTCCTATTACCTAGAAATAAGTCAAATACTGTTTGAGACTTGTACTACTCCCAATACTTTGCTAAACTCTGGGATAGTATCCCCATACAAATAAAATTCTCACACAAAATTCATAGTTTTAAACCACTGCTTAAACATCTTAACCAGTCATGGTTCTGCACTTGCTCATCACAAGGTTAAGACTTTGTGGTCACAGTATGATACTCCAAATACTCTCCTTAAATGGAATATTCTCAGCCTCTCACTGAAATGACAAAATAATTGTTATACGTAACTCCTGCCTGTACAATCCACTTTCTATTTAGTAACTTCCATCTCTGTAAAATCTTGGAATGTCTAAATGCAAGTATTGTTTTTGTATAAATGTAAATAGACGTGTAAATGCAAGTATTGTTTTTGTATAAATGTAAATAGACGTGCAACTACTCTGTGTTCAACTAGAAGTTAATATAATGGAATGTAAGCAAATGGAGCTTTTCTCCTTGGGTCTTTGCTGAAAATGGGTTTTACCCAGTTGGACTTTCCTGGTAAACAAATGTGTTAAATTAAAACTTTGGGAGAATAATTCATGGGCTTACAAAATATATGTGTAGAGAACCGGAATAGATTATTTTATAGTATCAGAAAGCTTCGTTATAGGAGAAGGGGAGACAGGTGAAGCAGGATTTCCTGATCATCTTGCAGTATAGCTAGAGATAAAGGAAGAAAAAGAATATGTAAACATAGGCAGAGGAATAAAAAGGATAAATAAGAAATCATGGAAGGAAGAAGGGTAGAGATTAGTTATAGTTATGGAAAGATCATATCACTGTGAGAGCATGTTATAAAAATTGGTCTGAATGGTGGATATTTAAGGAAAAATGTTTTTACAGTAGTAATATGATGTGAGAAAAGTAGAGAGAAAAAAACATAAAACTAAGCATTTGAAGACTGAGAACATAATGACAGTACTTTTAACAAAGAAAAATTATATGAAAAAATATCAAGAAAAAAAGAATTGTTTTATAAGCAACAGATTTTTTTACAAGTAAAACATGGAAGTATTGAGATGTTCATCGTGTTACCCTGCTGCAGTAATCACACTTGGGTTACCCTGCCATCAGGCAGTCCTGCAGTCGGCCTGAATTCCAAAGTCTTGGTCCGGCGTCAGTTGCTGTCGCTTCTTCCCTGACGTCAGTGCGCCAGGGGTATATAAGAGGCATCCAACGCCATTTTCTTCAGTTTTTCTTGCCGCGCGGTGCCCAAAGCAGAAGCAGTTCGCAAGTGCCAGTCGGCCGACACCTGAGATTTTCTAATCGGATTTCAGTCCGAAGTCTTCAGTAAAGCTAAGTACCCCGTTGGGGAACCTTTTCTTGCCTCAGTCCGATGTCAGAAAAAGTTAACAATTGCATTTCTTGTGGGAAGCAAATACCTCATAAGGACTTACATTCTTTTTGTATTCCTTGCCTAGGCCCAGACCACGACGTCACAGGTTGTCGGTTTTGTGCTAGGTTTAATAAACGAACTATCAAATGCCGTTTTGACTTCGCACGACATTACTTTGGTAGAAAATTTAATTATATCATGCCGTCGGAGCAGCCGACGACCGGCATGCATAAAAAACGCAAGGATAAGGACAGGCAACCTAGGAACAAGTCAGACTCCGAGGCTTGTCGCCGGTTCTCCGGTTTTCAGTGGGACACCTACGCAGCCCATGATGACAGCAGAATTGGAACCCCAGACAGCTGCGGATTCTCAAGCTGAGTGTACTAGGCTGACGCAGCCATCTTCATTAGGCCCTTCCGACACTGGAGCAGAAGGAGATCCCGGTGCAGTGGAAACACCTTCGGTTACAGAAGGTGTCTTCAGACCGACTACACTCCCCATTAAATCTTATGCTAAGCTTAAAACTCCATTAAAACCAAAAAAGACTGTACATCAGTGTACAGTTCAAGGCCCCATGCCTAAGAAACAGATGTTTAAGATGGCTGAAGATTTGATTACCCTAATGAGGGGTTCCCATCCCCCCCCAGATAAAAGACCAAGACAAGAGGAGGGTTATGCTTCCTCTGACCAGGTTTCAATTTCCTCAGATTCTTCTGAGGAACAGGATTACACTTTTTCCCCTTATGAGGACTCTGATGCTGAAGACTCTATCCCCTCAGCATCTCCCCGTGAGGACTACTCCTTTGGGGAAACTTTACATACCATGAGGGAACATTTCCACTGGGAAGGCCAGGACTACTCTCATTCTAAGAAAAGGCTCTGAGAGTTCCTTTTACTACCCCAGCACAGACCACTTGCTATCCCTCCAGTTTTAGATATTGTGGATGATGTTTACTTGGAGTCTAGTCTAAATCCAGACTCTCTACCTCCTGCTCAAGCCAAACCAGACCAATACTACAGAGTGCCTGACTCTCACAAATTCCTTTATAAAAGCCCTGTGGCTGACCCAGAAACAGTTTCCCAGGGTCCTAAGGGGGCTAAAGCTTCTATGGCTAAAAATCCTGTGCCCTCTGAAAGGGATTCCAGAGCCCTAGATAGATGGGGAAAGAAAATATGCACCTCAGCAAGTCTGGCTATGAGAGCATTAAATTGTCAGTTTCACATGCTGAAATATCAGCAATTCCTAATGTCTCAATTAAAGCAAAAAATGAGCACACACAACGAACAGTCTGAATTCAAGGAAATGCAGGATCTGTTGCATGCAGCTGAACAGGTGGGCAAACCTACTTTACAATATGGATTTGATTCATTGGAAGCTTCCTGTAGAGCAGCTGTTA
The DNA here is from genome assembly GCF_019279795.1 of Protopterus annectens. NCBI lineage: Eukaryota > Metazoa > Chordata > Ceratodontiformes > Protopteridae > Protopterus > Protopterus annectens. Next base: position 1,156,106,066 of record NC_056744.1, read on the forward strand.
CTGGGTCTGTCATACGTAGGCATGCTTGGTTAAAAGAACAAACCCTGCCTGATCATGTTAAAGCAAAATTATTGGATGCACCTTTACAGCAGGATGTATTATTTGGTGTCAAAGCAGAAGAGGTCTTAAAGAAAATGGAGGATAAGGCAAAGTCTATGCAGACTGTCAAGGATTTTTTACAGGTACAACCCCCTCGTTTCAGCAGAAATTGGCCAACAAAAAACTGGTCCTTTCCAGCTTCTGACAGATCACAGAGGGGCAAATACAGACGCCCAAGGGGCAGAGGTCAGTCACAAGGCCCTTACAAACCTCGCCATTGGGGTACTGCTACCCAGAAAGGAGGAGAAGACAGACCCCAAGTTAGCAGAAGACAAACACAATGACTCAATCATCAAACTACCAAGCAAATCTCTCCTGGCAGCCCCCTTGGGAGGAAAATTAGCATTTTTTTGCAGACAACTGGCACATCATCACAAGGGACAAATGGGTCCTAAACATTGTCTCACAAGGATACAGATTCCACTTTCATACCTTGCCAAGGAAAAAAGGCATGCCAAACCTGCCACCAAATCAATGGGCAGAGGCACAAAAACAAATTACAGCTCTCATGGACATGACAGCCATTCAACAGGTACCTACACAGGAGCAAGGACAAGGATTTTATTGAAGACTCTTTCTAGTCCCAAGAAAAGACAAAGCATGGAGACCCATTCTGGATCTTTCAATTCTGAACACCTATCTGCAAGTACCAAAATTCAAGATGCTAACACTACAGCAGCTTCTTCCCATGCTGGGCAAGAATGCTTGGCTAGTAACGTTGGACTTTAAGGAGGCATACCTGCATGTCCCTATCAGACAAAATTGCAGAAGATACCTCCGCTTCATTGCAGGTTCAACACACTATCAATTCTCTGCACTGCCCATTGGCTTATCTACTGCGCCCAGGGTCTTCATAAAATGCCTGGCACCAGTAATTGCATACTGCAGACAGTGGAATTCAAATATACCCATACCTGGACGACTGTCTTATTCAAGCAGAAAGCAAGGACATTCTTTTAAAGCATCTGGCATTTGTCAAACGCCTTCTAAGTTGCCTAGGGTACACAATAAACGAAAAGAAATCAAAACTAGTGCCCTCACAAAACATAATATTCCTGGGTGCCAGCTTGAATACAACGGCCCAGATGGCTTATCTCACGGCAGACAAGCAACAACAGCTGACTCAATATTTAAAAATAATGGCAACAAAGACCCAACTCCCTGCAAGAAAAATTCTGCAGGCCTTGGGATTCATGGCATCTTGCATACTACTAATACCATTTGCAAAACTGCATATGAGGAAATTACAATGGTACCTGAAAAGCGTATGGACTCAGCACAGCCACAGCTTGGAAACAGTGATACCACTCATTCCCTGCCTTCAGCAGGAGTTTCTATGGTGGGCACAGGCATGTCACCTCAACAAGGGTCAGCCTTTCACCTTACCCACAGCCAGGCAAACTATGACAACAGATGCATCGGACTATGCCTGGGGAGCACACATGGCAGGACAGTGCATTCAGGGCAAATAGACTACAGATCAGAGGCATCTGCATATCAATCAAAAAGAAATGCTAGCAGTACAGAATGCCCTAACAGCTTTCAAGGACCTCTTACACCCAGGACAACTAATGATAAAGACGGACAACACCACAGTAATGTGGTACATAAGCAAGGGGGGCACACATTCTTACCCTCTATGCAGGCAAACAATGACCTTGTGGAACACAGCACTGTCTTACCAGGTTCAATTACAAGCACAATTCCTGCCAGGAAAGAGAAACACGTTGGCAGACTACCTAAGCAGAAACATCATGGATCCACACGTGTGGAAACTAGATCCACAAGTATTTGCAATGATAGCTCAGAAATGGGGACGGCCACACATATATCTGTTTACCAGCCCCTAAAACTACTAACTTCAAAAATTTTGCACAAGGACATTCCATCCACAAGCTTGGAAAGTGGATGCCCTCTCATTCAGTTGGAAAACATTAACAGTGTATGCCTTTCAGCAGTACCTTTGCTAGAAGGGGCAGTGGAGGAAAGTCAGATTAGAGAGGCCACAAATGATACTCATTGCACCAGACTGGCCACGCCAGCATTGGTATCCAATTCTAAGGAACATGGCCCACGGCCCACCATGGATTTTACCACAAATTCCTCATCTGCTCACTCTGCGAGACAATCGGATTCTACACAGCCAGCTCAAGACTTTAAACCTGGCTGCATGGCAAATTACCTAAACAACCAGCCAACTCCTCTATCCAAAGCTGTTATGGATGTCATTCCGGAGGCCAGGAGGCCCAGCACCAGAAAAACCTATTCAGACAAATGGAAAAGATTTTGCGCCTGGAACCAGGCTAAAGGCCAAAATCCCCTTGATCCAAACATTCCTCAGATTCTACAATATTTAACTGAGATGTTGCACAAAGGACTTTCCTTTTCATCTATTAAGATCCACGCCTCAGCAATTTCAGCTCATTACAACACGGATCCTCCTTTATTCTCACATCCACTCCTAAGACAGTACCTCAGAGGGGCTAAGAACATACGACCGCCCAGGAGAGCACCAACACCTACTTGGGATCTCAACTTTGTTCTGGAAAAGCTTACACTGCCGCCCTTTGAACCAGCGTTTTCAGCTGATTTAAAATTTCTTTCATGGAAAACTGCCCTGCTACTAGCAATAACCTCAGCTAGAAGAGTCTCCGAGCTACAGGCACTAATGGCAGTGGAGCCTTTCCTCATTTTTCATCAAGACAGAGTTTCTCTACGAACTAACCCTACCTTTATGCCAAAGGTGGTATCCATTGTGGCCCTAAACTAAACCATTCATTTGCCCTCCTTTTTCCCAAATCCCCAGAACAAAGGAGGAAAGACTCCTGCACTCTTTGGACATTTACAGACAATTACGTTACTACTTGGATAAAACTAAGGCTTTCAGAAAATCTGAACAGCTCTTTGTAGCCTATGCTGCAGGATCACAAGGAAAAGCTATCTCAAAACAAGACCATTTCTAAATACGTTGCATATGTTTCTGCTACACGCAGCATGGGAAACCGGTACCTGCTAACATTAGGTCCCACTCCACCAGGGCTACAGCTGTATCAGCAGCCTTTCTCAGGGGAGTGCCAACCAAGGATTTTCTGGAAGCTGCAACTTGGAGTTCAATGCACACCATCACCAAATAGTATCACTTACCCCTATATTCTAAGACTAGAGCTGGTTTTGCCACTGCAGTTTTGCATGGCCTACTAGCCTCTTCTAACCCTGTTTAACTCCACCACCCAGCCTTAGCTTTGGGATTCAACCCAAGTGTGATGACTGCAGCAGGGTAACACGATGAACATAGTACAGTTTTGTACCTACCATAAATGTAGATGTTCGAGTGTTCACCCTGCTGCAGTCCAGGTTACCCTCCCTCCATCCCCTCTGAACTAGCTGAACTTATCTATGCCACTCTGTCCTATACAACCTCTGTGGTGTATTTGCTTGTGCCTGAAGGTATTGCTTTATTTATAGTATTGCCTACCTATTGGGGGCACCTGTCATCTGGGGCAAGAAAAACTGAAGAAAATGGCGTCGGATGCCTCTTATGTACCCCTGATGCACTGACGTCAGGGAAGAAGCTACAGCAAACGGCGCCGGACCAAGACTTTGGAATTCAGGCCGACCGACTGCGAGACCGCCTGACAGCAGGGTAACCCAAGTGTGATGACTGCAGCAGGGTGAACACTCGAACATCTACATTTATGGTAGTTACAAAACTGTACTTAAGAAGATTAGTAGTGGAAGATAGTAGTGTAATGAGAGAAAAATGGAAAAGGAGAAGTAGAAAACTCTGGAAAAGATTATGAATAATGTAGTACAATATGTACAAGAAATGTTTAAAACAAAAAAGGAAGCTAAAAGAAGAAAGAAGGTTAAAAGTTAAGGAGAAAAGAATGAAGTGTTGAAAAAGAAGATTTCTTTATATGAGATGAAGTATTAGGACAAGAAAATATAGATTCATCTGCAGGATCAGATGGAGTATGGTATGAAATGCATAAAAATTTAAGGGATTGGCAGAAAAAAATTAAATTTTAAATGGTTAAATGAAGGTTTTTATGTATAAAGAAGTAAGTACTGGAGTACTTAAGAAGGAAGACAGACTGTAGACCATTTGAATAATAATGGTTATAAGATCTTTGAAAAATATTGTGGACGATAGTATCAAGTACAAAGGGGAATGATTGTCAAGAATTAATGATAGAAAAATTGTGGGGATGGTAAATAGAAAAAAAGAAAATCAAAATAGGAAACCTGTAAAAAGGCATTTGATACAATTGGACATGAAATATTATGGGTAATAATGAAAGAATATAAGCCAGAAAGAAAATTATGTATCTCAACATGTAGTAGTAATAAAGTAAAAATACTTGTAAGTGACTAGTTAAGCCAAGAGGTACATATGAAGAGTGGTTTAAGACAGGGATGTCCAATGAGTTGTATACTCTGCATTAATTATGAGTGTGATATTATGTGAAATAAATTGCAAAATGAAGGAGGCAGGATATATAACACCTGAAGGGATAAGAATTCCAGTTTTGTCAGCATATGCAGATGGCATAATAATTGCAAAAAACAAATTTGGATAAAAGTAGTAATTTTTACAAATGAGTGTTGAGGTGATTTGGATGGCTTTAAATAGAGAAAAGTAAATGTTTAGGCTAAATACAATTAAATATGTGTATCAGATATATCGTGAGAATAGAGATACAAGTAGAATTCAGTAGGGAAAAATAGAAGAAATAAAACAAACCTGTCTTCTGTGGAACATCTAAATTATTATTCAGAAAAAGGCTTAGGGTGTGGCCAAGATGAGCGCTGTTAGCAGCAGTGGAACTTTGCTCTGCTTATTTTGATTTTTGACAGGATTTTATCAGAAAATTCACTTTATAGTCTTTTTAACTGGAACTTTTAATATTTAAGAACTTGTATAAGATTTTTACAGAAGAATCTAGTTGGTGTTTTGTTACTTTTTTCCTGTTGGAACAACTTACTACAGTGAGTCACTCGAAATGAACTACACAAGAATATATAATGAAAAAAGAACTGCAGTCTATACTAACCAGGATCTTGCTTCAGAAGTAGATAAACTGGAGATGAAAATGGATGATAATAAAGACCACCATAAGAAGCAGATGGAGCTATTGAATGAGGTGATTAAGCAAAATTCACAACAAATAACCATATTGAAGAAGCAGTACATGACATGGATGAGAGAGTGGCTGCAAATGAGTTGCATTGAATTTATTCTCAAACAGAACTGAATTCTGAACTTAGAGTAGAAGATCTTGAAAATAGGTCAGGAAGAAATAGCATAAGAACTGATGAAGTATCAGAGAAGGAAGGGAGGAGACAACATAGATTGATGATGTGACTGGTAGAGAAGAGGTGAAGTCTGCCAGCCTAGTCAAATAGAATTTGATGCATAATTCTGGCATTCGTAAATATAAAATACCGGCTTGTTTCTTAAATGAAAGAAAATACTGTAAAATGTGAACTTCAAGATTGTAGCAACATTGCCATCTGCTGTAAGGAAAACTAAGCCAAGCATTTCAAATGTTCTTTGAAATTAAAATTGTTTTGAATGTCCTTTGAAGTTAGAATTAGAAGTCGATGAATCTGGAGTAAGCATCCTGCGTATTGTTTTAAGGCTAAAATTAATGACCAGAATTTACATGTGGAATGTCCTTTATTGCTCTAAGTGTAAAAGAATGTAAATGCAGTTAATGTGTAGCCTGGGAACTCCAGGAAGGGTGAAAAAGATGATGTAATGTTTATCAGAACTGGAGTTTCAATTTAAACAGTGAGAACCAGAGATTAAGCATTTTGATCGGGCTATTCAACTCAGCACTGCCTTGCTGTATGTAAGTAAGTTATTTTAGAAGTATGTTTTCTTGTAGAAATAGCTAGGACAATAAAGGTTAGACTAAGTATTTTTCTGTTATGTCAGAACTGTACTACTGATTTATTTTAAGTTTCTGTGTGATCTCTGAGCTCTTGAGTGGCACTGTGGTGAAGTAGTATTGTCTTGTGTTTCTAGTATTTATTAAATATTTTTAAAACCTCTTAACTGTGGCTGGTTTATGTAGAGATAATTAAGCTCCTAGAGTACATTGCATATGTATAGAGTTTATTATACAAGGCCACTCAAATAAGCCATGACTGATTAGTCACATTACCAGCTGGATAATATTGCACAGTAGTAATTGGACACCCTTTTAAGGGCCTTTGGGTAGCTGATAAATATTAGCGGGTGGTGGCAGTAATTACTACCATATAGTCTGGGTAAAGGGGCACAGCTGGAGAATCTGTCTCAGCCTTTCCCAGGATTGTCTGTGAAGTTGTATGAATACTTAATGTGTCAGCTACGTGGGCAGGGGCACAAAGCACTGGTTGGACAGGGAGAGTTACTGGAGGTTAGCTTGCAAGCTAGGCTGAGATCTGGACCCTATAGCTGTGCCAGTGGGGAGTCTTATTGGGGACCTGGAGAGCAAGGGAGCAACCAGCCCCAGACTGACTGTGATCTCTGTGTGCACTTAAGGGAAATTGTACTTTATTGTGTGTATTTGTTATCCTTTCCTCTTGTATGAGATGTCATCTCTGGTGTTGGTGGTGAGGATTGAGGCTCCTTGATTGCTGGGCCAGGGCACAGCCATCACATGTGGTTTGCAGTGGTGGGATCCACTTCACATTTATGGTGGAGTGGGTATCCACATCACATATTAATTAGTTGGCAAATACTAATTGGCTTGTAGTAGTGTGGGTAGAGTGAATCCTGTAGCTTATGTACAGTGATCCCTGAAGTTGTTTTGTACTCTAAAACAGCCATGCAGTGAATACTCAGAGTTCAGATCACAATTCTTTTATTTCTTTTGTTAGCTTAGTTAGTGTGAGCAGGCAGCATGTCAGCAGAGGAGTATGGAAAGCTGACAAGGAGCCAGACTGGCAGTGAAGATACAATATCCTCAGAGAATGGACAGCTCAACCTTTCTGCGAAGGACAATCAGACTGGCAGTAGAGATGCAACATCCTCTGGGAATGGACATCTCAAACTTTCTGCAGTGGACTTAAAAATCCAGCTGGAGCTAAAGAGACTTGAGTTGGATGCCAGGCATTTGGAGATAGAAACTAAAGAAAAGGAGAGTCAGAGGAGGCATGAGAGGGGACTCTTTGCCAGAGTCATGGACGTAATGGGGAAGGGAGTAGCCGGACCCCAGAAGCACAACAGGTCAGTAAATTTATTCCGCAATTTAAAGAGGGGGATAATTTTGATAGTTTCATTCATATGTTGGAGAGGGTATGCAAACAGTATAGTGTTGACCAAAGGCTCTGGGTACGATTCCTGACCCCCTTACTCCATGGGAAAGTTGTAACTTTTTTATCAATAATGCCTGACTGTCTGTTTTAATTTTTACTGCTGTAAAAAAATGTATTTTAAAATGTTTTAAGCTAACACCTGAAATGTATAGGAAAATGTTTTGTGAGCATAGACGCAAGGCAGATGAAAATGTATGTGAATATGTTGCTGAATTGAGCACTTATTTTCATAGCTGGGTGAGTGGATGTTAGGTCACCACTTTTGAAGGTCTGGTAGACCTTTTTGGTGAGGGAAGAACAAGCCCTTAGCACTTTGCCTGAGGACATGAGGATCTGGTTAGCTGATAGTGTGCTACTTCAGATGAGTTGGGGAAGAACGGAGACCTATACCTGGCCAGCAGGGCAGCCCTGCACAGGAAAGGGACCCCCAGTACTGTTCATGGGTCTAAAGGAACCCATGGTGGGCAGCACAGACTGCCAGAACAGAATCTTCCAGTAGCAGGGGAAGCCACTAGTCCAGGTACACGTCCAGTAGCTAGAGTTAAATGTTGTGCAACCAGTGGGGCCATGTGGCATACAGATGTCCACGGAAGAAGGTGGTGAACCAAAGGTGAGGGAGCTAGTAAGTGGGAAAGACAAAATGCCAATAGTAGGTTGCCTTGAAACAACAGGGGTACTAAACTACCATCCTGCAGATATCCAGAGAGGGAAGGATTTGGATGAGGCAGTACCATGTACTTCTGCATTTACATGCAGTAAGGCTAGGAGACCAGCATGTGGGTCTGGTAGCCTGGGGGAGACCCAGACAGACTGCATACTTGCAGCCAGGACTGGTGAGGTGGTTACTTCAGGGACTGAGCTATGCTGTAGCAGTGAGACTGAAGGTGAGCCACAGCTGTGTGTGGGTACTGATGGTCCCTTGGACAGAGTGACTGTAGAGGTGAGTAGTAGTACCCAGGCTGACAGTGAGGCACCACTGTCAGAGGATGACAGACTTCCTGTGGAAGGGGAGCTGGGAAGGGTTCCATGGAGAGAGTTGAGACAGGCTGAGCTCTCAGACCCTACATTGCAAGGCCTGAGGCAGGTAGCTAGGGAGGCACCTGATTCTCGAGGAAAGGGGGAATCTGTATACTGGGACAAAGGGTTACTATACAGAGAGTGGACCCCTGAGGGGAGGGGTGGAAGGTGAGAGAGTACAGCAGTTGGTAGTGCCTAGAGCCTACCGTCTGGCGTTTCTAGCCATAGCCCATGATATTCCCATTGCAGGTCATATGGGCATAAAACGTACAAAGAGACGTATCATGCAAAACTTCTATTGGCCTGGAATTTCCAGAGATGTAGCAGGGTACTGCAGGACCTGCGAGCAGTGCCAAAAGGTAGGCAAGGAAGGAGAGAAGGTGAGAGCTCCTTTTGATGCCTTTGCCTGTGATTGAGGAGACATTTCAGAGGGTAGCTATGGATATTGCGAATCCTCTGAGTACCCCAAGTTCAACAGGGAAAAAGTGTATCCTAGTGGTAGTGGATTATGCTACACGATACCCTGAGGCAGTGGCTTTGTCCTCTATTGAGGCAGAGAAGGTGGCAAATGCTTTGTTAGAGATTTTCAGCAATGTGTGTTTCCTAAAAGAAATACTGTCTGACAGAGGTACCAATTTCATGTCAGAACTGCTGGCTTGTCTATGGAAGACCTGTGGGGTGAAGCACATGAAGACCACCACCCCTACCATCCCCAGACCAATGGTCTTGAGAGGTTAAACTCTATAATCAAGTCCATGTTACGGGCATTTGCAGATCAGTTTAAGAGGGAGTGGGACAAATATTTGCCCTATCTGTTTGCTTACAGAGAGGTTCCCCAGGAATCCACAGGTTTTTCACCCTTTGAGTTGCTGTATGGGCATAGGGTGAGGGGACCTCTAGATTTAATTCGAGATGAGTGGGAAGGTGAGTGAGAGTCTCACAAGGAGTCTGTTGTGGCATACGTCCTAAACCTCAGGACAAGGCTCTGGGAACTCATGGGCTTGGTCTAGGAGAACCTGGCAGAGACCAACAACAGAAAAAGGTGTGGTATGACAGGAATGCTCGAACTAGAGAGTATGCTGTGGGGAAGCAGGTAATGCTTCTCATTCTTGTCAGACACAGCAAGCTGCAAGCAGCTTGGGAGGGTCCCTACAAGGTAGTAAGAAAGATAAGTGATGTTAACTACATGGTGGAACTGCTAGGCAGATGGCAGGGTCACAAATTGTACTATGTTAACATGATGAAACCTTACCATGATAGAAAGGCCCTTGTGCTGAGCATTTGCAGTGGATTGCAGGAGGAGTCTGAGGGAGATCTGGGGACTGATCTCAGTGAGGCTCGGGCTGACACCTCAGTGGAAGGGGTAGCAATATCCCAGCAGCTATCTCCTATCCAGGTTTGAGAAATCCGAGCAGTGTTGCAGGAGTTTGGGGACATGTTCATTAGGAAACCAGGGTGCACCCACTTGGTGCAGCACCAGGTGGATACAGGACCCCAAAGACCTGTTAGGCAGGACCCTTGCAGGGTGCCTGAGAGAGTCAGACAGACTCTGAGGAAGGAGGTACAGGAGATGTTGGAACTAGGGGTGATTCAAGAGTCCAACAGTCCATGGGCCTCCCCTGTGGTGCTGGTGCCAAAGAAGGATGGCAGCACCAGGTTCTGTGTGGACTACAGGAAATGAAATCATCAGAATCGGATGCTTACACCATGCCTAGGACAGATGAGGCCCTAGAGCAGCTGAGTGGGGCTAAGTATCTTACAACCATTGATCTTACCAAGGGTTACTGGCAGGTGCCCTTGACTCCCAGTGATAGAGAGAAGTCGGCCTTTGTGACTCCTTTTGGCTTGTATGAGTTCACAGAGATGCCCTTTTGGATGAAGAATGCCACAGCAACTTTCCAGAAGCTGGTAGATAATATCCTAGCAGGAGGGTTTGCCCTTGGTTACCTAGATGATATTGCCATCTACAGCCATTCCTGGCCAGAATATCTTCAGCATATCAGGGAGGTGCTGGGCAGACTACAGAGGGGCAGGGTTGACCATTAAGCCGAGCAAATATCAGGTGGGTATGGCAGAGGTCTCCTACTTAGGACATAGAGTGAGGAGTGGTAAGATAAGGCCAGAACATGCCAAAGTGGAAGCCATTCAGGCATGGCCTGCACCTGTTACCAAAAAGCAGGTGAGGGCATTCTTAGGGACAGCAGGGTACTACAGAAAGTTCGTCCCCAATTATAGTATGGTAGCTGCTTCCCTCACGGACCTAACAAGGAAGAACAGGCCAGATAAGGTAGTGTGGACCCCAGCATGTGAACAGTCATTCCAGAAGCTTAAAGAAGATTTGGGAGGACCCCCTGGGGTAGTTAGTCCTGATGACAGCAAATAATTTGTATTGCAAGTGGATGCTTCAAACCATGGGGTGGGGGCTGTACTTAGCCATATTTCTTCAGCGGGGGAAGAGCACCCAGTGGTTTATCTCCATTGTAGGCTCCAACCCAGGGAGGAATGCTATGCAGCTGTAGAAAAGGAATGTCTAGCCATAGTGTGGGCACTGCAGAAACTTCAGCCTTATCTGTATGGAAGAAAATTCACTGTAATGACAGATCACAACACTCTAACATGGTTAAACAGAGCCAGTCAGCAAAATGCCAAGTTGCTAAGATGGGGCCTGGGGTTGCAAGCATATGATATGTCAGTGCAGCACCGCAGGGGGATTAGCAATGCCAATGCAGATGAGCTCTCAAGACAGGGAATGGGGTGAGGTACACCCAGATTAGACCTAACCCTCTCAAGTGGTGTTTATCAAGGGTCACTTGAAAAACTAGCTTGAGTTCTCCAGGGGGGAGTGATGTGAAGACTGGTAGAGAAGGGGTGAAGGCTGCCAGCCTAGTCAAATAGAATTTGATACATAATTCTGGCATTTGTAAATATAAATATAAAATACAGGCTTGTTTCTTAAATGAAAGAAAACACTGTAAAATGTGAACTGTAAGATTGTAGCAACATTGCCATCTGTTGTAAGGAAAACTAAGCCAAGCATTTCAAATGTTCTTTGAAATTAAAATTATGTTTTGTATGTCCTTTGAAGTTAGAATTTGGAGTCGAGTCTGGAGTAAGCGTCCTGCCTGTTGATTTAAGGCTAAAGTTAATTACCAGAATTTATATGTGGAATGTCCTTTATTGCTCGAAGTGTACAATAATGCACATGCAGTTAATGTCTTGCCTGAGAACTCTAGGAAGGGTGAAAAAGATGTAATGTTTATCAGAACTGGAGTTTCAATTTAAATAGTGAGAACCAGAGATTAAGCAGTTTGATCTGACTACTCAACTCAGCACTGCCTTGCTGTATGTAAGCAAGTTATTTTAGAAGTAGGTTTTCTTGTAGAAATAGCTAGGACTATAAAGGTTAGACTAAGTGTTTTTCTGTTATGTCAGAACTGTACTACTGATTTATTTTAAGTTTCTGTGTGATCTCTGAGCTCTTAAGTGGTACTGTGGTGAAGTAGTATTGTCTTGTGTTTTTAGTATTTATTATTAAATATTTTTAAAACCTCTTAACTGTGGCTGGTTTATGTAGAGATAAGCTCTAGAGTACATTGCATATTTATAGAGTTTATTGTACAAGGCCACTCTAATGAGCCTTGACTGATTAGTCACATTACCAATTGGATAATAATATTGCACAGTAATAATTGGACACCCATTTAAGGCCCTTTGGGTAGCTGATAAATATTAGCTGGTGGTGGCAATAATTACTACCATATAGTCTGGGTAAAGTGGCACAGCTGGAGAATCTGTGTCAGCCTTTCCCAGGATTCTCTGTGAAGTTGTATAATTACTTATCTCAAGGTGTGTCAGCTACTTGGGAGGGACACGAAGCACTGGTTAGACAGGGAGGGTACTGGAGGTTAGCTTGCCAGCTAGGCTGAGATCTGGACCCTATAGCTGTGCCAGTGGGGAGTCTTATTGGGGACCTGGAGAGCAAGGGAGCAACCAGCCCCAGACTGACTGTGATCTCTGTGTACAGTTAAGGGAAAGTGTACTTCACTGTGTGTATTTGTTATCCTTTCCTGTTATATGAGACGCCCTGTCTGGTGTTAGTGGTGAGGATTGAGGCTCCTTGATTGCTGGGCCAGGGCACAGCTGTCACAAGTGTGTGTACTAGGCTAATGGCCCTGGGGCATTTACAAGCCTAGCCCATAGACGTACCCTGGCATTTTGCCGCCCGATGTTAGTTCCCAGTGCCTCTAGCCTCTATCAAGTAGAGCCACTGCAGTGATCCCCGGGGTGAACTTTCTATTTCCCATACACTCATCAAGATTTCTCTTGAAGAGGGCTAATGAGGTGCTCTGCTTGACCTGTATAGGAAGTTTATTCCGGAGCATGGGTAGTCTCTGGGTTATGAACTTGTCCCTGCAGCATGTTCTGTTGATTGTGGTAATGAGGTTGAGATCTCTGGCGCGTGTGGTGCGGAGGGATTGGGATTTTGGCATACTTATACAGCCAAAGGCCTTCCACATTAGTCTCGACTTCAGAGGTGTATATTCTGAATAGCAGTGGTCCCAGCACTGAACCCTGTGGCACATCACTAGCAAATGGCCTCTTGCTGGACCTGGATTCACCCACATTAACCATATGTCCTTTCCATGAGCCAGTTGGCTATCCACCTGGTGACATAGGGAATTATGCTCAATGTTGTGAGTACATTTTAATACTTTGGTGTGGAACTCTGTCAAATGTCTTGACCAGGTCAAGGTATGCAGTATGTTCTGTTTTACCCTCATCCATGGCCTTACTAACTTTTTCAAAGAAATCCGGATTCAGTAGGCATGTCCTACCCTTGACAAAGCCGAACTGGATTGGGTCCAGTGTTTAGAGGTTTTCTGTGTCATTATTTATTAGGTCCACGATTTTTTCACGGCCTTACATAAGGCTAGTCAAACTTAAGGGTCTGTAATTTCCCGGGTCAACAGATTATCCCCCTTCGTCGGCCAGCAGATTTGTCATCTTCCAGCTGAGTCCAGATGCTATCTCCAACTAAATTCTGTACATCATTGGTTGTGGCCTTTATGATTGTGGACATAACTGAAAAATGCCTTAGGGTTATCCTTGCCTTTAGAGACTATTTTTACTTCCATGTCTGCTTTCAGACATATGACTAGCTCCCGAATTCAGTTGTTTAGAATTTTTGCGAAGTTGTGCGCATTCCCTCTTGCGTTGATAAGTTGTAAACCAAACAAGAAAATCCAATTAATACCAGGAGTCCACTAGGATAGCTTGATTTTCTTCGTGTTTCACTGTTGCAGTCATCACACTTGGGTTATCTGCCTGCAGGTAGCCCTCAGTTGGCCCAAATACCAAAGTTTTGGGAGTTCTGCATCGGATGCTTTCCGCCTCTTCCATGACGTCAGGCATATAAAATATGCAACCAACGCCATTACATCAGCTTTTCTTCCCGCGCGGGAGCCCGAAGCAGAAGTTGTTCACAAGTGCCGGTCGGCCGCTACCTGAAATTGTCGTTTTTCAAGTTTCAGACAGAGACAGACCTCATAGGTCCAAAACTGCTGACGACTCTTCGTTAAACTAGTCGCCAGTCCGCCGGTACTCAGTGAGGTGCCTTTGCAGCCCCTGATACCCGCTTTTGCAGATTCGCAGGCCTCTGCTGAGAACCATTCGGAGTCCAGTATGCCGCAAGGTGCTTCTTCGATTATGGAACCTGTGGATGTCTCTACCTTGTATGGATCCAGAGCTGCTGTGCAGGCACCGGCTTCTGAGGGTGTATTCCGACCTTCTGATGTTCATATTAAACATACTACTTTGTTTCATATTAAACATACTACTTTGTTTCAGACTAAAACGACCGAGTTTCTCAGGCCTAGAGTTTGCACTACGCCTAGAAAACCGACGACCAAAGCGCATGCTCAAGCTCCCATGCCACAGAAAGAAATGCTTAGAATGGCTGAAGACCTTATAACTCTAATCAGGGGAAGCCAGCCTTCCTCCTCTAAAAGACAAATAATTGACTTCCCTTCCGATTCAACAGACCATGAGTCCGATGACTGATCCCTCTGATTACCAAGACATACCCTTATCTACCTATGAGGATTCAGATGCAGAGGATTCCACTCCCTCTGCCTCCCTTCCAGAGGACTTTTCTTTTGGTGAAACCTTGCATACTGTATTTCCACTGGGAATGCCAGGACTACCCACAGTCCAAGAGGAGACTCTGAGAATTTTTAGACTGCCTCAACACAGGCCTCTAGCTATACCCCCTGTCCTGGATGTTGTAGATGTTTTCATGGAATCCAGTCTTACTTCTGATACTTACCCACCATCTCTTAGAAAGCCTGACAGGTACCGCAGGGTACCCGACTCTCAAACATTTCTCTTTAAGAATCCCACTGCGGATCTAGAGACCATTTCTCAGGGACCTAAAGGTATTAAGGCTACTACAGCCAAAAATCCTACTCCTTAGGACAGGGATTCGAGGGCTCTAGACAGTTGGGACAAGAAGGTATATACCTCTGCAACTCTTGCCATCAGGGCTTTAAATTGCCAGTTTCACATGTACCAGCAGCATATTATGGAGCTAATTAAACAAAAAATGTTGTTGCTTCCAGATTTTGCAGAAAATAAAGATTTACAAGCGTTACTGCATTCTGCAAACCAAGTCAGTAAACATACTTTGCAGTGTGGTTTTGATGCCTTAGAAGCATCTTGCAGGGCTGCTGTCACTGGATCTGTACTGAAAAGGCATGCTTGGCTGAAGGAACAAATCTTGCCAGATCATGTCAATGCAAAATTACTAGATGCTCCATTAAACCAGAACATTTGTTTGGCACAAAAGCAGAAGAGGTTCTTAAAAAAGATGGAGGAAAAAACTAAATCTTTGCAAACTGTTAAATATTTCTTACAGGTACAGCCACCCAGATTCAGTAGGCATTGGCCTTCTAAAAACTGGTCTTTTCCAGTCCCTACCAGGTCTTCTCAGCCCAAACCCAGGGGCAACAGACCATCAAGGTTACGGTCTCAGGCACGCAGAGATCTAAACAATGGAGTGCTCCCCCCTGAAAAACAGGGAGTGGCAAGCCACCCCCTTATGGAAAAAATTCACAATGACTTAATTATTATCCTTCCTAGCCATGCCCAAGTACTTGCACCCCTAGGAGGAAAACTCGCCCTGCATTGCAAAAAATTGGATGTTCATTACCCAGGGCCGATGGGTCCTAAACATTGTATCCCAGGGATGCAGATTCTACTTCCACTCACTGCCAACCTCAACCGGGTTGCCAGACCTTCCTGCAAACCAGTGGGCAGAGGCTCAAAAGCAAGTACTTACTCTTCTCAGTATCAGGGCTATTCAACCTGTTCTAGTAGAGCAAAGAGGACAGGGTTTCTACTCCAGACTGTTCCTGGTGCCCAGAAAAGAGGGCTGTTGGTGCCCTATCCTGGACCTGTCCATTCTCAACACCTTCCTGGTGGTCCCAAAATTCAAAATGCTTACACTACAACAGCTGCTTCCTATCCTAGCAAAGGACCCCTGGCTAGTCACCTTAGACCTAAAAGAAGCTTATCTGCACATCCCCATAAGGGAATCTTGCAGGAAATATCTACATTTCAGGGCAGGCAGCACTTCCCTTTGGCTCATCTACTGCGCCCAGTGTATTCAGAAAGTGCCTGGCTCCAGCCATTATATACTGCAGGCAGAGAAATATTCAAATGTGCCCATACTTGATTGCCTGATTCAGGCGGACAGCCAGGAATTGCCACTTCAGCACCTGGCATTTGTAAAGAGGCTTCTAATTTCTCTGGGGTACACCATCAATGAAAAGAAATCACATCTCGTACCCAGCCAAAAGATTGTATTCCTGGGAGCAAGCTTGAACACAACTTCCCAGATGGCATTCCTTACTCCAGAAAAGCAGGTTTATTTGACAAACTACTTCAAACTAATGGCCACCAGAATCCAGCTGTCTGCAAGAAAAATACTGCAAGCCCTAGGGTTCATGGCCTCATGCATTCTACTAATTCCATATGCAAAACTGCATATGAGGAAACTTCAGTCGTACTTAAAAAAGTCTCTGGTGCCAACATTCTCAAGACCTGGAAACAGTTATTCCTATCATTCCTTGTCTAAGGGCAGAGTTCCTTTGATGGGCAGAGGCTTGCAACCCCAACAAGGGACTCCCTTTCACTCAACCCCTCGCCGCCCAAACCCTAACAGATGCATCAGACTATGCATGGGGGGGGCTCGCATGGCTGGCAAATGCATTCAAGGCAAATGGAGCCCAGGACAAAATCACCTACATATCAATCAAAAAGAAATGTTAGCTTTACAGAATGCTCTGACAGCCTTCAAAAACCTTATCCTTCCAGGACAACTTTTTATAGACAAACAACACCACAGTTATGTGGTACATAATTAAGCTGGGGGAACTCATTCCTACCCACTCTGCAGGTTAGCCATGGCCCTGTGGAACATAGCCTTGAGCAACCAAGTGCACCTGCAACCTCAGTTCCTGCCAGGCAAACCAAATTCACTGGCAGACGACTTGAGCAGAAATCTACTAGACCCACACAAGTGAAAACTGGAACCCAACTCATTCAAACTTCTAACCCACAGAAGGGGGACACCAGTGGTGGACCTCTTTGCCTCCCCCCAAAACCATCAGTTGAGCAAATTTTGCACCAGAAATCCCCACAGCTAAGCATGGAAAGTGGATGCCCTATCCTTTACGTGGGAAAACCTCTGAATTTATGCCTTTAGCCTCCTGCCCCTCCTCTCAGAAGTACTAATCAAGATCAAACAGGTCAAACCAAGGACAATCCTTATTGCTATGTTCTGGCTCCGTCAACACTAGTACCTACATTCAGTGCAGTCTGGCAGCAGTGCCACCCTGGCACCTACATCAGACCCCTCTCCCTGCTGTCCCAGCAGGCGGGACAGATTTTGCATCCTCAGCTGCAAACTCTGAACCTTGCAGCCTGGCTTATTCCCTGATTTCTCCACCAGCAACCCTCAACAAACAGGTGCTAGACGTCATCTTTGAGGCCAGATGGCCTAGTACTAGGAAATCCTATTCCGAAAAATGGAAAAGATACTGTTCTTGAAGCCGGTCTCAAGGAAAGGACACAGCCTTGCCCACCTTACCTCAAATCCTAGATTACCTAGCAGAGCTGCTCCACAAAGGCCTATCCTTTTCTTATATTAAGATTCATGCCTCTGGAAAAGATACTGTTCTTGAAGCCGGTCTCAAGGAAAGGACACAGCCTTGCCCACCTTACCTCAAATCCTAGATTACCTAGCAGAGCTGCTCCACAAAGGCCTATCCTTTTCTTATATTAAGATTCATGCCTCTGCCATCTCGGCTCATTATAATACTGAGCCACCACTCTCTTCTCACCCTTTGGTCAAACAGTTCCTGAAAGGAGCTAACAATTTAAGACCCCCGAGGAGAGTGCACACCCCTGCCTGGGACCTTAACTTTGTACTAGAGAAGCTCGCGCTTCCCCCTTTTGAACCTTCTGCTACAGCACAGATGTTCATCGTGTTTCACTGTTGCAGTCCTTACTCTTGGGTTATCTTGCTGGCAGGCTACCCGCAGTCAGCCAGAATTCCAAAGTCTAGGTCTGGCGTCGGTTGCTGTCGCCTCTTCCCTGACGTCAGTGCGCCAGGGGTATAAAAGATGCAGCTGACGCCATTTTCCTCAGTCTGTCTTGCCGCGCGGTGCCCGAAGCAAAAGCAGTTCGCAAGTGCTGGTCGGCCGACTCATGACATTATCACAGATGAATTTCAGATCCGAAGTCTTCATAAAAGTTAAGTACCCCGTTGGGGAAACTTTTTCTTGCTCCAGACCGATGTCAGAAAAAGTTAACAGTTGTATTTCTTGTGGGAAGCAAATACCTCATAAGGATTTTCATTCTTACTGTATTCCTTGCAGGGGCGGCTCGTCCTATCTGACTGCTGGTCTGCAGCCTTCCCACCTACAAAGAAAAACAAGAAAATAAATCCGTGAAACAGAAAATCTATTCAGACTGCCTTTATCGGCAGTCCGTATGCAGAAAAACAGGTACCCCGCAACCTGTGCTGTAGGATACCCAGAAATCTGTGCGGTCAACGACCGCACAGAACAGAGGAGCTCCGGACTGCTTCCCGTGCAGTCAGAGCCAATGAGGAGTGAGCGGAGAGCTCTCTCTCAGCTCTCGCGGGGATTTCGCTGTGTGGGCATTGTGTAGATCAATCGGTTCTGTTGGATTATGTGGCTTCCCTGCAGGTCGGCCGTCACTGGTAGGTGCAGACGTGGTCGGACGGTCGTTGGCTTCAGAAGGTAGGAGACATGGTCGGACAGTCGTTTGCTTCAGAAGGGGTGTGTGTGTGTGTATGTATGTGACTGTGTGACAGAGGAATAGAGAAAATGAAACAGTAGTTATGTATTAAAAATAATATTGTAGGTCTGCATTATAGTGCTTAAACTGTACAGCATATGGATGTGGCAAATGTGTTAAGAATATGAAATATCCCATTACTGAAATGATTTATTGTAAAAACGATATTGATTGTAATACTGTACATGTTGTTTTTATTGGCATTTGTCAATCACATATCTCACAGTTTGTGTATAAAAACTTCAGGGAGAGAGAACACTTGAACACATACCTGATATTAGAAGAAATTGTGTAACAAATACATTAGATTAAAATTAGTTGGAGTGGGGAAGCAAACATAAATTAAAATTCCTGGCCTTACAGATGCTATATAGCAATATGAGAAAAAGTAATATAAACAGTTCAGAAGAAATTAAAAAAAAATGTAATGGGATTGTGATATTAAATATCTACACCATGCCTAGATTGAATGAAAGAGCCTCAATTAATCCAAGTGCTAAATGTAAGATGTCTGAAGCATTAATCATGTGATTCATTTAATTTTAATTACTTTAAGTGTGTATATATGTTGGTTGTTTTTGATGAAGTGTGATTTACATGAAAGCTGGTAAGGTTTTCCTGAACTGGCTTTTTTCTTACTTGTGGCCTATCCCATTTGCTTCCTTATATTTGCTAAACAATTTTATGTTATGGATGTAAACTAATAAGTACAACCAAGGTGTCCTTGACGCTGAACCATGTGTTCAGCAGCCCAGAGACCCACTCATCTTTTCCTCAGCTATGACTGTATGCTTTTTCATATCAGTGTTTACCTGCTGTAGCTGTGTAGTGAATCTATCTCTTTAGTGATGGCTGTAGCAGGTAGCCAGCATTACCTGTTGTGCACATAGTGCCTTGCATTTTGATACTTTTTATATGCTCTGTGCCATGCATGTAACATTTGTGTTTTGTACCTAGTTATCTATCAGATGTCCATTTGTATTGTGTCTTACTCTGAGCAAGTGGTGCAGAAGTGGCATCTACCATGTATGAATATGTACTTTATTGATACTTCTGAAAGACCACGCCAATGTACTGTTGATTGTTCCATAAGTGCTGTATCCTATTTTTACCTTAAGGAGCAGTAGACCTTCCTCTTTAAGTATTATTACACACCGGTCCTATCAGTGCCTTTTATGGCAATGTATATCCAGTCAGTGGGACTGAGGATGGGTATGCAAGAGGGCAACATCTTAAAACTGACACATGGCCATGTGTTTGTTCCCTGGTGTATTGGAGAACCACCATACATTTTCTTCACTGCACTGCAATGCCACAGTGACATGGCTGTTCAGATTTGTGACTGTGTGTTAGCACTGCAGACAGTACTTTTATGGATACCAACTGCATTTAGTTGATGCAGCAAAGTTTGTCACAGTTGTTCACTCAATTATCAGGATGACCATCACTAAAATGAGACTACTTTCTTTTATTGCTTGTAGAAAGATTGCTAATTGGTATTGCTTGGCATATACTCATACAGACATCATCTTAGCCAAAAGGCAGATAATAAGAAGTTATGTACTCGCCATAACATTCCATCTGAGTAGGTATCTTCATTTGTCTGCAACCTAGCTCCTCCCCTTACCCATAATCCCTTGCCTACCCTGACTGACCTCAGATCAAGTTTGCCCCATAGCACAGCTGATAAAAGTGTCCCAAAGGTTACAGATGCTAAGAACCTCAAGAATGATCATTTTGGTCAGGGGGAAGGAGGGGGATGGTTGCAGACAAATGAAGATACCTACTCAGATGGAACGTTATGGTGAGTACATAACTTCTTAATCTGAAGTAGGGACTTCATTTGTCAGCAACCTTTGGGACGGAGTCCCCAGCTACTTAAATCTTGGGTGGCCTTCATGGAAGGATATTCCGGAGCACCACAGAGCCAAAGGACGCCCTGCCTCGGGAGACAACATCTATGTTATAGTGGCTGATAAAGGTGTGAGATGAAGCCCAAGTGGCTGCGGAACAAATGTCATCCAGTGGAACCCTAGCTTGAAAGGCCGCCGATGTAGCAACGGCCCTAGTAGAATGAGCATGGACTCCTTGAGGTGCAGGCCTTCCCGAGCTCTGATATGCTAAGAGAATACAACTCGAGATCCATCGAGAGAGAGAAACTTTAGAAACTGGCTTTCCAAAATTACTTTTGGCAAAGGAGATAAACAACTGATCGGATTGCCTATGATCAGCAGTTCTATGAATTTAAAAACTTAGTTGTCTGTGTACGTCTAAGGAATGCAGCTTGTACTCTCCTTTGTTTTGAAAGTTGGGGAAAAACACTGGGAGATTGATAGATTGATTAATGTTCGCTTCTGAAGATACCTTGGGTAGGAAGGACGGATTGATCCTGAGGTAAACCCTATCCGGGTGAAAGACCAAATATGGTGGTTTGACACAAAGAGCTTGCAATTCCGATACTCTTTTGGCTGAAGTTATGGCCACCAAAAAAGCTGTCTTCCAAGAGAGAAATTTGAGATCAACCGTGGCCGCCGGTTCGAAAGGGGGACCAGCCAAGGCCTGTAAGACTAGGGATAAATCCCATGGAGGTACCACCTCTTTGACTGGAGGCCTAAGGAGGAAGGTACCCTTGAGGGAAGGTCTTACACAGTTTGGAAGTAAGAGGGCCAGACTCTTGCCCAACGTGATAGTATGAGATTGCTGCAAGTTGTACCTTGACTATGGAAGAACTAGCCCCCTGGTGAAAGAGAGAGGTTAGAAAATCTAGAACAGACGCTATCGGGGCTGTAAAAGGGTCTAAACGACGGTGTTCTGCCCAAATGGTGAATCGTTTCCACTTATTCCAATAAACCCTCCCGGTGGAAGGCTTGTGAGCTGCTACAAGAATGGCTTTGACAGGTGATGAGATCCCGGGAGTCCTTATAAGGAGTGGAACTGGAGCAACCAAGCCGTCAGCTTGAGGTTGACCAGGTTCGGAGTTGGAAGATCGAGAGGGTGAGAAATGAGATCCGGGAGGGGATCCAGAATCCATGGTGGATACACTAGGTGAGACCATAGGTAAGGGAACCACGTCTGACGAGGCCAGAATGGGGCAGTGAGGATCATCTTGCTCCCCAACTGCCTGGTTTTCTGCAATAATTTCAACATCAGGGGAAGAGGAGGGTAAGCATAAAGCAGAGCGGGAGGCCAAGCATGAACTAGAGAGTCTCACTGGGACTCCCCCCGGAGGGGGGATCAGAGCGAAGTAATCGTTGCATTTGGTGTTTGAAGGAGAGGCAAAAAGATCGCAACAAGGTTGCCCCCATCGGGCAAATACTTGCTCTGCAACTCGAGGGTTGAGAGACCATCCGTAAGGAGTCAGGATAGTATGACTGAGCCTGTCCGCTAGAATGTTGGACCATCCCGGAATGTGCGTTGCTATGAGAAAGCGGTTGGTGGAAATCGCCCATTCCCATACTCTCATGGCCTCGCGGCAAAGGGGGTAAGACCTGGTTCCCCCCTGTTTGTTGATGTACCAGATGACTGACATGTTGTCTGTCTGTACTGCAATCGTCCCTACCGGGCGAGAGCTGTGTAGTGCCTGCAACGTCAAAAGCACCGCCCTCATCTCTAGGACGTTGATATGCAAAGAGGTCTCTACGTCGTTCCACGTGCCTTGGACTGTTCTGCCTGAAAAATGCCCCCCCCCACCCCAGGCGAGAAGCGTCTGTGGTCACTGTGTCGACTGGCGGTGGTAGTGAGAAGGGACGTCCCGTGTGGAGATTGGGGGACTGGAGCCACCACACGAGCGACCTTCTGCAAACCTTGCTTAAGGAAATGGGATGAGACAGGGGGTTGCGAGACAGGGACCATTGTACCTGGAGGGTCCACTGCAGGACCTTCATGTTCAACCGGGCCAATGGCAGCAGAGGGATTGCAGCCGCCATAGATCCTAAGGCCCTCAGGACCAATTCCGCCAAAGGAGTTTGCAGTTGAAGGATGGCCTGCACATGCAACATCAGGTTCCGAAGCCGATCTGGAGTCAAGAATGCAAACATCTGTCTGGAATCCAGTCTCGCCCCTATAAAATCCAACACCTGTGTAGGGATCAGAGGGGATTTGGTCATGTTGATGGTTAATCCTAATAGCGGAGCCAGACTGAGGAAATAATCCCTGCATGAACAAAGTAGATGCCTTGCTGGGGCCGTAAAGAGCCAGTCATCCAGGTATGGAAAGACCTGAATTCCCTGGAGTCTCAGGTGGGCCGCTATTATCGCTAGGACTTTGGTGAACACCCTGGGGGCTGAGGTGAGGCCGAAGGGGAGGGCCCTGAATTGAAAGTGACTGGCTCCCAGCCGGAAGCGGAGAAACCTCCTGGAACGCCTGTCCACTAGAATGTGATAGTACGCATCCTTGAGGTCTATGGAGCACATCCAGTCGTCCTCCCGCAATAAGGGGAGGACGGATTGCAAAGTGACCATTCGGAACTTTTCTTTGGGTACCGCCAAGTTTAGGAGAGAGAGGTCGAGGATGGACCTCAAGTCCCCTGTCTTTTTTGGCACCAGAAAGAACCTGGAGTAAAACCCTGATCCGATTTGATCTGGGGGGACGGGCTGGATGGCGCTTTTTTGCAGAAGCTGCTGAATTTCTGCAGCAGCCGTCTCCCTCTGACTGGGTGGTACGTCGGGGAGGCCTCTGATTCTGGGGGTTACGCTAAAGGGAATTTGGTAACCTCTGGATATAATGCGAAGCACCCAGCGATCCGTTGTTATGGACTCGCACATTGCTAGGTGCCTCAAAAAACGCCCCCTGATTGCCTCCAGAGTGGAGCAGCTGGGTAACCCCTCAGGGGTTCTGCGTGGGCCTCTCAGAGAACGGTTCTCTGGACCCAAAATTCCTGGGACCCCCTCTGCCTCTGGGGCGGCGTCCTCCCTGTCCTCTGCCACGAGAGGACTGGTTGTCCTGAGCAGACTGGGATTGATGCGATTTTCGGAACCACATCTTCTTCTGACCCTTTTGGTTCTTGGAAAAGGACCTCTGGGGCGCAGAGAAGCGGACTCTGACAGCAGACAAAGTCTTCCCGTCTTTCTCACTCTGGACAAGAGTGTCTCGAACGGTTTTGCCGAACAGTGCAGAACCATCAAAAGGGGCATTCGCGAATGACGCCTTAAAGGGTTCCGAGAAGTCACAGTGGCGGAGCCAGGCCTGTCTCCTCATGACAAGCCCGACTCCGCCTGCTCTAGCGGCTCCCTCCGTAGCATGAGACAACAGCCGCATAGAGGTGTTAGAAACAGAGCAGAGGGTGGCCATTCGGGAGGAGTACAGATCCTTGTCTCCCTCCGACATGGACCCTGGGGGGGAAGCAGCGTATTCCTTAATTAGATCCCGCTGCATCCGAATAACGTGTGCCATGTAGTTCAAGGCCCTCATAGAGAAGGTCGCTGAACTGAAGGCCCGCTTCCCAAGACGGTCCATCTCGCAAGACTCCTTGCTCGGAGGATGAACCGTGGGGCTCTCCTGAGCCAACTCTTTCTTGGTGGCTGCAGCCACCAACATGGCATCCACAGGGGGACCTCTGCTCCAGTGTGATCTCTCTGCAGGGGGGCTCAAAATTTTGTCCGGGCGCTTGGGGATTGGTTCTACAGTGTCCGGTTCCTTCCAAGCCCTAGTGGATATGAGATCCACCAAGGGGTCGGGTGGAGGGGACACCCAAGAGGTAGATGGTCCTGCCTCAAACGCCTCAAGGAATACGGACTCATCAGAGGAAGCCTTGGGGGCAGGACCCCCCCCCTTGATTTTGAGCATTTCCATGATGTCTCCGAAGGAGACATCCTCGGGGAGGGTGACCTAGGGGAGCCTTCCCCTTCATCTAAGTCCGTATCTTCGGTGAGACTCTCAGGGGAGTCTATGTGCCTCCTCTTGCACTTTGCCTTGTGAGGAACCTCCTCGGGGGGGGCTGTCCGAGGAGTCCTCACAGGCTGTATCTTGTTCCACTGGAACTCCTAGAGGCGCTGAGGTAGGCTGCCCCGAGGGCCGGATGAGAAGGAGTGCGGGAGGGAGCCGAAGCCAGGACCGGAGGCCTGGAAGCACTCGACAGTGCCCTCTCCACCGCAGCGAAAGCAGAGGGGGAGCCGCTCTCTGACGGATCAGAGACCCGACTCCCACTCGGATCTGAAGCGGGGATCGGACCCGGCGCAGAGAACGTCGCATCCGAGGGACCAGTGTGCTCCGACCGGGACTGAGCCGAAAGCACACCGAATCCCTCGGATCTGAAGCTCGGCCCATGGCTCCGAGAGGTTGGATCCGACAAATTTGAGGGAGCCGTCGGATCCGGCTCCGACCCATCCCCGGATCCAACGTGGCTCTGCTCCGAGCGCGGAATGCGGGTCGGAGAAGGAGCAATAGGGGCGGAAAAAGGGGTCGAGCTCCCCCCCGGAGGGGGGGGGAGGCAAGAGCACACCCATCTGCATCTGGGCCTGGATGAAACTCCTCATCATCCGGTCCATGTCCGCATCTGACATGCTAAAGGTGGACCTCGAAGAGGCCACCGAGGCTGACCTGGAGTGCCACCTAGATGACCTCGATGGGGACCCGGTCACCTCCTCCTCTGGTCCCGGGGAGAAACAAGGGGATCGGATCCGAGGAGGAGGAGACTGAGAAGACCTGGACGGAGAAGCCCTCTTGGCGGGCGGGGCCGATGAAGAGTCCTCGGCCCACCGCTTAAGGTGCTTCTCCCTCCGCTTCTCTTTCCTGGACTCCCTATCCTCCGGAGCTGAAGCGGGAGGTTGAGTCCCGGTCAGAGGAAGGGAGGCAGGAGTGACCGTTACCGGGGGGGTAGCGGTCACCGAAGTACCGGAGGCCGAAGCAGAGTCTGGGGGTAAAAGGCCCGCCAGAACCAGCTTCGACCTCCGATCCTTAAATGCCCTGGGGTTGAACGCAGCGCAAATTGCGCAACCCGAAGAGAGGTGTTCAACCCCAAGGCACCTAACGCACTGAGTGTGGCCATCAGCCGGTGAAAGCTTGTGACCACCCTCGGTGCATTTAGAAAAAATGGCTTTAGGGGCCTCCGACATAACTAAAGTAAAGCACACTCACTAGGCCCCTACACTCAAGACACACACACACGCTACAACCAGCGGGGAGGGAGGAAAAAATTAAAATTAATATTTAAGCTAAGTAAGCTAAAAATAAGAAGTTTTAGCGTTAGGGGTAAGCCTAACGCGCACACACAACCACTTAATCAGATAAGAAGAAAAAAACTTTTTTTTCCTCACAAAATCGCCAAGAGTTCTGGAATCTAGCTGTTGCTTGAAGAGCGGCAAACTAGATCTGGGGTCAGTCAGGGTAGGCAGGGGATTATGGGTAAGGGGAGGAGCTAGGAGCTCGGATCTATGCTGTGATAGAAGTTGCCGGCTCGGATCCGAGATCGGATCCATATCCCAAAGGTTGCTGACAAATGAAGTCCCTACTTCAGATGTAATATTGCTGCCAAATCTCAAAAACAAAAGGGGAGCATGTACCACCTTCATATAAGACATGTAACATCATTGCTCAATAAGGTAGCCCATGTTTACATTCCTATTATAGTGATTATTATGTAATAATTCCACTATTCTAAACATGCAGGTGGGTAGCTAATGTTAAAGTTCTACCAAAGGGGACATAAATTATATTACAATCAATACAGTTTTAGTGCTTGATAAAGCTTTAGTTTAGTAGCATAAAAGCAATTGCAATATGCATTCTTAAACAAACTACTCTGATAAAAGAACCTGACATGCACAGTACAATGATGGTATATTACCAGAAAAGTTGTTTTACCCATAGTATAGTGAAGCTATATGTTAAAAGATTTCAGAATTTTCACTTCTTGTATTTGGTTGACTGCATGGATAACAATTCAACATGGATACTGTTTAATTTTTCCACATATATTTGTACCAATTTGCTCATTGTATAGTTAATCCACTTTCTATCAATTAATTCACATCTACAACACCTTTGCTTTTAACACACATCTCCTTATGGTATCATGACATTTTTACTGGCTAGATTCATTAACAATCAATAGGAAGCAGATGAAAGTTCAAAGTGTAACAAGCAAAATAACTTTAGTCTGAGATATTAACCAATATAATTTCTTTTTAATATTTTCATTTTTACATTCATATTCTTGTTGGTAAGTGAGCTACATGCTCTTGAGGAGTATAGTGTGAAATACCATGGTGGGAGAGAAACATACTTTGTCACATTTCATGTTTAATGCACTATACTAGAGATACTGATAGCTGGCTAGTGATTTATAGGCATATGAAGCATTTCTATATATTCATTAATATTCCAAAAACAAATGATATACAACCTTTAACATAAACCATTGGTGATGCTGAATAAACTTTTATTTCACATTGCAAGATATACATCTTGACAGGGTGCATGCTATTTTTACTGTTAATTATGCAAATTGGTATACTTTTTATATTTCTGTAAGCATTTCAGAAAGGAATTTACTGGCTCATGTAAAGTTTCAAGTCTCCTGAAAAAAAAAAAACTGCTGTTGACGGAACCATTGCTGGCTTACCTAACACCCAGTGCTGTTCTCCAATCTGGTTGAGATAGGGAAAAAGCACTTAAGCACTTTCTGTTCTTTTTTTTTTAATGGAGTTATATTTTATTTAATCAACAGTTGCAGTTTTAAACCCCAAAGTATTCCACAAAGCAAATCCTAAAACTATTTACAAGCTCATCTATTTATTTACAAGCTCATCTATTCAATTAGTAAATCAGTAAAGACTGAAGTTAGAAAATATTGACAGACATTTGAGTTTCAGGGTCATCACAGTTAGCCAGAGATATTTCAAATTGTGACATACTTGTTGCACCCCACTCCCCCATGTAGTGACTCTGGATGTGTTGAAGCAAGGCAAGGAGTAGTTATGCAGTGTAAATGTGCAGAGTACCCCCCCCCCCCCATCCAATGTAGACACAAGTACTAGAGTGGCTTTTCATCTGTCCTTGATTTTTGCAGAATGGTCTGGTTTCTGTCATATTTCTTGTACTGTTGATTTATGCTTATTACTCAAAGTGCCTGTTGCTCTGTGTTTAAGTAGCAATACTTTAATGACCATCAGGTAAGCTTGGCTGAGATTGTACGATGCAAGTAAGCTTCCTTTAATAAGCATACTGTTAAAGAATTGCCAACATTGAAAGCCTTTTTGTTGCCATGTAGAGAATACTTAACTAGATAATGTATAAGCCTTGGGTATTGAAATGCATATGACAGTATTTGTAATAAAGGGCAGGATTACATTATTTTAAGAAACTAATTACACTTGGAGACTTCCAGTCATCTCTGCAGGCTTTACCAGTAAACTAAACAGAATGCCAATAGTGTGGTCCGTAATCTGTACAGTAATCCTTTTAAGCAATGTATCTTGAGCTTATTTCTTGTTTGCTTTTCATTTTTTACTTTGATCATGTTTCCCCCATGAAACAAGTAGATAGTTGTCAGGCAGCAGGTCTTAGGAACATTTTTACAAGTGGGGGCATCAGAGATTTCTACTTTCAGCATGTTACTTGGTACTTTAATAAAGCTGAATATAAATTATAATTAGAACTGCAGTGCAAGAAGTGGTTTGTGTAGAGTGCTGCTTGTTTTTCTTGTATTTGATTTTGACTGGCATTCCAGTAATGTATTTAAAGAGTAATTTTTTTTTCATGCCTCACAACCTTGTTGTTTCCATCTAGATATTAAGTAAGCTGTCATGCAGCCAATGCATTAAAATATATTTTTTTTCTTCTACACTTCATTTTGTCTTGATTGGACTCGCATAATGACGGTTTGGCACACAGGATAGCGTATTTAATTAAAGTTACAGTTTTTGTGGTTTTGAGCATAGCCCTTCCCCTTTCTGGATGGCCACACCCCTTCTCATTGACCCCTCCCATTCAGCTGTCCCCTGCAGCCCCCCTTTGATTTGAAGTCACCAGCCGCCACTGATTGCTTGCCTAGGCCTTGATCATAACATTGCTAGCTGTCGGTTTTGTGCTAGATTCAACCAACGCACTATTAAGCGTCAGTTTGATTTTGCTTTTCATTACTTTGGCTGAAAATTAAATTATATAATGCCGTCGGAACAGCCGACGACCGGAGTTTCTAAAAAATGCAAGGAAAAAGAGGACAGGCATCCGAGATCCAAAACCGACGACGAGGCTTACGCTAAGCCAGTCGTCGGTTCTCAGTGAGGCGCTTTCACAGCCCCTGACTCCCGCTTTCTCAGAGCCA
This sequence comes from Protopterus annectens, assembly GCF_019279795.1. Lineage (NCBI taxonomy): Eukaryota > Metazoa > Chordata > Ceratodontiformes > Protopteridae > Protopterus > Protopterus annectens. The sequence goes on from NC_056744.1 coordinate 1,156,135,137, forward strand.
CAGGCCGCTGACGACTCCCATGTGGAGCCAGCTAGGCCTCTGGATGCTCAAGGTATTGGACACTCGGAAATCATTCCCTCAGATGGGTCCGGAGCCGCAGAGCAGGCATCTGCTTCTGAGGGTGTTTTCAGACCTACACAGCTATATGTAAAGCCTACTTCAGTACAGGAATTTTCTCTTCCTCCCTATGAGGATTCTGATGCTGAAGAATCCATTCTTTCAGCCTCTACTCCTGAGGATTATTCTTTTGGGGAAACCCTGCATACCATGAGGGAACACTTCCACTGGGAGAGCCAAGATTACTCAGAATCAAAGAAAAGGCTTAGAGATTTTCTTTTACTTGGCCTCTTGCTATTCCCCTGTGCTAGACATTGTAGATGATGTATTTTCAGAGTCCGGTCTTTCTCCAGACTCCTTACCTCCAGCTCCTGTCAAACCAGACAGATACTACAGGGTTCCAGATTCACATAAATTTCTTTATAAAAACCCTGCTGCTGACCCAGAAACTATTTCTCAGGGTCCCAAAGGGGTTAATGCCGCTACTGCAGCAAACCCTATCCCTTCTGACAGGGATTCAAGGGCACTAGACAGATGGGGGAAAAGGTTTACACTTCTGCTACTTTGGCTGTGAGGGATTTAAATTGTCAATGTCATATGATTAAATATCAGCAATACTTAATGGCACTGTTAAAACAGAAGTTGGCCAATTCTGATTGTGCAGAAAATAAGGAAATGCAGGATTTATTGCATGCAACTAAGTGGGAAAGCATAAATTGCAATGTGGTTTTGATTCTCTGGAGGCCTCCTTCAGGGCCGCAGTTACGGGTTCTGTCATTAGGAGGCATGCTTGGTTAAAGGAACAAAATCTGCCTGATCATGTTAAAGCAAAAATATTAGATGCTCTATTAAAGCATGATAATTTATTTGGTGTTAAAGCAGAGGAGGTTTTGGAGAAAATGGAGGACAAAGCGAAATCTATGCAAACAGTAAAGGATTTTTTACAGGTTCAGCCACCAAGATTTAGCAGGAACTGGCCTACAAAGAATTGGTCCTTTCCAGTGGCGGACAGGCCACAAAGAGGCAGATACAGACGTCCCAGAGGCAGATCCCAGCCCCAGGGCTCATACAGGCCTAAACAGTGGGGCCGCTTCTACCTCCAAAAGTGGAAAAGACAAAGCACAGCCATTCAGGAAACAGTCCCAATGACTTGCCTCTGCCAGCACCAAGCACTTATCTTCTTTCAGCCCCCTTAGGGGGAAAACTTGCACTTTTCTGTCAGAATTGGCGCATGTTCACCCAGGACAAATGGGTATTGAATATAGGGTCCTAGGGCTTACAGGTTCCACTTTTACACCCTGCCAAAGGTAAAAGGTATGCCAAACCTGCCACACAATCAACGGGCAGAGGCACAAAAACAAGTTTCATCCCATATGAACATGAGGGCCATTCAGCAAGTACCACAGCAAGAGCAGGGACAAGGATTTTACTCGAGACTTTTCTTGGTACCCAGAAAGGACAAAGCCTGGAGACAAATACTGTATCTGTCTATTCTAAACACATTTCTGGACGTTCCAAAATGCAAAATGTTAACTCTGCAGCAGCTTCTGCCCATGCTGGGCAAGAAGGCCTGGCTTGTAACTTTGGACCTGAAAGAGGCATACCTGCATATCCCAATCAGACAATCTTGCAGAAGATACCTCAGATTCATAGCTGGCTCAATGCACTACCAATTCTCTGCACTGCTCTTTGGCTTATCTACTGCGCCCAGGGTCTTCACAAAATGCCTGGCACCAGTAATTGCATTTTGCAGACAAAGGAATTCAAATATATCCGTACTTGGATGACTGCCTTATACAAGCAGAGAACAAGGACACTCTACTAAAGCATCTGGCGTTCGTAAAAAGATTATTAATTTGCCTAGGGTACACAGTAAACGAAAAGAAATCAAGAGATAATATTCCTGGGTGCAAGCTTAAATACAACTGCCCAGATGGCTTATCTCACGCCAGACAAACAAAGGCAACTAACTTCTTACTTCAAAATGTTGGCAACAAAGACCCAGTTATCTGCAAGAAAAATTCTGCAGGCTTTGGGCTTCATGGCATCCTGCATTCTGCTAATTCCATATGCCAGACTGCATATGAGGAAACTTCAATGGTACCTAAAAAGTGTCTGGACTCAACATTGTCAAAGCCTGGAAGCATTAATTACCCTCATTCCATGCCTGCAACAGGAGTTTCGATGGTGGGCCCATGCCTGTCACCTCAACAAGGGACAGCCATTCACTCTACCCACAGCCAGGCAGTCAATAGCAACAGATGCATCAGATTATGCCTGGGGAGCACACATGGCAGGAAAATGTATTCAGGGCACATGGTCCACAAGCCAAATGCATCTACATATCAATCAAAAAGAGATGCTAGCTGTTCAGAATGCCCTGACAGCTTTCAAGGATCTACTCCATCCAGGACAACTACTGATAAGGACTGACAATACTACAGTCATGTGGTACATGAACAAGCAGGGAGGCACACATTCCTACCCCCTCTGCAGACAAGCCATGACTTTGTGGGACACAGCATTGACTTATCAAGTACACCTGCAAGCACAGTTCCTGCCAGGAAAGAACAATACTCTGGCAGACGAACTAAGCAGAAACCTCACGGATCCCCACGAGTGGAAACTGGATCCACAAGTCTTCAGCATGATAACAAAGGAATGGGGATGCCCAGACATTGATCTATTTGCCTCCCCTCACAACTGCCAACTCCAGAAATTCTGCACAAGGACTTATCACAAGCAAGCATGGAAAGTGGATGCTCTGTCATTCAGCTGGAAAAGTCTAACAGTACATGCCTTTCCTCCTCTGCCTCTCCTTCCCAAGGTACTCCTAAAGGTCAGACAAGAGAAGCCAAGAATGATTCTAATTGCCCCAGACTGGCCACTCCAGCACTGGTACCCAATCCTAAAAAACTTGTCTCAAGGCCCAGCCTGGACATTGCTTCTAATTCCTCACTTATTGACCCAGCGAAACAATCAGATTCTGCACAGCCAACTCAGGACCCTAAATCTGGCAGCATGGCAGATAATGTGACCATTCAAAACACACCTCTCTCTAAAGCAGTGATGGATGTTATTTTGGAGGCCAGGAGGCCCAGTACCAGAAAATCTTATGCAGAAAAATGGAAGAGATTTTGTGCTTGGAACCAGGCACAAGGAATTGACACATCTGTACCAAATATTCCTCAGATTTTACAATACCTAACTGAGATGCTGGACAAAGGCCTATCCTTTTCATCAATTAAAATTCATGCCTTTGCCATTTCAGCTCATTACAATACGGAACCTCCTATTTTTTCCCATCCATTGCTAAGGCAGTACCTCAGAGGGGCCAAAAACATAAGACCTCCAAGGAGAGCCCCAATACCTGCATGGGACCTCAGTTATGTCTTGGAAAAACTCACACTGACGCCTTTTGAGTCTGCCAGTACAGCTGATAAAAGGTTTTTATCTTGGAAAACAGCTCTGCTCCTAGCAAAGACCTCTGCAAGACTAGTTTCAGAGTTACAGGCACTCATGGCTGTGGAACCTTTCATCATTTTCCATCCAGACAGGGTTTCTCTAAGGACGAACCCAACATTTATGCCTAAGGTAGTGTCCAGTGTGGCCCTTAACCAAACCATTCATTTGCCTACCTTTTATCCAAACCCACAGAATAAGGGTGAGAGACGTCTGCATTCTTTGGATATACACAGACAACTACGCTTCTACGTGGACAGAATTAAAGCTTTCAGAAAAACTGAGCAATTTTTAGTGGCATATGCTGCAGGATCTCAAGGAAAGCCGATCTCAAAACAGACTATTTCAAAATGGATAGGCCACTGCATTCGTTTCTGCTACTCACAATATGGCAAATCAGTGCCCAAGGGCATTAGGCCTCATTCCACCAGGGCAGCAGCCACTTCAGCAGCCTTTCTCAGAGGAGTACCAACCAAAGACATTTTATAGGCTGCAACTTGGAGTTCAGTGCATACTTTTACAAAGCACTACCATTTACCTCTCTACTCTAAATCCAGAGCAGGCTTCGCCACTGCAGTTCTGCAGGGCCTTATAGCCTCTTCTAATCCTATTTAGGGCCAGCCACCCATCCTCAGCTTTGGGAATCAACCCATGTGTGTTGACTGCAACAGTGAAACACTAAGAGCATAGTACAGTTGCGTACACTTACCATAATTGTAGATGTTCGAGTGTATTCACTGCTTCAGTCCTGGTTACCCTCCCTCCAGCCCCCTGACTCTTCTATGCTTTCTACCTATCCTCCTTTTGGCCATATCTTATGGCTATGGTATTTACTTTTTACTGGAGGTGTTCCACATCATGTAATTGCTTTCTATTTTGGGGGCTCCTGACATCTGCGGCAAGAAAAACTGATATAATGGCGTCGGCTGCATGTTTTATACCCCTAAAGACCTGACGTCATGGAAGAGGTGACAGCATCCGACGCAAAAATCCCAAGACTCTTGTATTTGGGCAGACTGTGGGCTACCTGCAGGCAGATAAGCCAAGTGTGATGACTGCAACAGTGAATAACACTCTACATCTACATTTATGTTAAGGGTACACAACTGTTTTTTTTTTTTGCAGTTTGACCTGGGTTTATTTCAGTCTGGCACTGTCATTTCTGTGCAGTTGTTTACATGGCTGTGGTTGTTTGTGGCTGTACAGGGCTTTTGTGTACACCTCTCCATAGGTTTCTGTGTTTTCTGGATTTGGGGGAGCTTAGAAACTAGCTATGTTATCCTTTAATAAGAGCTAATTTACTTATGAGAAGTTCTTAAAATTTTGGGGGTTACGTGGGGGGGGGGTAGTTTTACCTTTACTTCAAGGGAGACTGCTTTGTGATCTGATCTTACCAGTCATCTCACTAGGGAGGTGCAGCACTCTCCCATATTTGTGAATACCATATCTGGTACAGTTGTTCCCCTAATGAAGTGCAGACAGGCTGCTACAGGGCATATGAATTTACAAAGTCAAGAATTATTTTTGCCTGCATGTTGGTGGTGATATATGCCTCCCAATTAAAATCAACCATGAGTGTGGTACTGGGCTTGGGTGATGAGTGATGATAGTAACTTCAGGTATGATGGTATGGTTTTCCTGGATCATGATGGAGGACCTGTGGCTAGCAAGCATGTTATATTCCTTGACCAGCCTTGAGGTGAAGTGTGTGTATCCTTTATGTAGATGGATACACTTCCACCTTTTGCTCTTTCATGTTCAGTGGGTAGCAATAGTAAGGCATTACAACCATGCAATACCAAAGTGCTTTCCATGGTTTTGAACCATGTTTCAGTAACTGCAGAGATGTCGGCATTCTCCAGAGTGAGCAGAGCTTCCAGGGAGTTTCTTGTTGAGACTCCTAGCATTGAGCAATAACACCTTTAGCTTGTCCTGAGCAGCATTTGTTACATTGGAAAGTTTGCCTGTAATGCTTTAAAAAAAAGCACTATAGGGGTGGAGAATGTTTTGGCCAATACCCAAAAGCCTAGAAGTGACAGCTGAAAAACATCCCAGACAAAGCAGCGTGGCCTATCAACCACCTCCTCCCAGGCTGACAAGTACTGAACCCCTTTGAATGACACCAGAAGCCAAGCCAAATGATGAATTCTATCATTTTCTGCTGGTATTGTGGCATCGTCCTTGGAGAAGGTAGAACGCTGCTCAATACTAGGCTCACACCTACCTGCAACACATATCCTGAGAGCTCAATCATGTCTCTCTCCATATAGTATAAGGAGACATGTCTCAGGTCATTCATGCCCACACGGTCTATGACCAAGTCATAGTGATACTTGGGGGTAAGGGATCTGAGCGCTTGCATGATCTGGCAAATTCCGCCCCCTGACAGGCAACTAACTGTAACCTTCCCCTTATCCAGCCTGATAAAAGGGTCAGTGCATCTCACAATGGAGTTTCCTTGTTTCCTATTACCAGAATATTGGGTTGTTGAGTGATTTGCTTTATGGGCTTGGTAGTTGAGAGAGACACAATGAGATATGGCCTTTGAGGCACATCCACATATGGGGATCTGTGTGTGTGGTCCTTTGCAGGTATGAGAGTCACTGACAACTTGTTTGTTGCTTTTTGTACCTGTATGCAACAGTCTAGCCTCCAGTGTCAATGTGTAACTGCATCTGTCACATACTGTGTTTGTCTGTTCAACAATTAAATGATTGTCAGCATACATAAGAGAATTGTTACATTGCCTCAGGACACCTATGTCAACCATGCTGGATGCAGAGATAGCCAGAAAGTGCCCATCCATGGATGTTCATCGTGCATACAGCTGCAGTCATCACACTTGGGTTATCCTGCCGTCAGGCGGGTCCTCGGTCGGCCGAATTCCAAAGTCTAGGTCCGGCGTCGGTTGTCGTTGCTTCTTCCCTGACGTCAGTGCGGCAGGGGTATAAAAGAGGCAGCCAACGCCATTTTCTATAGTCTTTCTTGCCGTGCGGTGCCCGAAGCAGAAGCAGTTCGCAAGTGCCGGTCGGCCAGCCCCTGAGATTTACGAAAAGTATTTCAGCCGAAGTCTTCTTTAAAGCTAAGTACCCCGTTGGGGAAACTTTTCTTGCCTCAGACCGATGTCAGACAAAGTTAATAATTGCATTTCTTGTGGGAAGCAAATACCGCATAAGGATTTTCACTCTTACTGTATACCTTGCTTAGGGCCAGACCACGACATCTCGGCCTGCCGTTTTTGTGCTAGGTTTAACAAGCGCACTATTAAGCGCCGGGCGGAGTTCACCCTTCATTATTTTGGCAAAAAAATTAATTATATCATGTCGTCGGATATACCGACGCCAGTTTTAGGCAAAAAATGCAAGGATAAGGACAGACATCTGAGGCCTGCATCAAGTCCTGAGATCACGCTAAGGCCGACTACCGGTTCTCAGCGAGGCGCCTACGCAGCCCCTGACTACCGATGAAACTATTTTACCGGCGACTTCAGTACCCGAGGTCGCAGGTTCCTCTGTCTCCATTCCCACTGCAGATACCGATGCCACTCTTGGCGGAGAAACGGAAAGTTTAGCGAGGCCTGCCATTTCTGAAGGCGTTTTCAGGCCTACCACCTTCTCTATTAAATCGTTCACTAAATCTAAAGCTCCAATGAAAATTAAAAAACAGGGTCCTCCGACTCCCTCTCAAGGCCCCATGCCTAAAAAACAGATGCTTAAAATGGCTGAGGATTTGATTACACTCATCAGGGGTTCTCAACCCCCCTCAGACAAAAGACCCAGGTTGGAGGAAGACTACCCTTCCTCAGACCTGGCTTCTATTACCTCAGACCTTTCTGAGGACCAGGATTACGCCTATTCCCCATTTGAAGACTCTGATGCTGAGGAGTCTATTCCCTCGTTCTTCCCCCCCCTGAGGACTACTCTTTTGGGGAAACCCTACATACTTTGAGAGAGCACATCCACTGGGAAGGCCAAGATTACTCAGATTCCAAGAAAAGGCTCAGGGAATTTCTGCTGCTTCCCCAGCATAGGCCCCTGGCTATTCCTCCTGTCTTAGATATTTTGGATGATGTGTACGCAGAAGCCAGTCTTAATCCAGACTCTACCTCCTGCCCCTGTTATGCCAGACCGATATTACCGGGTTCCTGATTCTCACCAGTTCCTTTATAAAAGCCCTACTGCTGACCCAGAAACTATTTCTCAGGGTCCCAAGGGGATTAAGGCCTCTACTGCTAAAAACCCTTTACCTTCAGAGAGAGATTCCAGAGCATTTGAAAGGTGGGGGAAAAAGGTGTATACATCAGCCACTTTAACCATGAGGGCATTAAACTGTCAATTTCATATGTTAAAAGTACCAGCAGTTCTTGCTATCTCAGCTGAAAAGCAAAATGACCCAAACAGAACAACCAGATTTGAAAGAGTTGCAGGATTTGTTGCATGGAGCAGAACAAGTGGGGAAACATACCTTACAGTGTGGTTTTGATGCTTTAGAGGCCTCATGTAGAGCTGCTGTCACGGGGTCTGTCATACGTAGACACGCTTGGCTCAAAGAGCAAACCTTACCAGATCATGTCAAAGCAAAGTTATTAGATGCACCACTACAAAAAGATGTATTGTTCGGTGTTAAAGCTGAGGAGGTACTAAAGAAAATGGAGGAAAAAGCAAAATCTATGCAAACAGTTAAAGATTTCTTGCAGGTGCAGCCTCCACGCTTCAGCAGAAACTGGCCTTCAAAAAATTGGTCCTTTCCAGCCACGGACAGATCCCAAAGGGGTAGATACAGATGCCCAAGGGGTAGAGGACAACCTCAAGGATCTTACAGAGCTAGGCAGTGGCAAGCACCAGCCCCAAGAGGTGGAGAAGAAGCACCAGCCCCAAGAGGTGGAGAAGATAGACCACATTCATTTAGAAAACAGACGCAATGACTTTCCCCTATGCCTGCCAAACAATGCTATAATGGCAGCACCTTTGGGCGGAAAACTGGCCTTATTTTCAAAAAAACTGGCACATTGTTACAAAGGACAGATTGATTCTGGATATTATAGACAGAGGCTACAGGTTCCACCTTCACACCCTTCCAAAAATGAGAGGCATGCCAAACCTGCCACAAAATCAGTGGGCAGAGGCACAAAAACAAATTTCCGCTCTCATGGATATGAAAGCAATTCAAGAGGTACCTGCAAAAGAACAAGGTCAAGGTTTTTATTCAAGACTATCTCTGGTACCAAGGAAGGACAAAGATTGGAGACCCATCTTAGACCTATCTATTCTAAACACATATCTAGAGGTACCAAAATTCAAGATGCTCACATTACAGCAGCTTCTTCCCATGCTGGGCAAGGAGTCTTGGCTGGTAACGTTGGATCTCAAGGAGGCATACCTGCATGTCCCTATCAGACAAGATTGCAGAAGATACCTCAGATTTCTTGCAGGTTCAACCCATTATCAATTCTCTGCATTGCCCTTTGGCTTATCTACTGCGCCCAGAGTGTTTACGAAATGCCTGGCATCAGTAATTGCTTTCTGCAGACAACGAGGAATACAAATCTACCCATATCTGGACGACTGCCTGATCCAAGCGGACAGCAAGGACATTCTATTGCAGCATCTGGTGTTTGTAATAAAACTGTTAAACTGCCTTGGGTACACAGTGAACACAAAGAAATCAAAACTAATACCCTCTCAACAGATAATTTTCCTGGGTGCCAGCTTGAATACAACGGCCCAGATGGCTTACCTCACGCCAGACAAACAAGGGCAACTGTCTCAATACTTCAACAAAATGGCAACTTTAACCAGGCTAACTTAAGGAAAATCCTGCAGGCTCTGGGGTTCATGGCATCTTGCATCCTACTAATACCATTTGCAAAGCTGCATATGAGGAAACTACAATGGTACCTAAAAAACTTATGGTCTCAACACAGCCACAGCTTGGAAACAATTTTACCACTCATTCCATGTCTTCAAAAGGAATTTTTGTGGTGGGCTCAAGCATGCCAAAGAAACACGGGTCTCCCTTTCTGTATACCACAAGCAAGTCAAATCATCACAACAGACGCCTCAGACTATGCTTGGGGAGCACACATGGCAGATCAGTGCATCCAGGGAAAATGGTCCCAAAAACAGATGCACCTACACATCAACCAAAAGGAGATGCTAGCTGTGCAAAATGCTCTTATGACTCAAGGACCTACTGCATCCGGGCCAGCTATTAATAAGGACAGACAACACCACAGTCATGTGGTACATAAACAGGGAGGGACGCATTCATACCCCCTGTGCAGGCAAGCTATGACCCTGTGGAACACAGCATTGGAATTACAAGTTCAACTACAGGCACAATTCCTGCCAGGGAAGGAAAACACACTGGCAGACAACTTAAGCAGAAATATGACAGACCCATACGAATGGAAGTTGCATCCTCAAGTCTTCTCAAAGATAACTCAAGCATGGGGACAGCCAGACATAGATCTATTTGCTACCCACAGAAATTACCAGTTGGAAAAATTCTGCTCAAGGACCCATCATCCCCAGGCCTGGAAAGTGGACGCACTCTTCTTTCAATTGGACAGCATTGACAGTCTATGCCTTCCTGCCTCTAACTCTACTGACCAAAGTCCTATTAAAAACCAGAGCAGAGGCGCCACAAATGATTCTCATTGCTCCAGACTGGCCACGACAGCACTGGTATCCTCTCCTAAAGAGCCTGTCACACTCACCACCATGGATCCTACCTCAAGTTCCTCTTCTGTTGTCCCAGCACAACTACAAGACCCTTCACAGCCAGCTCAGAACTCTAAATCTAGCTGCATGGAAAATACCTTAATTTGCCAACAGACTCTCCTCTCCAAGGAGAGGTACAGGATGTCATCTTGGAGGCCAGGAGACCCTCTACTAGAAAAACCTACTCCGTCAAATGGTAACGATTTTGTTCCTGGAATCAAGCAAAGGGCCAGAATCCTTGGGTAATAAATATACCTCAGATTTTACAGTACCTAGCTGAGATGTTAAACAGTGGCCTTTCCTTCTCTTTCATAAAGATCCACGCTTCAGCCGTTTCAGCACAGTACAATACGGATCCTCCTTTATTCTCACATCCTCTATTAAGGCAATTCCTCAGAGGGGCAAAAAATATAAAACCCCCACGGAAACCACCAGCTCCAGCTTGGGACCTCAACTTCGTAATGGAGAAGCTGACACTGCCTCCTTTTGAGACGGCTTCTTCAGCAGAGCTACAATACTTGTCGTGGAAAACAGCCTTGCTTCTGGCTATTAGCTCAGCACGCAGGGTTTCGGAGCTACAGGCCCTCATGGCTGTGCAACCATTCATCATTTTCCATCAGGACAGGGTTTCCTTACGAACCAACCCTACCTTCATGCCAAAGGTAGTATCCAGTGTGGCTTTGAATCAGACTATTCATTTACCTACCTTTTATCCAAATCCACAGAACAAAGGGGAGAGGCTACTACACTCCTTGGACATTCACAGGCAACTTCGTTATTACTTGGACAGAACAAAGTCATTCAGGAAATCTGAGCAACTCTGTGTCCTATGCTACAGGTGCTCAAGGAAAGGCTGTTTACAAACAGACTATTTCAAAATGGATAGCCCACTGCATACGCTTTTGTTATTCATTTCATGGAAAATCAGTGCCTGTATACATCAGATCCCACTCCACCAGGGCTACAGCTACCTCAGCAGCTTTCCTCAGGGGGGTCCCTACCAAGGACATTTTGGAAGCAGCTACTTGGCGTTCAGTGCACACTTTCACCAAGCCCTACCACCTTCCACTATACTCAAAATCTAGAGCGGGCTTTGCCACAGCAGTCCTGCAGGGCATTCTAGCCCCTTCTAATTCCGTTTAGTACCAGCCACCCTTAATTAGCTTTGGGATTCTACCCAAGTGTGATGACTGCAGCTGTATGCACGATGAACATAGTACAGTTTTGTACCTACCATAAATGTAGATGTTCGAGTGCGCATAGAGCTGCAGTCCAGGTTACCCTCCCTCCATCCCCTCTTAGGACAGGGCTTATGACAAACACCTTTAACATACAACCTTTTTGGGGTATTCCTTTATGGTGTATTTGCTTGCAACTATGGTTTTGATTTATCTACTTATGTATGTTTGCATAACATCATGTATTGCCTTCCTTTCTGGGGGCACCTGACATCTGGGGCAAGAAAAACTGAAGAAAATGGCGTCGGCTGCCTCTTTTATACCCCTGCCGCACTGACGTCAGGGAAGAAGCGACTACAACCGACGCCGGACCTAGACTTTGGAATTCGGCCAACCGAGGACTCGCCTGACGGCAGGATAACCCAAGTGTGATGACTGCAGCTGTATGCGCACTCGAACATCTACATTTATGGTGGGTACAAAACTGTACTTTTCGGGTCCTAATGTGCACTAGGAAGGATAACAGTGGAAGGTGCTTGTAACCAGATCAAGGAAGGGTAATCTGAAGCTAACTAAACCAGCTATGCTGCCTAGCGCCAAACTATAGATGCCTCTGTGCAGTAAGAGCCCTGAGTGCTATAATAAGCCAACCAACACTGTAAACTTTCATAGTATAATGAAAATAGCTAAGGTTTGTTGCAGATGTTTGTGATTGCGCAGGGTACAGGCAAAGACAGCAGCTCTGTGCAAATGAGCCAAATTTATACCAGCACTGGGAATACAAAAAAAACTAACAAATGAGTCCCGTCCCCCCCCGGCCAATAAAACTGACTACGCTTATTAGCCCTTATGTGTGCTTCACAACTCTGTTAAATGAGGTAAACACCTACTGCTACTAAATGAATAATCCCAGTCCACCTAATGTAAAAGCACAGTAAGAGAATCCAGAGTGAAATGCTACCACAAACAAAGATACAGAAGTGTACTTTAAACAGCTTATAAAAATACTTTGCTTTGTAGAAATGAGCCAAGAGCCACTCAACTGTGCAGAATTTATAAAGACACTAAAAACAAGGTAAGGTGATTAACCTCCGGCCAATAAAACAACTACATGCATGAATTTCCACTTTATATATGCAAATTACAAATTCCATGCAACTAGTTTATAGTACAAACAGATGAACAGACAAATTTCTACTACGTACATTATGTACAAAGATATATGGAAATAAGTGCAACCAAATCCATAATGCATGAGAAAAAATGTAGACTACCTGTGAGTGCAGTCGCTTAAATTGTAGACGAGTTTAATCAGAACATAGTAAAGCAGCAAATACAAATTTGCAAAATAATCTTTAGTACTAAAATGGATGTTTTATTAATAAAAACAAGGTAGATGGACTGGTCCAGAGACCTTCATCAGTTGTGAAACAGGCTCGGGGACAATAAACAATGCAAGTAAACTTATATTTTACACTTCAAATATATGACAGATTCTTAGGATTATTTAGGTTCATAGGTATACACTAGGCTATGACCACCAGGGCCTTTGTAAGCCTACCTGCACAAGCCAATATAATTGCACTCCTTGTATCATGTGCACTTAAACTGGAGAAGTATGTTAGGGGGTGTTTAAAAAGTTATGCGCTTGTGTGCGTGTGTGTGGAGGGGGTCACATTAGTTAGGGAATATATGCTGTTGGCATGTTACAAAAATGATACCCCTGGGATTTTCAAAGTTAATGCTAGTCTGTGTTTAAATATTATATATTTATATGCTCTTTATAGGTTCATGGGCAAGTACTAGGCTAACTGCCCTTATGGACCATTACAAGCCTGGCCAGTTTTCCTTTTAGAAGATGAGAATGAAACACACTACTACCTTGTGCCAGAAGATAAAGACCTTAACCATTATACCAAACCTCAAAACGCTGAAAGTTTAGACAGTTCATTTACATTATATATTGTATACAAAATAGAATGTTACATAGTTTATGTACTTTTCTAATAAATTAGCAAGTTTACCTTTTATCAGTTTACATGGGTTGCAATACAGTTTAGTCTACCAGAAATTAAGATTTAAAATTGTATTTTCTTCAAGAAAAAAACTCAAAATAAGGGAATAAAAAATTACTGAGAAAAGCACACAGACTATGAGAAAAACATAAAAATAATAGTTAAATAGCATATGAAAACAGCCGAGATTCAGTAAGCATTTTTTAGAATTTCAAACTTTTTAAAGATCTTATCCATTATCTCCCTAAGCATTTACAGTCAACTTTCTTGAAGAGGTACTTAGAAAGGGCCTTCTTAAACTTATAGTATCTTAAAGCATGAATCCAAAGAATTGGGCATCATCACAACACTAACTCGGACAAAGAAACAGTATGCACTGCAAGGATGTAGAGGTTGCTGTGGACTAGTCTTGCACTACTAAACATAACTTACACTACTTCTTGTTACTCACCAAATTGATCAAACCCATTTTTATTTAAATGTCTACAAGGGTCATGTCCCTACAAAAGCTGGCCAATCAAAAACAAATTAATACTTTTACAGGGAACCCATTCTCAAAGTAATACTCACAAGGAAGATTCTACTCTTACTAGAAGCTGCTATAATGTAAACCTGATTTTAGAAGGCTGAGGATACCCTAGTAAAGTAGTACCAAACAGGACAGAGTATCTGTAAGGTAATTTCACTGTTAGTGAGACCAAGATCATTCCATGATTTCATACTAGCGGGACTACTAGGACACCAATTTCCAGGATCAGTTACCACTCTGCCCCCATGAAGGGGCACCTCTACTGCATATACAATGCAGACAGGCTAAGATGAGAGAGCTTAAGGAGGGGGTTCAAAAATAACCTACTTTGTGCCAACAAGACAGGCCAGTTTATTGTTTGTGCCCTTGGCACACTTATTTTAAGTTTTGGTGATACTTTCTAGGATCTGGTCCTCTGTCATAATGAGGGATTGTTGTTGTCTTTCGGCTTTTCCCGGTTAGGGGTCGCCACAGCAGAACTCCGGTATGCTAATGATTGGCAGTAGATTTTGATGAACGCCGAAGTGCCAGCTCAACGTTCAACCTTCAATGAAGGCACGCCCATTTACGCATGTCTTTCGAACGCCCACCCAACCGTGGGGAGGACATGCTGACTCAACACAGAAGGCACTCTCCGCACTCGGGTAAAGTATTAAAAGATTCAAGCAACAGGAAAATATGAGTAAATTTGTCAGCTACGACACTTACTATGACTTCAGAATCATACATAGAGTCTCAATTAGGTTTTCTGGCCCATAGGCTAACATTTTCAGTCCAGACTTCACGTTGAACTATCCCTCTTAAGACTTAATTTTCCTCTGTTTATGCCACTGAAAATTTAATGCGACTTCAGTTACATTATCTCAGGGAATACATGAGATGCTTCCATAGACTTTAATGGACACATGCTGCGCAAACAAACCTATCCATTTAAAGTATATGGGATTATCCCTACAGTGATAACTTCAAGGGAAACATTTGGAACATTGTTGCAATAAAAATGTAAAGGCACAAATAAATAAGAATGGACTAATGCTAGATGCATTGCTGCACTTAACTCACTGGATGCGTTATATTATGAGCATGTGACAAAGCACTAATATCCCAGTAGACCTGCTTATGCTCCTCCTAATGATTTTTTGTAAAAAAAAATGTATCAGCATTCCACCACAGGATTTAACCCCTGAAGTTCCCCATCTAATTTTTCCTGAGAGGTTGAGATATCTATAAAAATCAAGAATAACTGTGGCTTTTAGGACTAGGTCAAGGGGGTACAAAGCATTTCTGATACTCTCCTGAGAACTTGGACAATCAAGGAATTAATAAACTCTGCAAAATTTTAGAGATATTTATTACTAGTTCTGTAACATTCCACTGTTGGGACAAACAACTGAAGTCATTAAAAAACTGATAAGAAAATTCAACTTGTCAAGATATCTTGCTTACTGTGGTCATCAAGCTAAATGTCATCCATACTTTGCAATGATGCAGTGATGGCCTTTTACCAAATATGACAATATCAGGAGCTGAAATTCAGAATCTTGAAGTATCTAGGAAGAGTTATAATATCCAAGCAACTGAAAACAAATGCCCCAACCCCCCACCCCCAGACAGTGTAAAAAAAAGTGACAGTCTCTGTATACTATTATACAGAAGTGTCATCAGAACAGAGAAACAGAGTTTGTGCAACACACACGAATATGCTTCAGGGTCAGAAAAGCTTAATAAATAATAATTTTATAAACACATATGCAAGTGCAGATGCATTTTAAGTACATTACAGTCAACATCTCCTTGCTCAGATTTTGCTGAGCAAGCTTTGTGACTCTCTTGTAATATTTTCCCAAGTCACACTTCCTCCTCCGCAGTCCACATAGTTAATGTATAATCTTCACCTAAACATTTTGTGCACACATGTATAAACAGCATGTCTTACAAGTCCACTTTATTAAACTGTTCTCTCAAAAACTTACTTCAGGGGTGTCTCATCTTCCGTAAACAAAGATCCAGGATACTGGCCTTTTAAAGTACTGCATTATTTACATACTACGTATGTGTGTACATACATACATACACGTGTGTATGTATGTGTGTGTGTATATATATATATATATATATATATATATCTACATACACCCACACACACACATTTTACATTACATATCATATATACACACACACACACACACACACACACACACACACACACACACACACACACACACACACACACACACACACACACACACACACACCAGATACACAGTTTAGCAAAATCCATCGCAGATATTTTGACTCTGATCTTTCCCAATGTTTTTCTAGTCAGTCATACCTGAAAATGTATACACTGTGTCACTACTATAGTCAGAGGTGTTTTGTTGCACACTACAAAAAGAGCATACACAGACTAAATATGCATTTCTACAATGCAACTTGCACACCGCAATCTAAGGAAAACGAAGTTATTTATTTTATTTATTCCTTTTAACTGGGATAGTCTAATTAGGTAAAGATCTCATTTCAGCAGAGTCCGAAGAAGAAAAGCTCCGTACAGTAACATATAAAATCGATGTCTTCAAATTATATGTTGCAAAACAAGCATTAACAAGTAAAAATTATAACAGTTATAAAATTTCACATCATAAATGATTCATGATGACTATAGACTTGTAGAAGAGAAAAAGTAGATATAAATTGGAGTACTGGAGTAAGGAATTAAGAATATAAAGTAGAGAAGTACAACCCTTTAAAAAGATACACGTGCTTATTCGCAATGTGTCAAATGACACATACTGCATGAAATGACAGATACCACATATTGTAGAATTATGATCAGTTTCATTGTATTTTTCCCCTTTAACATAGTGCAGCTGCATCGTTGAAAGGTGTTGCAAGACTAGATCTTTGTGTTGCATTTTAGGGGTGCTCACATGCCAAAAAGTGCATTGTCATCCCCTTTGGTAAAAACTCTACCCATGAATTACCACATAAACGGCAGTCTACTTAACGCCGGATGTGTGATAGAGACCTTGGGACCCAGGTGGACAGCAGTCTCTCCTTTGATAATCACATCGCTACAGTAGTCAGGAAATCCTTCTATGTGGCACACCTCATCACAAAAGGATTCTCATCTAGGAAAAAAGAGGTCATTGTTCCCCTCTACTCAGCACTCAGACCCATTATAGAGTACAAAGCCCCTTTTGGAATGTACCTCACAAGACATCTGCAGCAGCTGGAAAGGCCACAGAAGTACCTCACAAAGAGGATTACTGGCCTCAAACAGATGCCCTACAGTCTCAAAAAACTCCAGCTTTACTCTGTAGCATATCGCCTTCTCTGAGGAGATCTCTGCCTAACATGTAGAGCTATGTTAAACCCAGAGCTGCTGGACATGCTACATCTAAAGAAATTCCAATCCCTCCGAGCTACACGCTCTAGGGACCTAAACCTTGATTTTATTTTTAAATAACTGGCTTCCTGAGTGCCCAAACATACCTGAAGCTCTCTCATTTGGCACTGAGAGAGCACTTGGGGATCCCTCTGAAACACTTCACAGGTAAAGGTAAGTAACCACTTCTCCAAAAAAATATAATTAAACCTGAAGCAAATTAAACCCACCCACACTCTCCCTGACTAAATAGACCAACTCAGAGGTCACACTACCGTGGGGGTAAGAGGCAAATTTCAATATGGTGGCCAAGTGGTTACTTACCTGGAGTTCGCAGTCGGTGTTTTGGGGGCATAGGTTTTCTGATGATGTCGGCATTCTCGTCTCAGGATTGTGAAAGTTGGTGTTGTGGTATTTCGACCTTCCGAAGTAGACCCATACATGTGTTTTTATATATATATATATATATATATATGTGTGTGTGTGTATGTATATATATATATATATATATATATATATATATATATATATATATATATATATATATGTATATAATATATATATGTTAGTTCTTCAGTGTTTAGTTTGACTTGCACACATATTACAGTGTGTGATAAATAATAAATCGGGCATATTTGAAATATATAACATATTTCTTTGGTGTCCAATTATGTCTTGTATGTATTGATTATGAAAAGGATGATGATAGGTATATTTTAATTTAGCTTCAAGCATAGTAAAATTTATGGTTATTTAGGTATATTGTGGTCTGATTAATTAGTATTTTAATATTTCGTTTTTCTGTTTCATTTTCTGTTATATCCTGACCTTTGATACTATCAAAAATATGATGTAATGCACTGTTAATATAATATGCTTGTATTATAGGTTGAAGGTGTAAACATTATAGTTTTATATCATAATAAATTCTATTTCCCCCATGGTTGTGGTTCCAGGTATTCTGGCAGTTATATTGTCCAAAGGAATAAAATCTGAGAATAGTACCATTAGGTAAGATGGGGTTCTGACATCATGATTTTGTGATGTCAAAAAGAGTATGTATTACTTGTGTTACAATTTTTAGGCTTATATTAATCATATGATTGTCTAAAAAGATGTTTTGACAGTATAGTAATGCAAAGGAAATCAGTCCATATGTTTAATGCTAGTGGTACTAGAGATCCTAAAGGTATTGTATAATTCATTGTATATGTGTAATGGTTATAAAAGATGTAGAGAAGAGCTTTAATAATAATTCATTTGGTTTCTGTAAATTCAGAATATTATTTAGAAGTAATTTTGTAGTTTTAAGCACATTAAGCTATAGTGGAGACACAAGTTAATGTTTGGACTAAATGAAAATGAGCGAGTTTGAATATATAATTTTAAATTGATGTTAGCATTAATTTAGAAGTAGCAATAAGATTAGGCTCGATAGTTTATGACGAGGTTACAGAGGAGTTTGATTACATCATCAAGCTAGGAATGTGTTTTGTGATGAGGGGTATTTTTGTTAGTTTTGGTTATTTAGTTTAAGTCATTAGGTTCTTGTCCATGTTGTGTGTTAAATAAAATATTCTTATTTTTTTATATCTCAAATCATACTAATATATAAAGTTTTGTTTAGTGTAAATGTCAGGTTATAAATGTATGTCATTGAACATTAATGCTTTAAATGTTCTTCTTTCGGCTTTTCTCGGTTAGGGGTCACCACAGCGGAACTCCGGTCCGCTAATGATTGGCAGCTGGTGCCAGCCTGACGCCCAACCTTCAACGAAGGCACACCCATTCACGCATGTCTTTCGAATGCCACTCGACCGTGGGGAGGACATGCAGACACCGCACACAAGGCGCGCCAGCTGAGATAACCCAGTTAAAAGTAGTAGTCTGTTGAAATACATGAAACTTCATAAGGTTGATGTATTCTTTTTGCAAAAAACACACTTGCTATCCAAAGTTTCTATCTTAGTTGGGTCTCACTTTAGAACAAAAAGAAGAGGCACACTTGTATTATGGAAAAATTCAGTGATATGCCAACAGTGATTGATTCCTGTTCAGATAAGAATGGGATGTTAAGTTTGGTGGTAATAGAATTGAAAAAAAGTATTTTAACTTCACTGTTACTGGATCCCTGGAATTGGAGCAAATGTCTCTAAAAAGTATTTAGATACTATCACCCTTTATATGAAGGGTGAAGTATTTATAGCAGGTGATTTCAGTTGTGTGTTATTGGAGAATGACACCACTCCTATTAGAAATCTTAGATGGTCATCATTTGCAAAACATGCTAGTTACTTCATTAATATAATGAACTTGAGAAAAATTTATGATTTAAGACTATCTACATCTCAGTTATACACATTATATTGGGTTTGAGTGACAAATCTGAAAGAGTAGACTAGGTTTTTGTTTTGGATAGTTTATACTCAAGAACTGAATATATATTTCCTGTCCATTGACCGACAACAACACAATCATTTTCAAATCACATTGAAGTCTCATAACAAGTAATAGACTTCCTGCATACATAATAACAATTAAGGTATTTAAAAACTGGTTTATTAATGAACACATTCTTAGAGTTTTAATAATAATGGAGAAGTTACAGAGATCACTCTTGGGATTTTTTGAAAGCATGTTTAAACAGTAAAGTAAAAAACTTTTATGTATGTAAAAGAAGAGAATGGGATAGAGAATTAACAGTTACACACACTAAGGTAAATGCTTTAAATTAAAAACCTTAAATCAAAATATGTGGATATTCTTGGTTATAAGATTTCTGTAAATCTAGAAAAAAAATAATGTGATCTTATGCAGTAAATTCTAAAAGTTTACACAGAATTAGCCATTAGATCAAAGAAAGTGAATAAATCATATCAAGGAGGTTTCATATTAAGTATGGGAGTAAAAATAAAAGTTACTGATTTAAAGGATATATTAAGAATGTTTTAGGGATCATTTTGAAAAAAAATTATGTTAATATGATAAAACAACAATAGTCTTGCAAGCTTTCTAAAAGAAAACATTGCCAATAAGATAACTAAATAACAAAAATATAGTATTAATTTACTTAAGTGAAAAAGGTTTAAGATTAAATTAAAAATTTTAAAATAAATCTTTCTGTTTCGATGGACTGATCCCTGAACTGTACAAGTTGTTGCCAGAAAATTAGATTTTGGTGAAAGCATTTCATGATGTTAAATACATCAAATATACCCCCATCTTGGAAATTTTCACTTGTTTCATCAATACTAAAACAATATAAAGACCTTTTCACTTGTTTCACCAATTCAGTCAATGAGAATTACTCCTCTAAAATACAATTATTTGCAGATAGTGTAGAACTATTGGTAATATCGATTCATCATTACAACATATAATCAAAGCCATGGAATGTTTTGAAGATATTTCTAGATTGAAATGTAATCGTAACCAAACCAGTATGTTGTTAATTAACAAAGATCTAAAATCAGACCTAGAAAAAGTATAGTAATTTTAAATGGGATAATCAAATATTTGGGAGTTACTATAACTACAAGTAGTAAATAATATTGGTTAACCGTACAGATGTAAAAAGATTGCACAACTAATTTCAAGTTGGAAGAAACTATTCACTATGAAGATAGGCTTATGCTAATAAAAAATATAATATTGCCAACAGTTTTGTTTTATATTCAACCTTTAATCATATCCTCAAATAACTTTTTTAAAGTAAATTCTATGGTACTTGTATTTTCATGGTTCCCTAATAAACATATGATTTAATTAGAATGGCATATGAAAAGCTGGGAAGATTATGGCATTAGCTTCCCTAATTTTGATTTGTACTTAAAAGCAGTAAGTATTCAAATTGTAGCTCATTGGTTAAATAATTCGTGAAAACTAAGTAATGATTATGAAGTAAAAGATCTTGCATTCTTATTTCCCATAGCATTCACTATATAATCTAAGAACAGTGCTTTATTTTAAAGGTATTAGTTTAATATTTTGGCATCACTTTATAAATTGTAATCAAACACATTCAGCTGAGTTTTTATTAGCTAGTTATAATTTACAACAGAATAATTGGTTGAGTCTGTAAAGTTGGAAGGATTTTGTAAATGCTAAATTAAAAGTGTCTATTTGTGAAAAAAAAGTCCCCAAAACATCAATACTAATACGTAAGGATAGATGTAGGATATTAAGAGTAGATTGTTCCTTTGTAGAAGTAAAGTTTTCTGAGGTGAAAAAAAGTTATTTAAACCGATGAAACATTATCTTCACTGTACTGGAAGATATTTACTTGGAAATATCTGCGTAGTTCTTTTATAACTCTCCCTAAGGTTGCAATAAAAAAAAAATCAAATGTTAATTTCTGGAGATGTGAGAATAATATAGAAGCAGACTGGCTACATATGATACTAGAATGTAAAATAACAGAGTTTAAATTTATGGTGCATTAAATGTATAATAAATTCATTAATATTGTTTAATGCTCTAATTCCAGAAGTTGTTCCAAAAATGCAAGTCTCTTTTTATAGTCAGTTTTAGTGACTGCAAGGAAACTTGTTACCTTAAATTGTTAATGTAAAAAATAGTATACTCTTCTCTGAATGTATAAAATTAGCAAAATTATATGCAAGAAAGAATTGTTAGCCATTAAGATGAGAACACCTACCATCACACATCAGTATATTGCATGGAAAAAACTGAACGATTTACTTGAAAAATATTAATGATATCTGTATTAACAAAAACCTTGATGTGGACAATTGCAAATTTCTATTTTGTTGTGATTATTGATAAAAAGTGAGTAAACGTTGCAGATATATTTTTCATTTATTTGGGGTTCCAAATTAAACCCTGTAAAAAGAGGAGTTTTGTATAAGAGAAAGGAGGTTTAGGGTTAATTAACCCATTAATATATGCTGCTATATTAAATTTGTTAAAGTGTTGATAAATGAAAAAAGATGAGAGATTAGCAGTAAAATTTATATAAATATAAGTATGATGAATTTTAGGTGTATGGAGAAGAGTAAAAGTCAGTGTGTGTATAAATGAGGAAATATTACCAAAAAACATTCTTGTGAAAAATAAAAATTGATATAGAAAAAAATAGAAAAGTATGATATAAGAATGCAATGATTAAACATTACTATGTAAAACCATGGGAACATCTAACAGATGAAATTAAAGCTGTAAAATAAGAAAATGGTGTATTCAGAATGTAGAATGTCAAGATTTTTTGTGGCGTCTGGTACTAGATAAATTGCCTGTAAAAGGAAATATGCCATTTAAAAAGAAAAGTAATGGAATTGTGTTTTCATAGTCAAGAAGAAGCTATGGAATATGTGTTCAAAATGTAGTAGTTTTCCCCAAAAACTTTTTAACTCTATGTTAACAAGATTTTTTTGAAGATATAAAATAACTAGAAAAAATAAACGTGGACATGATTAAATATGAACGTTATAAGAATAGAAGTAAACATTGATAATAAATAAAAAGTTATTTTATGTTGTACAGGTTATATGGAAAGAGAATAAATTAGGTTTCAATTGGAATTTAGCAACAGTATTAAGTAAAAATCAGGTGTGGTTATGGAAAAAGGAGGTGGGATCCAGTAGGGATAGAAACTTGGTATAATTGCAGAGGAAATTATAAATATGTATAACCATATGAACGTTATAAGAATAGAAGTAAACATTGATAATAAATAAAACGTTATTTTATGTTGTACAGGTTATATGGAAAGAGAATAAATTAGGTTTCAATTGGAATTTAGCAACAGTATTAAGTAAAAATCAGGTGTGGTTATGGAAAAAGGAGGTGGGATCCAGTAGGGATAGAAACTTGGTATAATTGCAGAGGAAATTATAAATATGTATAACCAGATCTGTGTACATTTGTAAATATTGTTTTTTTTTTATTTAAATAAAGTATCTTTATTGTTTTTGATAGGTGCCATGAGATCTTTTACATCCACCAAAGCTATTAACTCAGTCAGGTGGGGCATTGGTTTAACATCTCATCTGAAGGATGGTTACACTCAGAAGTGTAGCATCCGTCTTGTGCTGCATTGCAATATCAATAATTGCTCTACCTGGTGTGGGAATAGAGCCCATAGATGCCTTCAACAACGGTAAGTGTGCTACCTGCAGTGCCACCACTTTAGACTGAGCCAAAGTAGTTTTGCTTTGTTGTCAGTGAACTTGTTATTATGTATGCAACAGAAAAAGTATGTTAAAGCTATTACAGATGTTGGTTAGCTGCAGGCAAAGATAATTGCGATTTTGTGGATTGTCAGATGAAGCAGACCTAGTTTAATGTGAGATGCATGTAGTTTGGTATTTAGCATAAGTCATACCACTGTTCCGCATTGATGAAGTTAACCGTGTGGTATGAAAGCTGATATTGAAACAAGTGCCTTTGAAATGTCACATCATAATGGAAGATGCCTGTTTAAATGTAGATATGATGATGTCTTTTTCTTCCATTCCTTATGTGAGGGGTTTTGGATCCGACCTCCGATCAGACTTCGGCTGCTTTTCTAGACAAAAGATCTGTAGCTCAGGCTCCTTCCCTTTATCCATAATTCCATCCTGTCCCTATTCTAACCTCTGATCTTGTTTGCGCTCATAGAGTACAGATGTGATTTTCTGGCTAAGGCTTCTATTCAGTTAAGTTTTTTTTTTTTTGGTGCCCTTTGCTGTTATTTTCTAGTATATCGTGATCTGATGTTACTCTTCATTCATTCCTTACTGATGGATTTTTGGTGCCCTTTGCTGTTATTTTCTAGTATATCGTGATCTGATGTTACTCTTCATTCATTCCTTACTGATGGATTATCGGTTCCGTCCTGGGAACTGAGCCGGCCAATATTAAGCTCTCATCAGCCAAAACTCTCAAGCCAACGTCCTATCCAGAATGTTCTGCTCCCTGTTAACTCGGATCTCGTTTGCTGCGTTGCTGTATAGCCGTGTCAAGCTTCTCTCTCAGCTAAGTGTCTAATTTTTTGAAAGTTTATATATTGTTCTTAACTCTAAATTTTTCTCAAAAGTTTATTCTAATATTTTTCTACCCTATCGCCCACTTTAGACTCTCTCCCTTTGGTCTTTTCCCTTTATTACCCTCTTTTCTGACCTTGTGGTAATTCTCCATTACCATCATTGGTAATCCTTCCTTTTCTCTTTTTACCCCCCTTTGTTTTTGGGTAACCTTTAGTCTTCCTTTTGCTACTGTGCTTCTTCACATCAGTTATGTCAGATAAGAAGAGTACCGTTGGTTTCAAGCTGTGCAGGGATTATGGACGTAAGTTACCGCTTGCCGATGGCCACGACTTGTGTGTCTACTCTCTTAATGTCTCCCACTGGACTGCGGATCCTCCGTGTGGGGTTTGTAAACATTTCTTTACTAGGACTCAACGAGAGGAAGAATAAGTTGATTTTGAAAGGTCTCCTCAAGTTTCTTTTATCTTAAGCTGTTTCTGGGTTGGAGGGCTCACCCCCTTCTGTTAAACCCCGCAAGAGGCGTTCTTCCTCTTCATCGAAGTTACTCCCTTCTTCTCCCTCTGGAGCTCATAGGGAGTCTACTCACAAAAAGGTGAAATTGATTACTACGGCGCTGCCACCAGTGACCCTGTCGGTTCCAGGCTTGGCACCGCCCCAGATGATTCTGACTACAGCCATGTCTCTATCAGTACCGGCACCAGAGTTCCCGGTGCAGACAACTACGGTTCCGACAGCTCTGTCGCAACCCCTAAAGGCACCTTCAGTACAGGTTCAGTCCCCCTTCGGCTCCAAGTATGTCTCTTCTGTACTCCATGGTGCAGACATTTTCGGCACCATTCTTATTGCTG
Organism: Protopterus annectens; assembly: GCF_019279795.1. Lineage (NCBI taxonomy): Eukaryota > Metazoa > Chordata > Ceratodontiformes > Protopteridae > Protopterus > Protopterus annectens. The sequence continues at coordinate 1,156,160,322 of NC_056744.1, forward strand.
GTGCAGACACTTTCCACTACAGCACTGTACCCTTTGGGGCAGACTTTTGCCTTTATGGTGCAGACACCTTCAACTACGACCGTTTTCTTCGGTGCAGACATCCTCTGCTCTGCCTTTGGCCTCTGCACCTATTGAATTAGCTAGGACCAAATATTCCCCCTTTACTGGATCCTTTTGCTAGCAGTCAGTATAGCCAGAATCGCCATCAGCCTTCTCCATGAGGTCAACCAAGAGTCTCTCTGAACAGGATGTGTTGCGACTTGTCGACAAGTTGCTTGTGGCCAGAGGTCTCTCCCAACCGTCTAAGTCCAAGTTCCCTCATTCAGGTGAACGTACATCTCCTCAAACCCCTATGTATACTCTTCCTTTGACTTCCACTCCGGTTTTGAAGCCTGTTACTCTGACAGCAGCTTCTGTTCTGCCGACTCCAATAGTGGATCTCACTTTGGAACCAGAGTCGTCCTTCTGGCCTTCGGTGAACTGGGCATCGGGCTCATCTCAGGCCAGTGGCTGTGCCATTGGGGAGGGCATTCCTGGCTCCACGCAGATTTATTTTCTATGGCGCCTTCCAGGGATGCTCTCTCTCTTGCGGTCCTCTTGAGACCCCTGGTCTGGGGGTGGGCTCATCCGGGCAGTGTGTGACCCCGGTTCCGAGGTTGTCTTGCTTTGTTCCTGGCTCCCATCCCTTCTTGGGTGGGCCAGCCTTCCAGGCCATGGAGAGGGCGCTTGTCTCCGCTGGCAAAGCTCACATGTCGGAGTCCTCTCCCCCCCACTGAGCCGCAGCTGTCACAAGCTTCAACTGCCGGGCACAAGAGCCTTAGGTTTCTCGTCCTCAGGAGACCCCCTCTTTGCAGTCTTCCCCAGAACCTCCCACTGAGGAAGTACCCCGCAAAGCGTTGTGTAAGAGGAAGCACATGGACTCCACTGAGGGAGTCATTGACCGAAGATACGGTTTTTGATGATGAGGAAGGGACCCCATGGTCACCCTCTGATGAGGTGTCTTTTGGTGACATCCCCGAGATCTTTAGACAGAGGGGTGACTTGGAAGCCTTCTAATCCTTCCTCTGAGTAATACGTATTCCTGCAGGCTTTTTGTGCCCAGCCCCCTACCTCTTGGGTCCCCCCGCCTGCCAATGAGCTCGTTCTTCCAGTGCACATGGAAGGCCCCTGACACCATGGAAGCGATACCCAAGAGGCCAGATAAAATATTTTCGCCCCCAGCTGAGCACCCCACTGGTCTTGAGGTCTTCCAATAAATGCTATGGCGGTGGCAGCTGCTACTAAGAAGGATTTGGCAGAAGAGAGCCAAACTGTCCATCCGCCCAACAAGGAGGCACGGATGATTGACAGAGTAGGGAAGCATGTGTTTGCTTTATCAACCTTCGCAGTAAGGTCTTTGAATTATTTGGCACATTTTACCAGGCTTCAGCATGATCTTATCAACCAGCTTTCTGAAACCTTGGCAGGAGCTGTTTCTGATGAAGTACATGATGATGTGGCTTCTCAGATAGCCACCCTAGAGTCCATTTCCAACTCTTCCATGCATCTTATTTCTCACGCAATGGAAGGGGAGGTTAGAGCGGCATGTGCAGGTATCGTCACCAGACGACATGCCTGGATGCACTTTTGTGACTTTGCGGACTCCTTTTAAGGCTTCCTTCATGAATGGCCCCATAGAGGCCGCTTTTTTTTTGGCCCTAAAGTCAAGGATATGCTGGCAAGGTGCAAACAAGATGGCAAGACCCTGTCTGCCTTTGGTGTCAGACACTCCACTCCTCAGTGATTCTACTCCAGAAATCAGAGGAGCGGAAAGATCTGGCACAAGAAATCACAGGGTTCTTTCCGTGATGCACATGCTGAGTTCTCTCCTAGAGGCAGAGAGGGAAACTCCAATGGAAGACTCCCCTTTCGGGGCAGAGGAGGTCCGCAAAACCAGAGTTCCAGAGATTCTTTCTCTGGCCCACCCTATCAGCCCTCCTGAAGCGTTGCCCGACTGCTCACCTCTGGTAGCGGTCGGGGGTCATTTCTCCTTGTACCCTGCTGCCTGGCAAAAGATAACCGACTCTTGGGTACAACTGATATCCAGAGGCTATCACATCCCCTTCCATCTTTGCCTAGTCTCATCAAGAGTGTTACCCAACATTCGACCCAGTCCAAGGGAAACAGCAGCACACGGAATCCAAAAGCTGCTACAAAAGAGTCATCCAGATGGTCCCCCCAGACTAGCTAGGATCTGATTTTTACTCAAGGCTCTCTTTAGTGCCAAAAAAGACAGGGGACTGGAAACCAATTCTGGATCTCGGTACACTAAGCAAATTTGTAAAAAGAGACATTCGTGGTGGTCACGGTTCAGTCTGTCCTTCCTCTTCTGGAAGAAGACGATTGTATGTGCTCTGTAGATCTTCAAGATGCGTATTACCACATAAAAATGGACAAACGCTCAAGAAGATACCTCAGCTTCCGAATAGGAGCCAGTCACTACCAATTTCAAGCCCTGCCCTTTGGCCTCTCTGCAGCCCCTAGTGTGTCTCTCTGCAGCCCCTAGTGTGTTCACAAAATGTATGGCAGTGGTTATCGCTCACTTGCGACTTCAAGGATTCCAGGCATTTCCATATCTAGATGACTGGCTCCTCACCACCCTCACCAAACGTCTACAGGAAGAAGCCCTACAATATACTCTATTAACAGTTCAAAGCTTGGGCATCACTATAAACTGGGAGAAATCCAACACAACCCCAATTCAATCTTTGGAATTTATAGGGGTATGGTTGGACATGAGAAATTGCACAGCATCCCTTCCAGAACACAGGCTTCAGAGAATGACAAATTCAACTGCTGCTCTGTCACCACAAGTCGGGGTCAATGGCAGCCTCGATTACCGTTGTTCCTCTAGCCAGATTCCATATGAGGCTCTTTCAGTGGCTATTTCTCACTCAGTGGTACCCTCTACAACATCCTTTGTCCTTTCAGATAAGTGCAACTCAGAGATGCAGGCAAGATTTACTCTGGTGGACATCTCGAAATCCCCAATAATGGTCTCGTCCTTTTAACCCCCATCAACCGATAGCCACGGTGAGCACAGGCGCCCCCCTAATGGGGTGGTGGGGGCTATGTCAGGGGAAACTCTGTCCAAGGCACCTGGTCGGAATCAGAGGCCCTTTTGCATATCCGTGTTCTGGAACTGAGGGCGGTGCTTCTAGCGGTGCAAGCATTTCACTCCATCCTTCCGTCAGGGGCTATTGTGATCCAGTCAGACAACATGTCAGTGGTCTGGTACATCCGCAAACAAGGGGGCACCAGATCTTACCCATTATACCGAGAGGCCTTGAGAATATGGCAATGGGCAATAGCTTACAACTGCTTTCTAATTGCAACGCACATTCCCAGGAGCTCCAACGTGATAGCAGACAAATTGAGCAGGTGCATTTTACGGCGATAGCTTACAACTGCTATCTAATTGCAAAGCACATTCCATGGGAGCTCTAACGTGATAGCGGACAAATTGATACAGCCTCACGAGTGGTCCCTCAGTCCTCTGATAGCAGCAAAAATCTTCAACTGCTGGGGCCAGCCTTGCTGCGACCTATTTGCCTCCCCAACTAACTACAAGTGCAGCATCTACTTTGCCCAGATCCCCCCCCCCTCGGGGGCAGTCACCAAGGGATGCTGTAGTCCACGCTTGGCCCTCGGGTCTTCTTTATGCTTATCCTCCTCTCCCCCTCATCTCCCAATTTCTAACAAAAGCATGACAGTTGAAGAGCAAAGTGATCCTCATTGCTCCATATTGGCCTCGACAAGTCTTGTTTTCCTTCCTCTGGCCTCATTTGCTAGATCAACCGTGGATCCTCAATCCATCCCAAGCGTTGATCTCCCATCCACAGGGTATGATTCACCCCAATCTAACAACCCTGAAACTGACAGCTTGGTTTCTCCACTTCCAATGATTGCCATGCATGAAAACCTTTCGTCCCCTGTGCGCAATATTCTTATTGCATCTCATAAATCATCGTCCAGACTAATCTCTCTTAACAAATGGAAAAGGTTCTCTCTATGGGCAGCAAGTAAAAAATTAGACCCATTGTCAGCCTCTGTTTCGGTGGTATTGGATTACTTATCACATTTTTTCCACTCTTGGGTGTCTGCCTCTACTGTCCGTGTACATTTAGCTGCCATCTCAAATTTTCATATTGGTTTGCAAGATTCTTCACTTATGTCACACAGACTCGGTAAGACTTTCTTGAAAGGGGTTGTCTACCTAAAACCCCCTTTAGAGAACCCGTACAACCTTGGGATTTAGCTTTGGTTCTGCAAGCTCTACCCTTTGAACCTGCGTCTAATATCTCTCTTGGAAAACTTTATTTTTGATTGCAATCACATCGGCCAGGTGGCCAGGTGATTGTCAGAACTTCAGGCCTTATGCATCAAACCTCCCTATCTTATCTTCCATAAGGATAGGGTGTCACTGAGAACTTATTCTGTCTTTTTACCAGAAGTGGTGACGGAGTGATCTATCAACCAGTCCATTGACCTTCCAGTGTTCTTTCCTAACCATTCTAACAAGGGAGAGTATTGCCTGCACTCCTTGGATATTCATAGGCAAGTACGATTTTATCTGGACAGAACAAAATCTACCCGTAAATCAGACCAACTGTTTCTGGCTTTTTATGGACCTAGACTGGGTCCCTCTGTATCAAAAGTTACATTGGCTTCATGGTTGAGAAATTGTTTTTGTTATAGATAAAAGTAATACAATCTCACCTTGCCTCATAGAGTCAAAGCACACATTCTACAAGATCTATGGCAGCTTCAGCAGCTTTCCATGCTAAGGCTTTCCTCAGTGATATTTGCTCAGCTGCAACTTGGGCCAAACCTCATACCTTTATTCTTCATTACAAATTGGACTTTACCTCCAGAGGTAGAGCTTCCTTTGGCTCCATGGTGCTCAGGAATGTCCTACCATGAGAGCCACCCAGGAATTTAGGTAGCTGGGGACTCTGTCCCATCAGTAAGGAATGAACGAAGATTAAAAACATCAGATAAAGAAGTTCTGTCTTACCATAGCGTTCATCTGTGTTGTTGATCTTTGTTCATTCATTATTTCCCACCCTCCATCCCCCATCCGGAGGTTCTTGGTTGATCTGATGTACTCCTGTATCTCATGTACTCATGTTCTCTTGTAGGTTTGTTATGACCAGAGGTAGCCTCTACTTTTATCTATCAACTTGCAAACTTGATCTTGGGTAACAGGGAGCAGAGCATTCTGGGGTAGGACCTTGGCTCGAGAGTTTTTGGCTGATGCGAGCTTGATATTGGCTGGCTTGGTTTCGAGGACGGAACCGATAAACCATCAATAATGAATGAATGAATGAAGATCAACAACACAGATGGAACGTTATGGTAAGACTTGACCTTTTTTTTGTACTAAAGTACATTCCCTTCCCATGTGTACACACACACACGTGTGTGTGTGTGTGTGTGTGTGTGTGTGTGTGTGTGTGTGTGTGTGTGTGTGTGTGTGTTTCCTTTTTTGGTAGTTATGGCTGAAAAACTTAAATCCTTTACCACAGGATTCAAACACTGTTCTGAGTGCGTCAGAAAGCTGGCAAGCTGAGATAACCACAACAAACATGTCTATTGCTTGGGTATGCCCCACTTGAGTGTGGAATCTACTATTTGCCAGGGTTTTAATAATAGAACCCTGTCTGAAAGAAAGAATAAGCTAATTCTCAAAGAGCTCTTTAAGGCTCCTTTCGAGGAAGCCTTGTTCAAGGCTGACCAGTCCCCTCCGTCCTCTGGCTGTATCTTCTCGATTGGTGCCGTCATCTCCTTTGGCACAGACTGTTAAAACATAAATATGCTTCTGGAAGTTTTCTCCCCTGAACCAAGTCAAAAGTTCCTAAGTTGTTGGAACAGTCAAAATCTTTGGCACCGAAGACGACTTTGGTTCCGTCAACACCGGATACAACTACAGTTCAGAGCCTTAGTTCTTCGGCTGTGACAATCACTATGCCGACTGTTTCACCCTCTGTGCAAGATATGGTACCAAAGCCGTCCACATCTTCGGAACCCAGGTCTATCTATTCATCTTAAGTGGATCCCTTTTTTTGGACATTTACCAGTTCATTTGTGGAGAAACTGGAGCTTCCTTCAGCCCTGTATATGTGCTCCAGCAGAAGCATGTTGGAAATCGACATTGTTAGGTTGATGGACCAGATCTTGCCACCTCAGGGTCTGTCTTCCACTGTTCAGTCCATTCTCCCTGCTGGAGCAGCTGGGTTCTCTCCCACACCAAATTACTCTCCTCCTCAGCTCAGGTTTTAAGCCTTTGGCTCTGTCTACCCAGGTTCCTGTAACTTTGGCACCGACTGCACCCTTGCCCTTGGTCCAGAGTCTGCCCCTGGCCCCTTCAGTACTGTGGGCCCCCAGGACATGGGGGTGGGTTCGTGCTGGTTCTGAGTGTTACTGCAGAACCTTCCGTATCCCTTACGACGATGGTGGACCCTTCCTTGGTTCTAGTCTGCCAGGTGGGACTGTTGGGGCAGGATGTGACCCTGGTTCCGAGTTTGTCAGTCTCTATTCTGGGCTCCCATCCCTCCTCAGGGGATCCTGCCTTTCAGACCATGGAAAGGTCTTTGCCCACTGCATCTTCCCATGTGGCACCTGGGTACTTGGAGTCCCCTTTTCAGGCCCCAGGCCCCTCCATTCAGGCACTAACCTTTTACCCCTGGACAGTGCCTCTCAGGTCCACAAGACTTGCCGTATAAGGATATTCCTTCTTACGAGTCCTCCTCAGATATTCCTACTGATGAGCCCCCTTGGAAAAGATAATGCCAGAGGAAGCACATCAATTCTCCTGAAGAATACATTACAGAAGACACTGATTTCACTGAAGGCAAGAGTTCCCCATGATCACCCCAGGAAGACGTCACCTTTGGAAACATTTTGGAGACCATGAAGCAGAGGTGTGGTTGGAAGCCCAAAGACCCTTCCTCCAAGGAATCTATGTACTTGCAGGCCTTTGGTGCATGCCCATCTACCACCTGGGTGATCCTGCCTGCTGACTATTTAATTAAGTTAATTGGTGAGCAGGCTTGGAAGGCACCTGAATCTGTCGAACCGGTCCCCTGGAGACCTAAGATTCTTACTGCCCCAGAGGACCAACCCCACTGGGCTAAGGGCTTGGTAGTAAATGCCATGGTGGTAGCAGCTGCTACTAAGAAAGAACTCGCAAAAGAAAATTTTACTATCCATCCCTTGAACCGAGAGTCTAGGGTGACAGACAGTTTTTGGAAGAGGGTCTATGTGTCATCGACCTTCTCCATCAGGTCTGTCACATTTTATCAGACTCCAAAGGGATCTGGTAAAGGAGCTGTCAGATACCCTAGGGGAGCAGTGCATGAGGGGATCCAGGAGAAAGTGGCCTCCCAACTAGCTATCCTGGAGTCTATATAGAATTCATCCATGAGGCTCATTGCACATGCAGCTGAAGGGGTGACCAGGTCAACAGCTTCAGACATTGCAATTCAAAGACATGCTTGGATGTACCTGTGTGAGTTCACAGAACCATTCAAATCTTCCTTTGTCAGTGCCACTTTTGATGGGTCCTCCCTGTTTGGCCCCAAGGTTAAGGAAACTCTGTCTAGGCGTGAAAAGGATTGAAAGGCTGTCTGCTATGGACATGCGTGTTTCCACTCCTCAGCAGTCCTACTCTAGGAACTAGAAGAGTGGTAAAATGTGGTTAAAAAAATCCCAAAAACCTTTCCAGGGCATATGTGGCTTGGACTCCCCTCTGGGCAGAGGGGGGGGTGGGTTTCAGTAGAAGACTCCATCAAGAGGCAGGAGTGGTCCACAGAATCGGGGTTCCAGAGATTTGTTCTCTGGTCAGCCATATTAGCGCTCCTGAATGGAAGCCCGATTTCTTAACACTGGAAGCAGTCGGGGGGGGGGGGGGTTCTTGCACCCAAATGCCTGGCAATGCATTACCACCAATGCCTGGGTGCTAGGGATAATTACCAGAGGATATCAAATTCCATTCAACCTTTATCCAAGAACCCCTGCAAAACTCCCCAACGTTCTACCCCGTCAGGGAGTTCAAGCAGCAATTAAAGTACAAAAGCCTCTAGAAAAAGAGTCATCCAAAAAGTCCCGCCAGACCAATTAGGATCTGTTTTTTACTCAAGATTCTTTAGTGCCAAACAAATTTGTCCAACTAACAAAATTCTGTATGGTCACAGTTGAGTCTATTCTCCCCTTCTTAGAGAAAAATTGGATGTGCTCTATTGACTTTCAAGACCCGTATTACCACATAAGTGGACAAATGCTTGAAAACGTTTCTCCGCTTCTGAGTAGGGGCCAGTCGTTTCCAATTTAGAGTGCTGCCTTTTGGTCTCACCACAGCCCCCAGGGTGTTCACAGCACATTTGAGGCTGCACGGATTCAGAATGTTTCCTTACCTAGACGACAGGCTCCTCACTGCTTGCATCAGGCATATACTGCAATAGACCATGGACTTCATACTGGACCTCTCCCACTAATTGGGCTGTTAGTTAACTAATGTTCAATTCTGACGCATCCCATGGACCACTTAATTTTCATTTCCAGCCAATGCAAAAACATTCTCACTTGGTGGATGCATTCAAGAGAGATTCTTCAAGGTCTACCTTCGTCTTTCCCCAGCCCAAGGCCACAGTGACCACTGACATTTTCCAGATGGCGTGGGGGGGCATTAGCTAGGGAAAACTGTCCAAGGCACTTGGTCCCCTTCCAAGGCCAGCCTGCATATCTGTGTACTGGAACCAGGGGCAGTGCTTCTGGCGTTGCAAGCTTTTCATTCTGCCTTACCTACATGGACGATAGCTATTCAATCAGACAACATGTCGGTAGTCTGATGCATCAACAAACGGGGGAACCAAGTCCTACCCACTGTCGATAATGCTTTTGAGTGCGGCAATGGGCAATATTTTCTTATAGCAATGCATATCCCGGGGACTTCCAATGTAATTGCGGACAAGCCGAGCAGATGCATCCTGCTGCCTCACGAGTGGTTTGTGAACTCCAGAGTAGCGAAGAAGAGTTTTCTTCATTGGGGCCACCCTTGCTGCAACCTGTTTGCCTCACCTGTCAACAAGTGCAGAAGCTACTTTGCCCTAAATCCCCGTCTGGAAAAGTCACCAGAGGCACTGTTCTACATGATTGGCCCCCAGATCTGCTCTGTGCCTTTCCCCCATTCCTGATCCCAATGTTTCTCAAGAAAGCATCTCTGATGAGAAGCCAGGTGATTCTAATTGCTCCTTATTGGGCTCGAAAGATGTGGTTCCCTTCCTGTGCCCTCCATCTGCTTTGCTGACTATGGATTCTGGACCCAGTTCCAGATCTGCTGTCCCATCCTCAGGGACTAGTGCATCCCAACCTTCAAACTCTCAAACTGACAAGTTTGGTTCTTCCACTTCCGTTAGTTGCCAGGCATAATGCTATAACATGTGTAGTCCAATCTCACCTTCATTTTTACATATGGGTTTGGAGTCGATTTACAAGCTTAAAGACTTATGGTTGACTCGTGGCTAAGCAGGTATCCCATAGTGCACCAGTACAAACCCCAGATCTCGTTTGCCGCGTTGACGAGTTCGGTTGTGCTTCTCTTGGCTCTGGCTAAGTGTTAAAATTCTTCTATTTAAATTTTGTATTGGTTATTACGGTGTTGTCAGGTGATATTATCTTAGGCAGTAGTGTTGTTTGACTTTTTCGGTGCATTCTTAGCTTAAACTTGTTAGTTTGGTATCTTGTGTGCCAGTTTAGAGTTCTTGTCGTCGCTGTTACTACCTGATAAGGAAAAAAGTGTTTGTTAGTTTGTGGCGGTTTTCCGCTGATAGTTAACAGGGGCTCTTGTTGTTCTGTTGTTTTTCTAGACTGTTATGGGCAGCTTAGTTTCCTTAATCTGAGATTGTATTTTTGGTGGGGATCCGCTGGTTATTTGCTAAGGGATGGAGTTCCTCCCTTAGTACGTTAGTTTTTTTTCTTCTAATTGTTCCACATAGAGTTATATACAGTTCTCTGTGTGTGTGTGCGTTTTCTGGTCTGTTTAAATTAAAAGACCCAGTTTCTGTCCCACCGGGCTAGGCCCGTTTAAATTAGAGGACCTAGTCCTCGTGGTACTTCTTTCTGTACGGCTAGGCCCGTTTTATTTACAGGACCTAAAAATTGTTACCACATAGAGTTATTTACAGTTTTCTGTGTGTGCGCATTTCTGGTCTGTTTAAATTAGAAGACCTAGATTCTGTTCCACTGGGCTAGGCCCGTTTAAGTTAGAGGAGCTAGTCCTCGTGGTACTTTCTTCTGTAGGGCTAGGCCCGTTTTAGTTAGAGGACCTAGTCCTCTTCCCTCATTATTCTTCTTCCTTTCGTGTGTGTGAGTGTTTGTGTGTGCGTTGTCTAAAGAGAGTAAGGATCACAAACCTTCGGGTTTTAAGAAGTGCATGAAATGCTCCCAAAAGATGTCTTTAACAGATGGCCACAGTAGCTGTGTCTACTGTTTAGGGGCCATCCACCTGCAGGAATCGTGCTTGTTCTGCCATGCTTTCTCTCCTAGGGTGTTACAGGAGAGAAAAAACAAGCTTATACTCGAGGGTCTACTAAAATCATCTTTTGAGGAAGTTCTATTCAGTTCTTCTGCCTCCTCCAAGTCTGGCAAATCTAAGTCTTCAAAAAGGTCTTCTCCGGCATCGGCTAGTTTCTCGGAGCCACCTTGTAAACGGTCAAAATCTGCCTCATCTTCTTCCTTTCCTCTCTCTCTGTGTGTGTGTGTGTGTGTGTGTGTGTGTGTGTGTGTGAAATGTCTAAAGAGAGTAAGGAGCACAAACCTTTGGATTTTAAGAAGTGCATGAAATGCTCCCAAAAGATGTCTTTAACGGATGGCCACAGTAGCTGTATCTACTGTTTAGGGGCCATCCACCTGCAGGAATCGTGCTTGTTCTGCCATGCTTTCTCTCCTAGGGTATTACAGGAGAGAAAGAACAAGCTTATACACGAGGGTCTACTAAAACCATCTTTTGAGGAAGTTCTATCCAGTTCTTCAGCTTCCTCCAGGTTTGGCAAATCTAAGTCTTCAAAAAGGTCTTCTCTGGCACCGGCTGGTGTCTTGGAGCAGCCTTCTAAAGAGTCAAAATGTGCCTCCTCGACTCCACTGCCTTTGGAGCTGAAGGACAGCACTATTGTGGTGTCAGTCTGTTCCAAGTGTTCTGAGCCGATCTCTGAACCGATTGAATCAGCAATTGAATCTGCTTCTCGGAGCTGGTCTGTGGATTCCCTACCAGTTTCTGTGTTACTGAAGTCTCCACTGCCCCCTAGAGCAAGATCCCCTACTATGTCTTCCAGATCTTCCAGGAGCCTTTCGGAAGAAGATGTGTAGAGGGTAGTGTTGATTACCAAAATTATTGTTGGCTCTGACCCAGTCAGCTCTGGAGCCACTCGATCGAGCTTTGCCCTTGTCTGCTATTCCTCCTCCGAGTCATGTTGACCCTTTGGAGCCGGAGTGCTTGGTGCTACCGGCGGTACTATCGGTTCCAGCTCCCTTTGTCGCTGCTTTGGAGCCGGGTTCGGCTCCGACACGCTCGGTGCCGTCCATCATGTCCAGGGGCTGAAGCTCTTCTGTCCGCGCCGACAGGGAGGGTTGGAATCGATCTTCAGTTCCGTGCCTTCCTCTTAGTGCGTCGGCCAGGGGGAGCTTGGACCCTGCATCTATCTCAGAGCTGATGGCTCTGGCTCCAACATCATCCTTTGTCTCTTCGGAGCGGGGGAAGTCTTCGGAGCAGGAGAGGTCGGCGTTTGAGATGATGATGAGCATGCTGTCTCATTCTCCAACCCCTACCAGTGGTACCAGCACTCTTCCCCCGAGAGCACCCACTTCGGTCTCAGCCCCTACTCTGGAGACAGCAGAGACCCTCAGGAGCCATCGGCTGGTGGCCCCCACTCTTCCGAGGCTTCCCCGGAATGCCCTTTCGAGGAGCCTCCCCGGAAGAGGCTATGTAAAAGGAAGCATGTTGACTCCCAGGATGAGTTCTTGACATCGGACACTGACCTCGAGGAGTTGGAAGGGTCCCTGAAGTCGTCCTCTGATGATGTCTCCTTCGTGGACATCTTGGAGATTCTTAAGCAGAGGTGCGACTGGCCCACTGTCAACCCTTCTGATGAGGAGTCGGTGTACCTGAAGGCTTTTGGGTCTCAACCTTCTGCCTCTTGGGTGTCTCTGCCTTTAGACAAACTAATCGATCTAGTTAGTCGAAAGGTGTGGAATACTCCTGATGCCGTGGAGCCAGTCTCCAGGAGACCCAATAAGTTTCTGTCTGCCCCTCCTGGTAAAGAGTTTTTGTCTAAGGGCATTCCCGTAGATGCCATGGTGGTGGTGGCGGCCACAAAGGAGGAGCTGGCGGAGACTACTTCTTCTGTTCATCCACCAAATAAAGATTCTCGACAGATGGACAGATTTGGGAAGCGTATCTTTAGTTCAGTGGCATTTATCCTTCGATCATTGAACTGTCTCACTCACTTCACGAGATTACAGAGGGATCTCCTCAAGGAGTTAGGAGATTCTATACAAGGTGCATGTACGGAGGGAGTCCATGACAAGATCTCTGCTCAGTTGTCCACCTTAAATTCTATAGTTAACTTCTCCATGCGGCTTATCTCCTATACGGCTGATGGAGCGAGTAGAGCAGTGGGTTCAGGAGTTGCCCTGAGGCATCACCCCTGTATGCGCTTGTGTAATTTTGGCATGGCATCACTTCTATTTTGCCGGTTTCAAGGGCAGACTTGATCTGAGGTAATATTGGGGACAGGAGAATGATTGTAGGTTAAGAGGAGGACCCAAGCTACAGATCCTATGTCTGGAAAGAGTGGCTACAGATCCTATGTCTGGAAAGAGTGGTCCAAGTCAGATCTGAAACCTATCAATAGAGGAAGAACTGAAACGGAGCTCTATCGTAATGGCAAAAATGTAACTTTCATTTAGGAAATCTATCTGATTCATAGGTGAATACTAAGCTAACTGCCCTAAGGGACCATTGTAAGACTAGCCAATAACCCAAGATCATAATCGAACACAGTACTTTGTGTGTATGAGGTGAAGTTCTGAAGTTCTTAACCTTTGTACCAAACCCACACTTGAGATAGAAGTTAGTTAATGGGAGTGTCGATGCAGTCTTGTCTTTGATTTAAAAATGTAATTTGTGTCTTTCTTTAGATGTGTGGCATACAGAACAGTTTTTGTTCATTGTTTCTTGCACAACATGAATTACTTAATTGTGCAGCAGTACTAAGCACTCTACAGCTTGTTTTAAAGGAAAAGACCATATTCATTTTAGTTTTGAAGCATCTCTAGCCACTAAAGACTGTACTGCATCAGAGCCACTGTCGCTTGGACTTTAGAAATTCAACTGTCAGAGGAAGCTACATCAGTGCTTGTATAGACTTGTTGGACTTCATTTACATACCGAGGCTTCAGCCTTTCTTTATTACAACTTGGAAATACTATAGGTGAAGTTAGTGTTTTTGTATTTTCATACTGTATGTATGAAATTTATCTTTGTGTGCAACTAAACTACTGTTGTGTATTGTGAAATTGTATCTTTCAAAAGTAGAGTTTATATTACTTTGACACCGATTATTATCAGTGTCCTATTTGTCTAGTGAAGAGTATTGTCTTAGCATTGGTGTGACTTTTGGCCATCTGCTATGGTAATGCTGTGTTGGCTTAGTAAAAGAATGATCAGTAATTCTGGTTTTAGTATAGGATTAGCAGTGTGGTGGATGTGTGCATTGAGTTCAAGTTAAGGGGAGATGTAAGTGATGTGGTATCAATAGCCTCTTGTGTGTGTGCTTGAAAAACTGTATGGCCAAGTGTCTGATACAGTTTGGTAAATTGGCACTGGGTTCAAAGTGTGGTAGATGAAGTCGTGAAGAGTTGTGATTATAACCTTCTGTAGTTGACAGTGTATAGTTTATTTGTATGAAATAAGTGTTTATAACAGTTGTATGCATTTGCTGTAAGTTGTAAAGGTGAAGTCGCCGTCTTGTGTATATATTTGGGTGGTAGTGATGTAGGTTTGGGCTCCATAACACCTACTCTCCATCCCAGGGAAGTAAGAAATTGTCACCTACCTATAGAAAGAAGAAATTCAGGGATTTATGCATAGAACTATACCAGGAGAAAGTTATGCAAGTGATAGTGCAGTGTTTCTTGTGGCCTTGTTTTCAGACCTTTGGGTAATAATGTGCCATTTTATAACTGTTAGTGGATGTTAATGCTCTCAGGACTTTTTTAGTGTAAGATTACGTCTAAAGGCAGGCATCGTAGATCAGCAACAAGCTGCTTAACCAAGAAAATAACCTTAACCCATCTTTTTTGCCTACAGCACTAAAATTGGAAAACATATACTTAGATTAAATATTTGGTTGAACTGTTTTCTTTTGGGCACTTTTTAAACTGTGTAGTTTGTGTACCAGGTCCTTTAGTACGTTTTTTTCCCCCTCTGTTAGAGCTAGTGTCTCTGTGGAATGTGAGAAATAGAGATTATGTTGGGGAATGGAATGTTTTACTTAGACCTTTTTGGTTTGGACTAGTTTTTCAGTTTTGCAATGTGAAGTTCACTGATAAGGTGCTAAGTAAAGCTTTTTTTCATCGGGTGTAGCTGTGTGCCTTAAGACTAATACTGTCTCTAATTTTCTCTTATAACGTCAAGACATGCCACTGCAGTGCTCCAAAGCACAAAAGTAAATTGCCATTCCACCAAGAAAAGAAAATCGATTTAAAGTAAGTAAAGTGGGTTTGCTTGGGTCTCCTGCAGTCTCACTCTCCTTCAAGGTTGCCGCAGCCATATGAAGAGGGAGTGACTTGCACCCCCCACTGCAACCCACTTTCCACAGATTCAGACTATGGCCCATTGACTCATTGGCTAGAAAAAAAGCCTATTCAGTGATACTAGCAGAAATTAAAGAAACATTGATTTCAATAAAACAGTTGCATTTCTTATTTTTCTGCTACACTGGTTTGCAATTTAAAGGAAAAACTTGTGCCTTTGATACCATCTGCAGCTGCATCATTTTGGCTGGCTTGGGTAGATGTAGATACAATGCTGGCACCATGCCTTTTTTGTAAACAAAAAAATATATGCGTGTGTATGTATGTGCATTATATATATATATATAATTTTTTTTTTTGCATCATTTTCCAATACAGTAAAAATATCTTCTCTTACATCTCAACTGTTCCTGATTTTTCCCTTCATATTTTATGCTATCACTTGTAAATGTTTTGATTTTTGGGTGAGTCACGTAATTTATAGACAGTAATACTGGTCATTAAGAGTTTCGTACTTGTCTGGGGAAAAAAAATCAGTGCTAATGCCATTGGCATCAGAAGACATAGGTAGTCTACATTTTTTTCTGAAGACAGGCACTGTAATCCTGATTTCAGGATGTGCGCTGATGTGTACGTTTGTGAGTGAGATTAAGTAATTGTGTGTGTGGGCCCTTGTGCATTCTCTCCTGCATAACTCAGAATGTTCTTGACTTTTTTCCATATTTTTTCCGTCCCTCATTTTTTTTTCTTTTTAGGTAAAGCACAGAGTATTTTAGTTGGACAAGTCAGCAGTGGCCGATAATTCTTGTCACATCTCAAGTAGAAGAAATTTTTACAAAGCCAAAAATAATTTGGGGGTGGGCCCAAAAAGGGTCAGTTTTTAAATATTGCTGTTATGAACCTATGAATTTAGTAGAATAACAGATTATGCATGCATTTTCTAAAGAATATGAAGTCTGAAACTCAGTTGTCTATAAGTCACCTCAGTGCTCAGTTGTTTGCCAGAAAACCATGAATTTTAAGAGGAACAGATCAAAAATATGAGGTAAGGCAACCAAGAACTCGTGTCAAGTTTAAGGAGGCCTTGGCTTCCAAGATGGCTGCGCATTGAAGTAACAGCTGATCTCTAGCTCTCCTGGTTTGAAAACAGAAACTCAACAGGGAAGACCAGTAGACTTTTGTGTTTACGGGTAAAGGGGAAAAAGCTACAAAAACTGAGTGAGAAATACTGACTGGGGAAAGTTCTGCAGCTGTTCAGGAAAAGCAGTGCAATCTCCAGACATAACTTCCGGTAACCTACGGGAAGATACAAGACAACTGCACACAGACCTTTTTAAAATAAACAAAATACTGATGGAGTGTATCAACACAAAAACAACAAAAGGCTGAAAAAAATGGAAGAAACTTTAAACAGGTACTCGGATGAGGTGGTAAAGATGCAAAAATCAGAGGTTGAAATGAAGAAAAGGGTGGGTGAACGTGAGACTGCTCAGGAAGTGATGTTTCAAAAAATAATAGAATTAGAGGACAGAGCATGTAGGGAAAACATTAGATTTTCAGCTGTACTAGAGAAGCCTGTAGGAACAGACTGCATTACTTTTATGAAAGCACAAATAAGCAGCTGGACTGGTATTCCACAGCAGGAATCATTAGTTGAAAGGGCACAGTGTGTGTATGTTCCCAATCTGGCTAAGAAAAAGCAACTTTAATAGTAAAGATGCAGACCTACCAGCAGGAGGAGTTGATTCTGACAGCACTGTGGCAGAAGGACAAAATACTAAAAGTGGGAGACAGCAGAGTGTTTGTGGAGAATAATTACTCGTACACCAGGCAGAAGAGCAGTAAATTCATTCCACTTTTCAAGGAATGTCGAGTTGCAGGAGTGAGATTCAGGTGTCTTTTTTGATCAAGTACATGTTAAAGAGGAAATACAAAAGTTTGTCCAACAAAAAGTGAGCTGAGCAACATAAGGAGATTCTGCTTCTTCTTCTGGTAATAAGGATCACAGAGATAGACTATCTGAAAACCTTTTCCACTGTTGCAGTGGAAAAATGTTGGAGAGAATGAAGGGAGCATGAGAGTTGACTAGAAGAACCAAGAGTACGTTGGAAATAAAGCAGAGACAGGATTTGGGAGAGGGAGATGGAGATACAGTAATAAAACCAGTAACTTAGTGTGGGATTAGAATGCAATAATGACATAAGAACATCTGGAAACATTGGACTTTTTCAGAAATTGTTGGATGTTTTTCATGTTTCACTGTTGCAGTCATTACATTTAGGGTAATCTGCTGGCAGGTTGCCCTCAGTCGGCCTGATTAACAAAGTCTTGGGTCTGCGTCGGTTGCTGTCCCTTCTTCCATGACGTCAGGTCATCAGGGGTATAAAACATGCATCCAACACCATTACATCAGTCTTTCTTGCCGTGCGGTGGCCGAAGCAGTTCACAAGTGCCGGTTGCCCGACTCCTGAAATTTTCATTTTCGAGTTTCAGAACCGAAGTCTTCAACTTAAAGCTAAGTACCCCATTGGGGAAACTTTTTCTTGCTCCTTACCGATGTCAGTAAAAGTTAATAATTGCATTACTTGTGGAAAGCAAATACCTCACAAAGATTTTCATTCGTACTGTATTCCTTGCCTAGGCCCTGACCACGACGTACCTTGCTGTCGGTTTTGTGCTTTATTTAATCAGCGCACTATTTGTCGTCGGTACATTTTTGCCTCAAAATATTTCGGTTCTCTGTTTAATTATCCAGAAATGTCATCGGTTAGCCATCCAACTACCGGGATTCTGAAAAAACACAAAGATAAAGACAGGCCGCTGAGGTCCAAAACTGCCGACGACTCTTCTAATCCAATTCGCCGGTACTCAGTGAGGTGCTTCCGCAGCCCCTAATACCCACTACTACTGATTCGCAGGCCACTACTGAGATCCATTCGGAGTCCGTTATGCTGCGAGAGGCTTCATCTGTGGAACCCACGGATGTCTGTACCCTGGATGGGTCTGGAGCCACTGTGCAGGCACCGGCTTCTGAGGATGTATTCAGGCCTACAGACTTGCATATTAAATCGACTCCACCTTTATTACTAACATCTAAATCTCAATCTATGCCTAAACAACCAACGCCCAGGCCACATGTTCAGGCCCCTATGCCTAAAAAACAAATTATCAAAATGGCTGAAGATTTAAATACTCTAATCAGGGGTAGTCAACCCCCCCCCCCCCCCAAGAGGCCTAGGGCTGAACTTGATTATGCATCTTCTGATCAGGTTTCTGTTTCTTCTGACTCTTCTAATGACCTGGATTTATCCATACCTACTTATGAGGATTCTGATGTAGAGGATTCCATTCCCTCTGCTTCCCCTCCTGAGGATTTTTCTTTTGGAGAAACTTTACATACCTTAAGGGAGCATTTCCACTGGGAAAGTCAGGAATTTTCTGATTCAAAAAAGAGGCTTAGGGATTTCCTCCTCCTACCTCAGCATAGGCCATTGGCTATACCTCCTGTACTAGACATTGTTGATGATGTGTTTTCAGAATCCAGTATGGCCCCTGATTCCCTGCCTCCGGCTCCTAGTAAACCTGACGGATACTACAGGGTTCCGGAGTCCCACAAGTTCCTTTTCAAAAATCTTGTTGCAGATCCAGAAACCATTTGTCAAGGGCCCAAGGGCATTAAGGCTTCTACTGCTAAAAATCCTACTCCTTTTGATAGAGACTCCAGGGCGCTGGATAGATGGGGTAAGAAGGTTTATACTTATGCAACCTTGGCAAGCAGGGCTTTAAACTGCCAATTTCATATGTTAAAGTATCAACAGCATATTATTGGACTGCTTAAACAGAAAATGATGTTTCTGACTGTGTGGAAAATAAAGATTTACAGGAATTATTGCATTCTGCTGAACAAGTTGGAAAACATACTTTGCAATGTGGTTTTGATTCTTTAGAGGCCTCCTGCAGGGCTGCTGTTACAGGGTCTGTGCTTAGAAGGCATGCTTGGCTTAAGGAGAAATCTTTGCCTGATCATATTAAAGCAAAATTGTTGGATGCTCCTTTAAATCAGGACTGTCTGTTTGGCAGTAAGGCTGAAGAAGTTCTAAAAAAGATGGAAGACCAAGATAAATATATGTAAACTGTGAAAGATTTCTTACAAGTGCAACCTCCAAGATTTAGTAGGCACTGGCCTACTAAGAATTGGTCTTTTCCAATTCCTTCCAGATCCTCTCAAGCCAAACCCAGACGCACCAAAAGCACCCGATTTCAGTCCCAGGGGACTCTTAGAACTAAGCAATGGGGGGGCCTCCACTTCCAAATCTGGAAATAAAAAGACACCCCTCTATGGTAAACAGTCTCAATGACTTCCTTTTAAAATTGCCAGGCACTTACCTTTTAGCCGCCCCTTTGGGGGGAAAATTGCTCTTCATGCAAAGAACTGGGAACTCATAACCCAGGACAAATGGGTTTTAAATATAGTGTCCCAGGGATACAGATTTCATTTCCACACGTTGCCAACACCAAACGGGTGGCCAGACCTGCCTCCAAATCAGTGGGCAGAGGCTCAAAAACAAGTACTTTCCCTCTTAAACATGGGGGCTATTCAACCAGTACCAGAAGAGGAAAAGGGACAAGGTTTCTATTCCAGGCTCTTTCTGGTACACAGAAAAGACAAATCATGGCGTCCAATTCTGGACCTGTCTACTCTAAACACCTTTCTGGACATTCCAAAATTCAAAATGCTGACTCTTCAGTTACTTCCTATGCTGGGCAAAGATGCCTGGTTGGCAACTCTAGATTTAAAAGAAGCATACCTGCACATCCCAATCGGGGAATCTTGCAGAAGATACCTACGCTTCAAAGCAGGCTACTTGCAGTGTCAGTTTTCTGCACTGCTCTTTGGCTTGTCTACTGCGCCCAGGGTATTCACAAAGTGCCTGGCTCCAGTTGTTGCATTTTGCAGGCAAAGAAATATTCAAATATATCCATACCTGAACAATTGTCTAATTCAGGCAGAAAACCAGGGCATACTTCTAAATCATCTGGCGTAAGGGTTCTAACTTGTCTGGGGTACACCATAAACGAAAAGAAATCACAACAGGTACCCTCTCAACAGATTACATTCCTGGCTGCAAGCTTGAATACAACTGCCCAGATGGCTTTCCTCACGCCAGAGAAACAAATTCATTTGGTAACTTACTTCAAGCAAGTGGCCACAAAAGCCCTGCTGTCTGCCAGACAAATACTGCAAGCCTTTGGGTTCATGGCCTCCTGCATTCTTTTAATTCCATATGCAAGACTGCATATGAGGACACTACAGTGGTACTTGGAGTCAACATTGTCACAGCCTGGAAACAATGATTCCTATCATACATTGCCTACGCCTGGAATTCCTATGGTGAGCAGAGGCCTGCCACCAAAACAAGGGACTGCCATTCACACTACCCCCTGCCACCCAAACCCTAACTACAGATGCATCAGACTATGCATGGGGGGCTCACCTGGCAGGGAAGTGCATTCAGGGCAAATGGAACCCAAATCAAATGTACCTACATGTCAATCAAAAAGAAATGTTAGCTGTACAGAATGCTCTGACTGCCTTCAAGGACTACATTCTTCCAGGACAACTAATGTTAAAGACGGACAATGCCACAGTTATGTGGTACATAAACAAGCACTGGGGGGTACACATTCTTACCCCCTCTGCAGACCTAGCCATGGCATTGTGGAACACAGCCTTGAGCTACCAAGTGCACCTACAAGCTCAATTCCTGCCAGGAAAATTGAATACACTGGCAGACGGACTAAGCAGAAATCTCATGGACCCACACAAGTGGGAGCTGGAACCATGGATTTAAAACATGTTGACAAGCAAATGGGGGAGCCCAGACGTAGATCTGTTTGCCTCCACCCAGAACTACCAGTTGGACAAGTTTTGCACAAGGACTCCCCACAAAGAAGCCTGAAAGTGGATGCTCTGTCCTTCAGCTGAAAAAAACTATCAGTCTACACATTTCCCCCTCTGCTCTCCAAAGTTCTGCTAAAAGTCAAACAGGGCAAACCAAGAATGATTTTGATTGCTCCAGACCAGCCATGCCAACAGTGGTACCCACTCCTATGCAGTATCACAAATATCTCCATGGCACCTGCCTCAGACCCCTTCCTTGCTGTCACAGCAGGAGAACCAAATCCTGCACCCCCAGCTTCCAACATTGAACCTTGCAGCCTGGCTAATCACTTAAATTCACCCTTATCCGTCAGCAAACCAGTGATGGGATGTCATCTTGGAGGCGAGAAGGCCTAGTACTAGAAAATCTCATGCTGGCAAATGGAAAAGATTCTGTGCCTGGAACCAATCTTTAGGGATGAGCACAGCAGCGCCCAATCTACCTCAGATTTTGCAACACTTAACTGAGATGCTTCACAAGTACCTGCCCTTTTCCTCTTAAAATCCACGCTTCGGCTATTTCAGCTCACTATAACACAGAACCACCCCTCTTCTCTCATCCCCTGCTCAAGTAGTATCTCAGAGGGGCAAAGAACTTGAGACCACCCAGGAGAGCTCCTGCCCCTACCTGGGACCTTAACTTTGTTTTGGAGAAACTCCCTCTACCTCTTTTCGAGCCATCTGCTACTGCAGACTTAAAATTTCTTTCTTGGAAAACAGCCTTCCTTTTAGCAATCACTTCAGCTAGAAGGATATCTGAATTACAGGCCGTTATGGCAGTGGAGCCTTTCATCATCTTTCATGCGGACATGGCACCTCTCAGGGTCAATCCATCCTTCATGCCCAGGGTGGTTTCCAGTGTGGCTCTTAATCAGTCCATTCATTTGCCAACCTTCTTTCACAATCCACAGAACAAAGGGGAATGGATTTTGCATTCCTTGGGTGTGCACAGACAACTTAAAATCTGAACAATTTCTGGTAGCATTTGCTGCAGGGGCAGAGGGGAAGGCTATTTAAAAACAAACCATTTCTAAATGGATAAGCCATTGCATTCATTTCTGCTATATGCACCATGGAAAACCTATCCCCCAGGGGATCAGATCTCACTCCACCAGGGCTGCATCTACTTCTGCAGCCTTTCTCAGAGGTGTTCCTACCAGGTATATCCTAGAAGTTGCTACCTGGAGTTTTGTACATACTTTAACCAAGCATTTTTACCAATTTTCTCTAAGTCCAGAGCTGGTTTTGCCACTGCTGTCTTGCAGGGCCTTATAGCTGCCCCTAATGCTGTATAAACTCCTCCTCCCAACTTAGCTTTGGTAATCTACCCAAATGTGATGACTGCAACACTGAAATGTAAAGAACATAGTACAGTTGTGTACGCTTACCATAAATGTAGATGTTAGAGTGTATTCACTGTTGCATGGAAGAAGGGACAGCAACTGACACAGGAATCAAGACTTTGTTAATCAGGCCAACTAAGGGCAACCTGACAGCAGATTACCCAAATGTAATGACTGCAACATTGAATACACTCTAACATCTACATTTATGGTACGTTTACACAACTGTACTTTGTGGAAAATTGTACTCAAATCCGTAGAACAAGATTAAGCTTTAATCTCTCCCTAGGGCATGATCAAATTTAAGTGCCTGAACCCAGTTACTGTACAGTTAATAAGTAACGCCAGTTACTGTACAGTTAATAAGTAACGCAGAATTAACAAGCACATATAAATAAACATAAGAGCAATAATGTTAGTAATAAAAGATATGTTAAATAGTTGTATGCATGGTCAAACAAATGAGATTTTAGGTAGCTTATAAAACAACTCGTAGGTGAATCTCAGAGCCATCTTAGAAAAAGGTTTGACAGGAAAGGACCATGGTTATTGAAGTAATGGCATTCAGAGCCATTAGGATTGTAGCATGGGTATACAGGGAGGTCCTTTGAGCTAGAGCACCTCTCAACTGTACAGATTTTCGCAGAATGTCCAGGTTTTTTCATCCGTTTGAGTTTAAGACTCCACATCCTTCAGAAAATTCATGCTAATGCAAAACCTATTGTATCAACTTTCTAAATTTGTAAGAGCAATATTCAAAGTCTGCCCCTATTTGTCCCGCCATCATTTTCGGCTTTGTCCAGATTTATTGCTCTAAGAGGTTGAGAGGTATGACTGCTGCTAGATTACAGTGTGTGGCTAAGAGTATAAATTTGTAAAAGTTGTCCCTTAATTATGGATGTCCAAGGTCCAGCTTATATGGCATAGTGGTATGTTGCTCTGACTGTAGTGCGTAGGCTCCTGGGTTCAAGACTGGACAGTGAAATGCATGACAGTAACATAACATTTTATAGCTCGCATGGCTTACTGGTTAATTGCTTTGACTGTGGTGCACAGGCTCCTGGGTTCAGGACTTGGGACTGACATTTATCCCTGCCATAAAAAAAAACTTTACAACAGAAGGAGCAAACTGATGCGGAATAAGGTTGAAGTCCCAAGACTGGAAAAAGTCCCTTATCAGCTTCAGCAAAAAGGTGAGATCCCTCATCATATCCTCTGAAGCTAGCTATGAAAACAGAATTGCAGCAGAGAGTAAAGACCACCACAAGGCCTTCTATAGTTATGTAAAGAATCTCCATGGCAATACCTAGATTTGCTCTGAGCTACTGCACAATGGTACCTCCTATAACGAGCCAACAGATATTGCCAATATACTGGCCAGCAGATTCAGTGCCAACTTTACCCCCCAAAGGACCAATCACAATACCAGTAGATTGCCAGGCACCCAGTATTACTGCTGCACAGGTTAAAACAGCACTGTCCAAGGCCAAGAATACAGCTTCTATGGGACCTGACAATATCCCTGGCTGTGTTCTACATGAACTGCAGCATGAACTGACACCTCACCTATGTGCCCTGCTCAGTCACAGACTCACCTCAGGCTTTGTCCCTAATGAATGGTGCACTGCTACAGTCATCCCTGTCCACAGAGGAGGCGTGACTACAGACCCTGGGACCTATCGCCCCATTAGCCTGACTAGTCTCATATGCAAAGCTATGGAACGTGTCATCATGGACCTAATAAACAAGGATATAGGGAATCTCCAAACTCTGGATCCCACACAGTTTGGTTTTCTGAAGGGTAGATCATGCCTGCTCAACCTGGTCGACTTCTTTGAGTCAGTCACCAGAGCTGTGGATGAAGGCAAGGTGGTTCATACAGCCTACCTTGATCTGGCCAAGATCTTTGATACCATTCTGCATTCAGGAATCGTAGAAAAACTCACTAAGCTAGGCATCAACCCCTATGTCACTAGGTGGGTTGCAAACTGGCCCACAGAACCCACAGTGTGAAAGTAGCTGACTCCAAGTCAGACTGCCGACTAGTCACGAGTGGAGTCCCACAGGTTTCAGTCCTGGGTCCTCTCCTGTTTGGTATCCATTTCTCTGAAGTCCAGGCCAACATGAAGGGACTCTGGCCGACGATGTTCACAGACTATTGCAAGTTGGGAGCTATTATTAATTTCCCCAAGTGATTTTAACATCCTACAGAATGGCCTCACTGAGACCAACGACTGGAGTCAGAAACATAGACTTAAGCTCAATGCAAAAAAATGTCATTATCCCCTTTGAAAAATGCAGTTCCCATAAATTACCACATTGATGGCAGTCCACTGAACGCAGAAGGCATTATAAGAGATCTGGGAACACAGGTTGACAGCAACCTCTCTTTTGATCACCACATTGCCACTGTGATCAGTAAGTCCTTCTGTGTGGCACATTTCTTTACTAAGGGTTTTGCATCCAGGAAGAAAGAGCTCATTATTTCCCTGTACTTTTCCCTCATTAGACCAATCATAGAGTACAGTGTCCCATTTGGCATGTACCTCACTAGACACCTGCAACAACTGGAGATGCTGCAAAAGTACCTCATAAAGAGGATCCTAGGCCTTAAACACTTGTCCTATATGGACAGACTAAAAAAAATTCCAACTATTTTCTGTCTCATATCGCCTACTTAAAGGTAATCTCTGCTTGACTTGCACATCAATGTCTGACCCAACTCTTTTGGAAATGTTACATCTAAAGCCATCCCAATCCCTCTGCACCACATGCTCCAGAGACCTCAACCTCATTACCACAATCAACAGAACGTACTGGAGGGAGAGGTTCATAACCCAGACTGCCCATGCTATGGAATAGACTTCCATACATGTCAAGCAGAGCACCTCATTGACCCTCTTCAAGAGAAATCTTAATGAGTGGATGGGAAATAGAAAATTCACTCCGAGGATAACTTCAGTGGCTCTACTCCACAGAGGCACTGGGAACTAAGATCGGGTGGCATGATGCCAGGGTAATCCTATGGTTAGGTTTGTAAAGGCCCCAGAGCCGTTAGCCTAGTACACACCTGTGAACAGCAAGGTAAAATATGACAGTGCAGGTCACAAAAGATTGGAATAAATGTGATGGTGGTGGAGGACACAAGCTGAAGAGTTTTGAACAATTCGGAGACGGAGACGTGCAATGTCAGAGACTGGAAAACCAATGTAGAGCACGTTACTGCAGTCTAAGCATGATGATACCAGAGCATGAATTACAGTTGGGAGGTCACTGAGGTGGAATAAGGTGCTTGATGAGACTGATGCTCTCAAGGTGGAAACAGACTTGATGGCAGTAGAGAGATGTTTTTTGTGCTGACCTCTCATCTAGTGTTATGCATGGCTCATGCACCTTCTACATACTCACACAGTTTGTCACTGATTAAAAAAAAAAAAAATCAGATGACAGTGTTGCATATACCATTAAAGCATCTTTCCCTTGAGGTGTATATTGCTGACTGTCCAGTAATGGATAAGTTTCTGAACTTAAGGGCAGGCCATCATGAGGGAGCAAAATGAATGATTGTATATCAGCAAAAACAATGGGATTGTAAACTTCTTGAACTAATAATGTTACCTAGCAGCACTAAATAGAATTTGAAAAGTGAATGACCGGTAGTGGAGCTCTGTGATACCCCACAAGTGAGAGGAGGAGGAATTTGCCATTGGAAAAAAAAAAAAAAAAAGGTCATCTGATTTGGTGGACCATTCTATCAGGAGATTAGGAAAGACCAGACCGAATAATTATGCTGCTCCTTTGCAATTAGGTGATTATTGAATACTTTAAAATCTGTCTCAGTACTTTGCTGAGCCCAAAAATTCAATTAGACCAGATCAGGAATGCCATGGCTGCTCAAGTAGTTCTCCAGTTGGAGGCACACCGCTTTCTCAAGAACCTACCCAAGGAAGGGAAGGTTGAAGATAGGGCAGTAGTTAGCAAGATCATCAGACTCTAATCCAACTTTTTGAGGAGAGGAGTGACAAGAGCATCCTTTAAAAAAAGAAGGAAATACCCCATGCCCAAGAGAGGTGGTGATAATCTTGTGTACTAGAGCATCATTTTCCTCAAGGGATGCCCACAAACCTTAAGAGGCATAGATCTAAATAACAGGTGGTACTATGCATGCTGGAGATGAGAGTAAAAGGATTGTGCACCTGGAATGATGATGTTCTTCGTGTTTCACTGTTGCAGTCATCACACATGGATTATCCGCCTGCAGGTAGCCCTCAGTTGGCCCGAATACCAGAGTCTTGGGATTTCTGCGTTGGATGCTGTCACTTCTTCCATGATGTCAGGGGTGTAAAACATGCAGCTGACGTCATTACATCAGCTTTTCTTGCCAAGCAGAGCCAGAGGCAGAAGCAGTTTGCAAGTGCTATTCGGCTGCGTCCTGAAATTTTCGTTTTTCGAGTTTCAGACCTGAAGTCTTCTAAAAGATAAGTACCCTGTTGGGGATCCTTTTTTCTTGCTCTAACTGATGTCAGAAAAAAATAATAATTGTCTTGCCTGTGGAAAGCAAATACCTCTCAGAGATTTTCATTCTTACTGCGTCACCTGTTTAGGCCCAGACCATGACGTTCCTCTGTGTTGGTTTTGTGCCCTGTTCAATGCCCGAACTATTCATTGTCAGGCTATTTTTGTCGCTAAATTCTTTTGCTCTCATTGTCAATATTCCAAAATGGCTTCGATAAGCCATCCGACTACCGATCTTCCGAAAAAACGTAAGGATGAAGACCGAGACCGCATAGGTCCAAAACTGCTGACAATGCTTCCGTTAAGCTAGTCTCCAGCCTGCCGGTACTCAGGTGCTTTCGCAGCCCCTGATAACCCGCTTCTACAGATTCTCAGGCCTCTACTGTGACCCATTCGGAATCTGGTATGCTGCGAGATGCTTCAACTATGGAAACTGGGGATGCCTCTACCTTGGATGGGTCCGGAGCCGCTGTGCAGGCACCGGCTTCTGGTGTATTCAGGCCTTCCGATGTTCATATTAAACAGACTACTTCATTTCAAACCAAAAATACCAAATTTCTCAGGCCCAGATTTCGCATTACGCCTAGAAAACCGACAACCAAAGCGCATTCTCAGGCCCCCATGCCACAGAAACAAATGATTAGAATGTCTGAAGACTTTATTACTGTAATTAGGTGAAGCCAGCCTTCCCCCTCTAAAAGACCAAGAACCAATTTTCCTTCTGATTCTTCATATCATGAGTGTGATGACTCTGACTCTTCTGATTACCAGGACATACCTTTATCTACCTATGAGGATTCTGATGCAGAGGATTCCATTCCCTTTGCTTCCCCACCAAATGATTTTTCTTTTGGTGAAGCTCTGCATACCCTCAGAGATCATTTCCGCTGGGAGTGCCGGGACTACCTACAGTCCAAAAAGAGACTCAGGGAATTTTTAAACTTGCCTCGGCACAGGCCTCTAGCTAACCCTCCTGTTCCAGAAATTGTAGATGCTGTCTTCATGGAATCCAGTCTTACCCCTAATATTTTGCCACCAGCTCCCAGGAAACCTGACTGTACTACAGAGTACCTGACTCTCTCAAATTCCCATTTAAGAATCCTACTGCGGATCCAGAGACCATTTCCCAGGGACCTAAAGGCATTAAGGCTACTGCAGCCAAAAACCCTACCCCTTCAGACAGGGATTCTAGTTCTTTATACAGATGGGGTAAGAAGGTGTACACCTCTGCTACTCTTGCCATCAGGTCCTTAAATTGCCAGTTTCTCATGTTAAAGTATCAGCAACATACTATGGAACTAATTAAACAAAAAATGATGTTGATTCCTGATTGTGCAGAACATAAAGATTTACAAGAGTTAATGCATTCTGCTAACCAAGTTGGAAAACATACTTTGCAATGTTTTTTTATGCCTTAGAAGCATCTTACAGGGCTGCTGTCACTGGGTCTGCCCTTAGAAGGCATGCTTGGCTTAAGGAACAAATCTTGCCAGACCATGTCAAAGCAAAATTATTAGATGCCAAGAACGTCTGTTTGGCACTAAAGCAGAAGTCGTCCTCAAAAAGATGGAGGAAAAAGCTAAATCTGTGCAAACTGTTAAATATTTCCTACAGGTACAGCCACCTAGGTTCAGTAGGCACTGGCCTTCTAAAAACTGGTCTTTCCCAGTTCCTCCCAGACCTTCTCAGTCCAAACCCAGGGACATCAGACCACCAAGACTACAGTCTTAGAGTATACACAGATCTAAACAATGGAGTGCTCCCACCTCAAAAACAGGGAGTAGTAAGCCACCATCCTATGGAAAAAGTTCACAATGGCTTGTCCTTCATCCTTCCAAGCCTTGCCCAAGTACTTGCACCCTTAGGTGGAAAATTAGCCCTGCACGCAAAAAACTGTGAGTGCATTACCCAGGACAGATGGGTTTTGAACATTTTATCCTAGGGATACAGATTCTACTTCCACTCACTGCCAACCTCAAGCGGATGGCCAGACCTCCCCCCAAACCAGTGGGCAGAGGCCCAAAAGCAAGTACTTTCTCTTCTCGGTATCAAGGCTATTCAACCTGTCCCAGCAGATCAAAGGGGACAATGTTTTTACTCAAGACTCTTTCTGGTACCCAGAAAAGAAAACTCTTGGTGCCCTATCCTGGATGTGTCTATTCTCAACACCTTCCTGGTGGTTCCAAGATTCAAAATGCTTACGCCCCAACAGCTGCTTCCTATAGTAGCCAAGGACACCTGGCTAGCCACCCTAGACTTAAAAGAAGCTTATCTGCACATCCCCATAAGGGAATCTTACAGGAAATATTTACGTTTCAGAGCAGGCTCTATACATCATCAGTTCTCTGCACTTCACTTTGGCTTATCTATTGCGCCCAGGGTATTCACAAAATACCTAGCTTCAGCCATAGCATATTGCAGGCAGAGAAAAATTCAAATTTACCCATACCTGGACGATTGCCTGATTCAGGTGGGCAGTCAGGAATTGCTACTTCAGTACCTGACATTTGTAAAGAGATTTCTAACTTCACTGTGGGTATACCATCAGTGAAAAGAAATCACATCTGGTACACAGCCAAAAGATTGTATTACTGGGAGCAAGCTTG
Organism: Protopterus annectens; assembly: GCF_019279795.1. Taxonomy (NCBI): domain Eukaryota; kingdom Metazoa; phylum Chordata; order Ceratodontiformes; family Protopteridae; genus Protopterus; species Protopterus annectens. Next base: position 1,156,189,577 of record NC_056744.1, read on the forward strand.
AACACAACTTCCCAGATGGCATTCCTCACTTCAGAAAAACAGATTTATTTGACAAACTACTTCAGTCTTCTGGCCACCCAAACCCAGCTATCTGCAAGAAAAATACTACAAGCCCTAGGATTCATGGCCTATTGCATTCTACTAATTACATATGCAAGACTGCATGTGAGGAAACTTCAGTGGTACTTAAAAGGTCTCTGGTGTCAACATTCTCAGGACCTGGAAACAATGATTCCTGTCATTCCTTGCCTAAGGACAGAGTTCCTTTGGTGGACAGAGGCCTGCTACCACAGCAAAAGGACTCCCTTTCACTCAATCCCCCGCTGCCCAAACCCTAACAACAGATGCATCAGTCTATGCATGGGGGGCTCACATGGCAGGAAAATGCATTCAAGGCAAATGGAGCCCAAAACAAACGCACTTGTATGTCAGTCAGAAAGAAATGTTAACTGTACAGAATGCACTGACAGCCTTTAAATACCTGATTCTTCCAAGGCAACTGTTGATAAAGACAGACAACACCACAGTTATGTGGTATGTAAACAAGCAGGGGGGAAACTCTTTCGTACCCACTCTGCAGGTTAGCCATGGCTCTGTGTAACACGGCCTTGAGCAGTCAAGTGCACTGGCAAGCTCAGTTCCTGCCAGGCAAACAAAATTCACTGGCAGACTTGAGCAGAAATGTAATGGACCCACACGAGTGGAAACTGGAACCCAAATCATTCAAGCTTCTGATCCACAGGTGGGGGGCAATAGAGGTAGACCTCTTTGCTTCCCCGCAGAACTATCAGTTGAGCAAATATTGCACCAGAACTCCCCACAGCCAAGCATGGAAAGTGGGGATGCCCTGTCATTTTCATGGGAAAGCCTCTCATTCTATGCCTTTCCCCCTCTGCCCCTCCTCTCGAAGGTCCTTCTAAAGATCAAACTGATTGCACCAGACTGGCCGCGGGCACTGGTACCCACTTTTGCACAGTCTGACAGTAGTGCCACCATGGCACCTGCCTCAGACCCCTTCCTTGCTGTCCCAGCAGGAGGGCCAGATTTTGCATCCTCAGCTGCATACCCTGAACGTAGCAGCCTGGCTCATCCCCTGAACACTTCACCAGCAATCCTCAGTAACCAGGTGCTGGATGTCATCCTTGAGGCAAGGAGGTCTAGTACTAGGAAAGCCTATTCAGAAAAGTGGAAAAGATGCTGTTCTTGGAGCCAGTCTCAGGAAATGGACACAACCGTGCCCAACTTACCTCAAATCCTAAATTACCTAACAAAAGTGCTCCACAAAGGCATATCTTTCTCTTCAGTTAAGATTCATGCATCTGCCATCTCAGCTCATTACAATACTGAGCCACCCCTCTTCTCTCACCCTCTGGTCAAACAATTCCTGAGGAGAGCCAAAAATTTAAGGCCCCCCCCCCCCCCCAGGAGAGCTCCACTCCAGCCTGAGACCTTAACTTTGTACTGGAGAAGCTCACGTTTCCTCCCTTTGAACCTGCTGTTACAACAGAGTTAAAATTCCTCTCTTGGAAAACAGCTTTACTTCTAGCCATCACTTCAGCAAGATGAGTGTCTGAATTGCAGGCCCTTGTGGCCGTGGAACCCTTCATTATCTTCCATGCGGACAGGGTTTCCCTCAGGGCTAACCCATCATTTATGCCCAAGGTGGTATCTAGTGTGGCTTTAAACCAGTCCATTCATTTGCCAACCTTTTTCCCTAATCCTCAGAATAAAGGGGAAAGGATCCTGCACGCCCTGGATGTGCACAGGCAGCTTAGGTTCTGCCTGGGCAGGACTAAACCTTTCAGAAAATTTGACCAGCTGCTAGCCAGCTTTGCTACAGAGGCAGAGGGCAAGGCCATTTCAAAGCAAACCATTTCTAAATGGATAGCACACTGCATCCATTTCTGCTACAAACACCATGGAAAACCTACATCACAGGGAATCAGAACTTATTCCACTAAGGCTACCTCAACCTCTACAGCATTTCTCAGGGGAGTCCCTACCAGGGACATCCTGGAAGCTGCAACCTGGGATTCTGTACACACCTTCACCAAGCAATTACCACTTGCCTATCTTTTCTAAATCCAGAGCTGGATTTGCCACAGCAGTCTTACAAGGCCTGCTAGCCAGCCCTAATGCTTCTTGACTGCCTCCACCCTTCCTCAGCTTTGGGAATCAACCCAAGTGTGATGACTGCAGCAGTGAAACATGAAGAATATAGTACAGTTGTATACACTTACCATAATTGTAGATGTTAGAGTGTATTCACTGTTGCAGTCCTGGTTACCCTCCCTCCCAGCTCCCTGACTTCTCTATACTTTCTACCTATTTTGTTTTTTTTTTGGTCATATAACAATGGTATTTACTTTTTACTGGGGGTGTTCCACACCATGTAATTGCTTCCTGTTTTTGGGGGCTCCTGGCATCTGGGGCAAGAAAAACTGATGTAATGGCGTCTGCTGCATGTTTTATACCCCCTGACGTCATAGAAGAAGCGACAGCATCTGGAGCAGAAATCCCAAGACTCCGGTATTTGGGCCCACCTGAGGGCTACCTGCAGGCAGATAACCCAAGTGTGATGACTGCAACAGTGAATACACTCGAACATCTACATTTATGGTAAGTGTTCACAGCTTTACTTTTTCCAAACTGTGATGAAAGGAATCCTCTCATAGGCTGATATGTAGAAGGTAGTGAAGGAAGAGAAACAGTGAGCAGTGAACTTGCACTTTTTGGAGAGTGATTGATTGCCTGATGTCAGAACACCATGGATTAGATTAGCTATCAACCACTTAAAAGAAGGTATTGGGATGATCAGTGTCCATTGTGTTCTGCCTAGGTAAATAAGCAGGCTTCCATTGACAAAGATCTGAGTGAGATTGCAGAATTTATTTTTCTAGGGCAAGTTCATCTTCACTGGTGCCAGAATGCTGCCACCTATGCCCAAGCTTATGACCAGAGCACATTAAAGATTGTATGGATTGGTCAAACCGTGGTTCATAAGGGACCAATCTGACAAGTTAGACCTGTGCGAGAGCAACCTGCTGTAGATCTTGGGATAAGAGCAAGTTATAGCAGTCTGTATGTCATAAAGATCATTCGATAGCTTTTCCTACTCTTATATTTCCCCCTCTATCTGGAGAAGCATAGTGAAGAATTGTACAAATTGGGCAAAGTTCTTGAGAGTTTTAATTGGACAAATTGCCTGAAAACATTAGTATAAAATGATCGGATGAGTAGACCTTGTTTTCAAGCTTAGTGACTCTAAGTACGTCTATGCTGGTGAGTAGGGGAGGTAATTTCTTGTGTAAAACCAAAGCCATCTATGGTACAAAGAACTCACAGACAAAGGTCACAATATGAAGTTCCCAAAGATTAGCCGTCAGGGATAAATTAATACAGAAGTAAAAAGGAAATCAGGAAAATCCTGTGGAAACAGCCTGATGTTCATCGTGTTACCCTGCTGCAGTCATCACACTTGGGTTATCCTGTCGTCAGGCGGTCCCGCATTCGGCCGGATTTCCAAAGTCTTGGTCCGACATCGGTTGCTGTCACCTCATCCCTGACGTCAGTGCGCCAGGGGTACATATACTGCAGCCAACGCCATTTTCTTCAGTCTTTCTTGCCGCATGGTGCCCGAAGCAGTTTGCAAGTGCCAGTCGGCCGACTCCTGAGATTGTCGAATTCGAATTTCAGACCGAAGTCTTCTATAAAGCTAAGTACCCCGTTGGGGAAACTTTTCTTGCCTCAGACCGATGCAGAAAAAGTTAACAATTGTATTTCTTGTGGGAAGCAAATACCTCATAAGGATTTTCATTCTTATTGTATACCTTGCCTAGGCCCTGATCACAACGTCACTTCTTGTCGTTTTTGTGCTAGGTTTAATAAGCGTACTATTAAAAGACGATTTGATTTCGCACGACACTTTTTTGGTAGAAAATTTAACTATAACTTGCCGTCGGAGCTACCGATTACCGCCGTGCACAAAAAGCGCAGGGACAAGGACCGACAGCCCAGGCCTAAGCCCGATTCCGAGGCCTCGGTTGATCCGGTCTCCGGTTATCAGTGAGGCTCCGACGCAGCCCCTGACTACCGCAGTTCTGGAACTCGAGACTGCTACGGATATTTTGATGGAATGTACTAGGCCGACGCACCCTTTTACTTCAGGCCCTTCTGACGATTTACCTTCCAAGGACGTCGGTGCTTCAGAAACGCCATCGGTTTCTGAAGGCATATTCAGACCAACGACTCTTACAGTCAAAACGTTTTCCAAGTCAAAGACTCCTAAATCAAAAAAGACTACACTTCAGTCTCCTGTTCAAGGCCCTATGCCTAAGAAACAGATGCTCAAAATGGCTGAAGATTTGATTTCTCTTCTCAGGGGTTCTCGGCCTCCTCCTGACAAAAGGCCTAGACAAGAGGAAGATTCTGCTTCCTCTGAGCAACTGTCTATTACTTCGGATTCCTCTGAGGACCAAGACATTCCTTCTCTCCTTATGAAGATTCTGACGCTGAGGATTCTCTTCCCTCAGCTACTCCTCCTGAAGACTACTCTTTTGGGGAAACCTTACACACTATGAGGGAACCTTTTCAATGGGAAGGTCAGGATTACTCTGATTCCAAGAAAAGGCTCAGAGAGTTTCTTTTACTCCCCCAACACAGACCTCTAGCCATCCCTCCTGTTTTGGACATTGTGGATGATGTCTATTTAGAATCCAGTTTCAACCCAGACTCTTTACCTCCTGCTCCGGCCAAGCCTGACAGATACTACAGAGTTCCTGATTCCCACAAATTTCTTTACAAAAGCCCAGCAGCTGACCCAGAGACTATCTCCCAGGGTCCCAAGGGGGCTAAGGCTTCCATGGCTAAAAACCCAGTACCTTTTGAAAGGGATTCAAGAGCACTACACAGGTGGGGGGAAAAAGGTTTACACCTCAGCCACATTAGCTATGAGAGCACTAAATTGTCATATGCTTAAGTATCAGCAATTTCTGATTTCTCAGTTAAAACAAAAGATAACCTCCCTTCCTCAACAATCTGAATTGAAAGAAGTACAGGATTTGTTGCACGCCACCGAGCAGGTGGGCAAACATACCTTACAATGTGGGTTTGATTCTTTAGAGGCCTCCTGCAGAGCAGCTGTCACTAGATCAGTTATACGTAGGCATGCCTGGTTAAAGGAACAAAGTTTGCCTGATCATGTTAAAGCAAAACTACTAGATGCTCCCTTACAGCAGGATGTTCTTTTTGGAGTTAAGCAGAAGAAGTTTTAAAGAAAATGGAAGATAAGGCGAAATCAATGCAGACAGTCAAAGATTTCCTACAAGTACAACCCCCTCGCTTCAGCAGAAACTGGCCAGCAAAAAATTGGTCCTTTCCAGCCACTGACAGACCTCAGAGGGGTAAATACAGGTGACCAAGGGGCAGAGGACAACCACAAGCCCAGTATAAACTTCGCCAATGGGGCACTCCAACCCAGAAGGGAGGAGAAGACAGGTCTCAAGCCACCAGAAGGCAAACTCAGTGACTTGCACCTCAGCTGGCCAAACAAAGCTCTTTTGTCAGCCCCCTTGGGGGGGAAACTAGCACTATTTGCAGACAACTGGCACATGGTCACAAAGGACAAATTGGTCCTAGACATAATTTTACGAGGATACAGATTCCACTTTCACACCTTGCCAGTGAAAAGAGGAATGCCAAACCTGCCACAAAATCAAAGGGCAAAGGCTCAAAAACAAATTACAGCTCTCATGACCATGAGAGCCATTCACCGGGTACCAACTCAAGAGCAAGGCCAAGGATTTTACTCAAGGCTCTTTCTAGTACCCAGAAAGGACAATGCTTGGAGACCAATTCTGGACCTTTCAACTCTAAACACTTACAAGTTCCCAAATTCAAGATGCTAACACTACAGCAGCAGCTACTTCCCATGTTGGGCAAGGAAGCATGGCTGGTAACGTTGGACCTCAAGGAGGCATACCTGCATGTCCCTATCAGACAAAGTTGCAGAGGATACCTCCGTTTCATTGCAGGTTCAACCCATTATCAATTCTCTGCACTGCCCTTTGGCTTATCTACTGCACCCAGAGTTTTCACAAAATGCCTGGCACCAGTAATTGCATACTGCAGACAAAGAGGAATTCAAATATATCCATACCTGGATGACTGCCTCATCTAAGCAGAAAGAAAAGACATTCTCTTACATCATCTGGCTTTTGTGAAGCATCTACTAAATTGTCTGGGGTACACAGTAAACGAAAAGAAGTCAAAACTAGTACCCTCACAAAAAATGAAATTCCTGGGTGCCAGCTTGGACACAACAGCCCAGAAGGCTTATCTTACACCAGACAAGCAACTTCAACTGACTCAATATTTCAAGACAATGGCAACAAAGACCCAATTAACTGCAAGAAAAAATTCTGCAGGCTTTGGGCTTGATGGCATCTTGCATTCTGATAATACCATTTGCAAAACTGCATATGAGGAAATTACAGTGGTACCGAAAAAGCGTATGGTCTCAACACAGCCACAGCTTGGACACAGTGATATCTCTCATTCCCTGCCTTCAACAGGAATTTCTATGGTGGGCACAGGCATGTCACCTCAACAAGGGTCAGCCTTTCACCTTTCCCCCAACCAGGCAAACTATCACAACAGATGCTTCAGACTATGCCTGGGGGCACACATGGCAGGGCAATGCATTCAAGGCCTATGGACTGCAGAACAAAGAAAACTGCACACAAATCAAAAAGAGATGCTAGCTGTACAGAAAGCTCTGACAGCCTTCAAGGATCTACTACAGCCAGGACAACTTGCAATAAAGACGGACAACACCACAGTAATGTGGTACATAAACAAGGGGGCACACATTCCTACCCTCTTTGCAGGCAAGCAATAATCTTGTGGAACACAGCTCTGGCCTACCAAGTCCAGTTACAAGCTCAATTCCTGCCAGGACAGAAAAACACATTGGCAGACGACCTAAGCAGAAACATCAAAGATCCCCATGAGTGGAAACTAGACCCACAAATATTTACAATGATAACTCAAAAATGGGGCCTTCCAAATATAGACCTGTTTGCCAGTCCTCAAAACTACCAACTGACAAAATTCTGTACAAAGACATTCCACCATCAAGCTTGGAAAGTGGACGCTCTCTCCTTCAGTTGGAAAAACCTGACAGCTTATGCCTTTCCTCCATTACCTCTTCTCACAAAGGTTCTTTTGAAGGTCAAAAAGGAGAAACCTCGACTAATTCTCATAGCCCCAGACTGGCCACGCCAGCACTGGTACCCGCTATTGAAGAATATGGCTCACAGCTCACCATGGATATTGCCTCAAATACCTAATTTGCTCACGCAGCAAAACAAACAGATTCTACACAGCCAGCTCAAAACCTTAAACCTGGCTGCATGGCAAATCAATTAAGCATCCAACCAGCCCCTCTTTCACAAGCAGTACTGGATGTTATTCTGGAAGCCAGGAGACCAAGCACCAGGAAGGCTTACTCGGACAAATGGAAAAGGTTTTCTGCCTGGAACCAAGCTAAAGGCCAAGACACATCTCAGCCTCATATGCCTCACATTCTGCAGTATTTAGCTGAGATGTTGCACAAAGGACTTTCCTTCTCCTCAATTAAAATCCATGCTTCAGCTATTTCAGCTCACTACGACACAAATCCACCTTTATTTTCAAATCCTCTTCTAAGGCAGTTCCTCAGAGGGGCAAAAAACATTAGACCACCTAGAAGAGCTCCTACACCAACATGGGACCTCAACTTTGTTCTGGAAAAACTAATGCTACCTCCCTTTGAACCAGCTTTCTCTGCAGACCTTCAGTTCCTATCTTGGAGGACTGCCCTGCTCCTGGCAATAACTTCTGCCAGGAGAGTCTCAAAATTACAGGCACTTATGGCAGTTGGAACCTTTCCTCATTTTCCATCAAGACGGAGTTTCTCTACGAACTAATCCTTCCTTCATGCCTAAGGTGGTTTCCAGTGTAGCTTTAAATCAAACCATCCACCTACCCACTTTCTTCCCCAATCCACAGAACAAAGGTGAGAGATTCCTGCATTCCTTGGACGTTCACAGGCAGCTTTGTTACTACTTGGATAAAACTAAGGCTTTCAGAAAAACTGACCAGCTCTTTGTATCCTATGCTACAGCTTCTCAAGGGAGAGCCATATCCAAGCAAACCTTTTCTAAATGGATAGGCCATTGCATACGGTTCTGTTATACCCATCATGGGAAACCAGTTCCCCATACCATTAGATCCCACTCTACCAGGGCAACAGCTACCTCTACAGCCTTTCACAGGGGGGTTCCTACCAAGGAAATTTTAGAAGCTGCAACTTGGAGTTCTGTACACACCTTCACCAAACACCATCACTTACCTCTTTATTCTAAGTCCAGGGCGGGCTTCGCCACTGCAGTTCTGCAGGGCCTCTTGCCTCCACTAACCCTCTATGATGCCTCCACCCTACCTTATCTTTGGGACTCAACCCAAGTGTGATGACTGCAGCAGGGTAACACGATGAACATAGTACAGTTTTGTACCTACCATAAATGTAGATGTTCGAGTGTTCACCCTGCTGCAGTCCAGGTTACCCACCCTCCAACCCCTCTGATCTACTGGCTTAAATCTCTGCTATGCCTTACTGATGTATTTGCTTATAGCTGAAGGGATTTTGTTTTTGTACAGTGTTCTCACCTTTTTGTACTAATTTGGATCACCTTTTTGGGGGCACCTGACATCTGGGGCAAGAGAAAACTGAAGAAAATGGCATCGGTTGCAGTATATGTACCCCTGGCGCACTGACGTCCGGGATGAGGCGACAGCAACCGACGTAGGTCCAAGAGTTTGGAAATCCGTCCGACTGCGGGACCTCCTGACGACAGGATAACCCAAGTGTGATGACTGCAGCAGGGTGAACACTCGAACATCTACATTTATGGTAGGTACAAAACTATACTTTATTACCTGGTGGGTGATAGGTAACCAACCAAAGGACTTAACTTATTACAGTTGAGTGCTCCTCCAGGCATTTCTGCAGTTACCTCCTGCTGCACCTCTAGGCATCAGATATTGCTTGCTCATATTTGCATTAATTCCAAAACCATGCTACATACAAGGTATCAGAATATTTTATCTTGAAGCATACACGATGGCAAACACAACTGTGTTGATATTTAACCTCTGTCAATGAGTATTTATTAGAACTGTAAGGTGATGACTTAATTCTTTTTAAAGGTTCAAACCACACTCACTGGGAGTTAAAGGTGCACACACACACACACACACACAAGAACTGGAGGGAATGAGTAAATTTGAGGACAAATCCCAAAGTAGAAATGGAACCAGTTTTACCATTAAATGTAATAGCTGAACAGTGAAAAATAGCCTCACTGCCCCCAGTACGATCAGGCCTAAAGTAATGAAAAGATGAATAACCAGAAAGGAGCTAAATCTGAAAGAGTAGGACCACAACTTGCATCTACTAGGTTAAATAAGCACGTACAAGGTTGTATAGTACACTTGATTTCTTACGGACAGAGCATTAAAGTAGAAGACCTGGACTGTAATGGCATGCAAACCAGGTTGCTTAGCACAGAAGTAAGAGTGACCTTAAGTACACAAGGTTTATCAGTAGGCCTTTTAAAATTAGGGAAACGTATAGTAATAAAAACGGGTATAGCATAAACATCTGAAACATTAGAAAGCATTGAGTGATGAAAATAATCAGTCCAGTGTCCTTTATCTGTATCAAGATTAGAACATAGCAGAGAAACAGAGGAGGGCAGTTTAGATTTACCAGCTGGATGATAATCCAATAATTTTTCCTTATAGTAAAAATTAGCCATGATTCAGTAAACATAAACCTAAATTAACAAATGTTAAATAACGTACATTAGGTGGTTGAGAAAAGAGACTTACTGTTGTTGTCTGTAGCAGTAAATTTGGTGCAAATCAGATGAAGTAAACAAAAATGAATTATCTTGTTAACACTCACCAATAAAATGGTGTAGCAATCATAAGGTACAAGACATAATTGGAGTAATCTGTAGAGTAATAAATTAAAGTCGAAAGTCAGTCCCAACACCCAAAAAGCAGTTTCAGAAAGAAAATGTAAAGCAGTTTGGCAAAATAGAAACAAAAGTCCAACAGTCATGAACTGAAAATGTTATAATGCTCACTATATAGGCAGTTGGAATAAATGTAGCATGACAGCAAATTGCAGGAGTAAAAACTGTCCTGATGTGTAATGAAAAGCAAAACCAATGAACTTTTTTCCTGGTATACTGCCTCACTGGTCAATTCCCCCTGTAAAAGTCTCTCTAGAATTTCACCAGTCCTTTAGAGTTGGCTGTCACTAGCCTAGCCCAATAGGTGAGGAGAAAATTGACAAAGAAGGTGGTTAGTAGTCTATAGTCTGCAGACTCGAAAATTCATTGTGTTGTATGATTTGTAATCCAAATTAAGACCTAATGGAATCCTCTCCATATGTATTGTGGTTCTACTTACTTCCCCCTGTAAAGTTTCCAAAGGATCTCACTACTGCGTAGTACTTGACTGCCACCAGTCTGATTCACTTACCCACCCTGATTAGCTAAGGAAAAAGTTAACGAGGAGGATAACCGGTGGCCCAGGAGAATCAGCAGGCACAAAAGGCACTTTGGTAGGTCTAAGTAAGGAAGACAACAATAATCCCAAGTACAGGCAGGGACCTGCCTGAATAATTTCCAACAATAGAAGCCAACTCCAAACCACTTTACAGTGATCGAGCAGCCAGCAGGAACACCACAGATCAGTGTCTGGCTTCAAGAATCTGTAAATTCTCCGCTAGCAAGTTTGAGGGGAGAAACAGATTAGTATCATGTACCAAGTAAAGTTGATGTGTGAGTACTATATACATATATTAAGCATACACAGCAAAAATGCTACAAGTACTACACATTAAATTATGAAGGTTTCTAAGACTGTAGCTCTAGACAATGGCCTGCATCCATATTGAGTTGTTACCAGAAGAGTTGTCAGATTAACAGTAATCAGTAGCCACCACATAAAAACTTGGGAAGCACTGATTGCTTTAAAAGCTGCTAGACAATTCAGCCTTTTCTTTTTTGAAAGACCAACTAAATGTTTAGCAGCTTTTAAAGCTGTTAGTGCTTTCTGATGCTGTTTGTGCAACATCGCTATGTGGTGGTTTTCTTACACTTGTCTCCAGCTTTTGTCTTGCAAGGGAACAGGTTACGCTGCATGAACTGTAAATTACAATTGGGCCTCACCGATCATAACTCACTCGTCACCTGCTGGACATGGATGTTAGAGTTTATCTTTTGAACTTAGGGTGCATGTTTGACATCAGTGTCTCAAACACATGTCAGACTGGTTATGATCAGAGACCCACTCATAAACCTCATTCTTTGTCATGTACATGTTTTTTTAGTGTTTTGCATAATTTGTTGTTGCTTTGTTTATATAATTGTATTTGAATTAATTGTTAATTTTGTTTGTGGTGATAAACTAATGTTCTGTTCTAGTTTGGTATTCAGTTTTGGTAGGATACTGAAATAGATCCATGCAGTATTGTTAGAACATGATCAAGTTTCAAGTTCATTGTGTTTGAACATGTCAATTGCTTCCAGTATCAGACACTGTTTTGTCATTTCTTTTGAGATTTTTTTACTCACTTTGTAAAATGAAAGTAAAAGGCACTAACAAAACTGAAGTTATAAAAGTAGAGCTGCAGCAAAACTGAAGTTATTAAAATATGCCGTGCTTTTAACTTTCTTCATCCATTTTTTATTTTATAAGAGGCACTGCTGACGTAAATTATTTTTAATTTACTAGGTTTTTGTGTACTTGTACCAGAACTCTTTTGTGACAGATTAGAAGCTTTTTATACATCGTTTAGGCTCTGTTTTGTGTTGCAAGAGTTTCTGTACATTTCAGAGCTTCATGCTCTTAGAAATAAGTAGTTGAAATATTTTGTGGCAGTAGGTGAAGAAACATTGCAGTGCCTAAGTGAATGTTGTGACTCTCCTGAACATGCTTTTATGAGTAAAGCTGTTTGTTTAGGAACTTGCATGGTGTTATGAAACTGGGAGTATTGGTGTCCCTAAACAATTTGAAGTTTACCTTCTGTACCATTTTATGTGGTACCAGAAATTCCACAATCCATCTTCCCTGTTTCTGTTCCATTTTTTTGGTTTTGCAGTGCTCAAAATAATCCACCCGTCGACTTTTATTTTTCTTTACTCTGTGATAGTACAGGAATAACATGTTGCATTGTTCTTAGGTTTTGGTGGATGAACTGTGTTGTGTATCCACAGGTGTGCCCATTAAAACCTTTGGATGCATCATCACACAGTCCTTGTTGTGGTGTCTAGGTTGTTACATAACAAAAACGTCAGCATGACAAAGTTCAGTAAACAAAAGCTATATCATACATTAGTAAAAATTGGAATACATTCAATATTTTTATTCCATGTTTTTATAAGCATATGTTTGAGCCTCTGAATTCTACTCTTTTCAAAAGAAAGGGTGCTGTCATTTCTCCACATCTTCAGGTAAAAATATTCTACCTCACATAAAGCTTCTTTATTGCTCAGCCAAAGCCTCTAAATACAATAATACAAGAGCTCTTTTCTCTTCCTTCTGAATATACACTCAATCTTTTTTTCTCTTTTTTTTAGTGTAATGCTTGCTGAAGTAAAATGAAAAATGAGACTTATTTAATTCTTAGTCAAATTCAAACATGCCAGTCTGCGAGACTGCTTTCATTTCAATAACTTCTCCTCTCCCCTTTACCTTACTTTGTTATTGCTTGTGCTAGGCCGCATAGTGTCATGTTCCCTTATGGGTCACCCTGCCTGTGTTTTAAATATTAGATCCATTACCTTATATAAGTTGCGTGTTTAATGATATTTTGTTTTTCTCTATCCATCATCAGTGACTAGATGCTACTTGCTGACTTTTTTTTTAATGTGACTGCTCAAAACATTAGGTTTGGTGAATTGCTATGGAAATTACGGTATCTGTAAGTAATTTTAAGCTGTAAATGTAATCCATACAAGCAGCCATTTTCTAATTGCTGTGGTAGGTCAGTGAGTCTGAGTAGTGATGCAGCGTTTGCATGAATAGCAAAAGATTACTTTTGTTCAGTTGTTTGTGCTAGGAATTAAGATGTATTGCAGTTACTGTCTGCGTTATCCCCACTGTAGTGGTCTGCCATTATGAGTTTTTATCTCCAATAAATCCTTTCTTTTCCTGTTGTGGCTGTATCCCACTGAGGGTGAGAGCTGGCTGGAGGAGAACGTCATACTTGCAGCCTTAGCGGATGTTTTTGCTCTTGCCAGCATCTTAGCCGTAGGATGCATTTATTATGGGCCTAAAGTCTTCTTTTGAGCAGGGGACAAGTGACATATATTATAAAGGGAGCTACTATGCCCCTTTCATCATGCAAGTGCTCTCTCACATTTATTTGTAATGAGGGCTACCAAATTTGCAGCTTGGTGGCTGAATGCTCGTGCCCAAGCCTTCCTTTTCATCACTACCCCTCCTCCAGGACATTGTAGCATTTGATATTTCTGGATCGTCTTTCTCATGGAGAGACACGCCTGTTCTTTTACCTGAGCCTTATTTTATCCCGGTTTGCATTTGGAGCTGGCTTGTTTTCTTGCTAGTTCTTTTCAGGTTTATATGATTACATCTTGGATGTAGGCCTTGTCTTTGGTCCACTTAGTTTAAAAAAAAATGGAGATAGTTCAAGAATGTTCATAAAAATGTTACAGGGAGTAGCTGTTTATCCTTTCTATGTGAGGTTAAATTTTTTATTATAAAAAATATATCCCTTCAGAGTTGAAGACACCAGGGCCCACCTAATCCTGGTTTTCTAAAGACAACACTGGGGTTTACAGATTTATGCAGGCCTGTATGACTTGTAATCTAATGTACTTTCCCAAAAGAAGTTGGTTCAGCATGAAGACGGTCCTTATTTCTATTTTGTAAATGTTTAAGATGTCTTTGAATGAATGTAGTGATGGTGTTAAGGGCTGACTGCATTCTTGCAGTGTTGCATATATGCATGGAGCACCCATTCTGTTTCTAATAGTTGCATTTCTAGTCTCTACTCCATAAGCCAGACCCATAAATCAAAAAGGTTGTTCAGAATGGAGGCTGTCTTGAGTAGTAGTTCCTTTTGGTGTGTAACAGTGTATTTTGTATAACAGGATAAAAATGTTAAATCTGTAATAGTTAAAGCTTTGCTGTAGAGCTGTTGGTTGGAATATCTCTTAAATGCCCTTAAATAGCAGTCTTGCCCAGTCATGTCTTTTGTTTGTTACATACTTCTGTTAGATCCTGCCAGACTGCCACAGGATCACATGTTTTCTTTCCACCTGGTAAGTTTTAGCATGTTTGCTTATCCTTTTTTTATGAAGCTTGTCTTCCGTTGTTACATATGCTGACGTAGCCATTTCAATATGTTACACTGTCTGCCACACGTGCTAAACTTTTGGGCAGGTTAATGCTTTGCAGATGTTCTTTATAGTTAATGTTGCAGTACTGATCCTTGGACCCCAAAGAATGGATGCTAAAATGGGAGCTCTTCTTGGACCTTGCATATTAATAAGGACACCTCTATATAGACCTTTTTTCTTCTCACCAGAACAGACAACTTCAAAGGTTCTCCACAAGAATCCAATAAATGGGGACATAGAGTAGCCAGATGCCTTCTTCAAATGGACAGGACTCTTTCCTTATGCCTTCCCACTTCCCTTGACTTCCAGGTTATTTATGAAAGTGAGGTCAAACAGGCCAAGCATGATATTCATAGCCCCCTTCTGTTCAAGGCAACACTGGATGTTGTTTGTGTTTCACTGTTGCAGTTCTAACATATGGGTTGTCCGCCTCCCGGGTAGCCCTCATTCGGCCCGAATACCAGAGTCCTCGGTATATGACGGCTGTAAAACTGATGTTAGAACGTCTGGTATAAAGGGAGGCAGCCAACGCCATTTCCCCAGTCTTTCTTGCCGCGGAGCTCGAAGCAGATGCAATTCGCACTAGTGCCGGTCGGCCATTTACCTTCTTTTTGCTTTCTGACTATCAGGTTGAAGACGCCCTCAGATAAGTACCCTGTTGGGGATCCTCTCTTCTTGCTTTAATGAATGTCAGATAAAGTTAATAACTGTGTTGCCTGTGGAAAACAGATTCCGCACAGTGATTTCCATTCCTGTTGTATAACTTGTTTGGGCCTTGAGTGCGACATCCCTTATTGCGATCTCTGTGCTTCCTTTAACCCGCCTACCATACGCCATAGAGCTAAGATTTTTGTATAAGCATTTCGGAGTCTGGCCTAAGTTCGTCGGTATGGCATCTTCTGGTCTCACGACTTCGGATATACCTAGGAAACTCAGACTGCAACAGGCCTAGGGTTAAATCTGCTGATGACGCACCGGTGAAGTTGGTCGTCAGCCCAGCTGTAGTCAGTGAGGTGCTTTCGCAGCCCCTGCAGTCCGCAGATTTTCAGCCGCAGGCCGCTGTCAAGACCTTTGCAGAGGCCTCTGTGCCGCCGGCTACTTTTTTGTCTACAGATCCTCCGCCTGCCGCCACCTCAGATGGGTCCGGAGCCGCTATGCAGGCACCAGCTTCTGACGCCTCTTCTCTTCGACATGTGACCAGAACCAGACCAACTACCTTAGTTCAGACTTCTGCAGTTGCTAGGCCTCCCAAGTCCCTCCGGATTACTAGCAAACCTTCCAGCTGCAACTCTACTCACAAGCAGGCGTCTGCCTCCCCTCCTGTGCCTCAGTCCCAGTTGGTAAAGATGGCTGGTGATCATCTTTCCCTGATTAGGGGCTCTCATTCCCCCCTTCCAAGAGGCTAGGGAATTGTCTCTTGATGTTTTGTTTATTTCAGATTCTGAGGTTTCCAGTATTTCTGCTGGTGAAGGAGGAAATTCTCAACTTTTTTCTGGTTTTGAGGATTCTGATGCTGAGGACTCTATCCCATCTGCCTCCCCTCCAGAAGATTTTTCCTTTGGTGATACTTTCAATACTCTTAGGGAGCACTTTAAATGGGAATGTCAGGATTTTCCTCAGTCTAAGAAACGAATCAGGGAATTTTTGGATTTGCCACAGCATAAGCCTCTGGCTACACCTCCAGTTTTGGAAGTTGTGGATGATGTTTTTATGGAAATTTCTTTAACTCCTAATTCTGTTACTCCTGCCCCCAGAAAACATGATGGGTATTATAGTGATGTTCATCATGTTTCACTGTTGCAGTCATTACTCTTGGGTTATCCTGCTGGCAGGCTACCCGCAGTCGGCTAGAATTCCAAAGTCTAGATCTGGCGTCGGTTGCTGTCGCCTCCTCCCTGACATCATTGCGCCAGGGGTATAAAAGATGCAGCCGACGCCATTTTCTTCAGTCTTTCTTGCCGTGCGGTGCCCGAAGCAAAACCAGTTCGCAAGTACCGGTCGGCCGACTCCTGTAATTTTCACAGACGAATTTCAGATCCGAAGTCTTCATTAAAGCCAAGTACCTCGTTGGGGAAACTTTTTCCTTGCTCCAGACCGATGTCAGAAAAAGTTTGTATTTCTTGTGGGAAGCAAATACCGCATAAGGATTTTCATTCTTACTGTATTCCTTGCCTAGGCCCTGATCATAACGTTGCTAGCAGTCGGTTTTGTGCCATATTCAACCAACGCACTATTAAGCGTCAGTTTGATTTTGCTTTTCATTACTTTGGCCGAAAATTCAATTATATAATGCCGTCGGAACAGCCGACGACAGGAGTTTCTAAAAAAATGCAAGGAAAAAGAGGACAGGCATCCGAGATCCAAAACTGACGATGAGGCTTCCGCTAAGCCTGTCGCCAGTTAGCCGGTTCTCAGTGAGGCGCTTTCGCAGCCCCTGACGCCCGCTACCTCAGAGCCACAGGCCGCTGACGGCTCCCACGTGGAGCCAGCTAGGCCTCTGGATACTCAAGGTATTGGACACTCGGAAATCATTCCCTCAGATGGGTCCGGAACCGCTGAGCAGGCATCGGCTTCTGAGGGTGTTTTCAGACCTATCTTCTATATGTAAAGCCTACTTCAGCTTCTAAAGCAAAGACTAAAGCAGCTTTAAAGACAAAGAAACAAGTACAGCAATTCTCCAGGACAAACTTCCATGCCTAAGAAACAGATGCTCAAAATGGCCCAAGACCTTATTACCTTGATCAGGGATTCCCATCCCCCTCCTGATAAGAGGCCCAGGCAAGAGACAGACTATGACTCTTCAGATCAGGTTTCCATTTCCTCTGACTTCTCTTCTGTACAGGAATACTCTCTTCCTCCCTATGAGGATTCTGATGCTGAAGAATCCATTCCTTCAGCCTCTCCTTCTGAGGATTATTCTTTTGGGGAAACCCTGCATACCTTGAGGGAGCACTTCCACTGGGAGAGCCAAGATTACTCAGAATCAAAGAAAAGGCTTGGAGATTTTCTTTTACTTCCTCAGCACAGATCTCTTGCTATTCCCCATGTGCCAGACATTGTAGAAGATGTATTTTCAGAGTCCGGCCTACCTCCAGCTCCTGTTAAACCAGACAGATACTAAAGGGTTCCAGATTCACATAAATTTCTTTATAAAAACCCTGCTGCTGACCCAGAAACTATTTCTCAGGGTCCCAAAGGGGTTAAGGCCGCTACTGCAAAAAACCCTATCCCTTCTGACAGGGATTCAAGGGCACTAGACAGATGGGGGAAAAAGGTTTACTCTTCTGCTACTTTGGCTGTGAGGGCTTTAAATTATCAATTTCATACGATTAAATATCAGCAATACTTAATGTCACTGTTAAAACAGAAAATGTTGGCCAATTCTGATTGTGCAGAAAATAAGGAAATGCAGGATTTATTGCATGCAACTGACCAAGTGGGAAAGCATACTTTGCCATGTGGTTTTGATTCTCTGGAGGCCTCCTGCAGGGCCGCAGTTGCAGGTTCTGTCATTAGGAGGCATGCTTGGTTAAAGGAACAAAATCTGCCCGATCATGTTAAAGCAAAATTATTAGATGCTCCATTACAGCATGATACTTTACTTGGTGTTAAAGCAGAGGAGGTTTTGAAGAAAATGGAGGACAAAGCGAAATCTACGCAAACAGTAAAGGAATTTTTACAGGTTCAGCCATCAAGATTTAGCAGGAGCTGGCCTACAAAGAATTGGTCCTTTCCAGTGTTGGACAGGCCACAAAGAGGCAGATACAGACGTCCCAGAGGCAGATCCCAGCCCCAGGGCTCATACAGGCCTAAACAGTGGGGCGCTTCTACCTCCAAAAGTGGAGAAGACAAAGCACAGCCATATAGGAAACAGTCCCAATGACTTGCCTCTGCCAGCACCAAGCACTTATCTTCTTTCAGCCCCCTTAGGGGGAAAACTAGCACTTTTCTTTCAAAATTGGCAAATGATCACACAGGACAAATGGGTATTGAATGTAGTGTCCCAGGGCTACAGGTTCCACTTTCACACCCTGCCAAAGGCAAGAGGTATGCCAAACCTGCCACACAATCAATGGGCAGAGGCACAAAAACAAGTTTCGTCCCTTATGAACATGAAGGCCATTCAGCAAGTACCACAACAAGAGCAGGGACAAGGATTTTACTCAAGACTTTTCTTGGTACCCAGAAAGGACAAAGCCTGGAGACCAATACTGGACCTGTCTTTCCTAAACACATTTCTGGACGTTCCAAAATTCAAATTGTTAACTCTGCAGCAGCTTCTGCCCATGCTGGGCAAGAATGCTTGGCTTGTAACTTTTGACCTAAAAGAGGCATACCTGCATATCCCAATCAGACAATCTTGCAGAAGATACCTCAGATTCATAGCTGGCTCAGTGCACTACCAATTCTCTGCTCTGCCCTTTGGCTTATCTACTGCGCCCAGGGTCTTCACAAAATGCCTGGCACCAATAATTGCATTTTGCAGACAAAGAGGATTTCAAATATATCCTTACTTGGACGACTGCCTTATACAAGCAGAGAACAAGGACACTCTACTAAAGCATCTGGCATTCGTAAAAAGATTATTAATCGCCTAGGGTTCACAGTAAACGAAAATAAATCAAAACTAGTACCCTCTTAAGAGATAATATTCCTGGGTGCAAGCCTAAATACAATTGCCCAGATGGCTTATTTCACGCCAGTCAAACAAAGGTAACTAACTTCTTACTTCAAAATGTTGGCAACAAAGACCCAGTTATCTGCAAGAAAAATTCTGTAGGCTTTGGGCTTCATGGCATCCTGCATTCTGCTAATTCCATATGCCAGACTGCATACGAGGAAACTTCAGTGGTACCTAAAAAGTGTCTGGACTCAACATTGTCAAAGCCTGGAAGCATTAATTGCCCTCATCCCTTGCCTGCAACAGGAGATTCGATGGTGGGCACATGCCTGTCACCTCAACAAGGGAAGTGTCTGGACTCAACATTGTCAAAGCCTGGAAGCATTAATTACCCCCTCATCCCTTGCCTGCAACAGGAGTTTCGATGGTGGGCACATGCCTGTCACCTCAACAAGGGACAGCCATTCACTCTACCCACAGCCAGGCAGTCAATAACAACCAATGCATAAGATTATGCCTGGGGAGCACACATGGCAGGAAAATGTATTCAGGGCACATGGTCCACAAGCCAAATGCATCTACATATCAATCAGAAAGAGATGCTAGCTGTTCAGAATGCCCTGACAGCTTTCAAGGATCTACTCCATCCAGGACGACAACTGATAAGGACGGACAATACTACAGTCATGTGGTACATGAACAAGCAGGGAGGCACACATTCCTACCCCCTATGCAGACGAGCCATGACTTTGTGGGACACGGCATCGACTTATCAAGTACACCTGCAAGCACAATTCCTGCCAGGAAAGAACAATACTCTGGCAGACGAACTAAGCAGAAACCTCACACATCCCCACGAGTGGAAACTGGATCCACAAGTCTTCAGCATAACAAAGGAATGGGGATGCCCAGACATAGATCTATTTGCCTCCCCTCACAACTGCCAACTACAGAAATTCTGCACAAGGACTTATCACAAGCAAGCATGGAAAGTGGATGCTCTGTCATTCAGCTGGAAAACTCTTAACAGTATATGCCTTTCCTCCTGTGCCTGTCCTCCCCAAGGTACTCCTAAATGTCAGACAAGAGAAGCCAAGAATGATTCTGATTACCCCAGACTGGCCACGCCAGCACTGGTACCCAATCCTAAAAAGCTTGTCTCAAGGCCCAGCCTGGGCATTGCCTCTTAATTCCTCACTTACTGACCCAGCGAAACAATCGGATTCTGCACAGCCAATTCAGGACCCTAAATCTGGCAGCATGGCGGATAATGTAACCATTCAAAACACTCCTCTCTCTAAAGCAGTGATGGATGTTATTTTGGAGGCCAGGAGGCCCAGTACCAGAAAATCTTATGCAGAAAAATGTAAAAGATTCTGTGCTTGGAACCAGGCACAAGGAATTGACACATCTGTTCCAAATATTCCTCAGATTTTACAATACCTAACTGAGATGCTGGACAGGGGCCTATCCTTTTCATCAATTAAAATTCATGACTCTGCCATTTCAGCTCATTACAATACGGAACCTCCTATTTTTTCCCATCCATTACTAAGGCATTACCTCAGAGGGACCAAAAACATAAGACCTCCAAGGAGAGCCCCAATACCTGCATGGGACTCAGTTATGTCTTGGAAAAACTCACACTGCTGCCTTTTGAGCCAGCCAATACAGCTGATATAAAGTTTTTATCTTGGAAAACAGCTCTGCTCCTAGCAATAACCTCTGCAAGATGAGTTTCAGAGTTACAGGCACTCATGGCTGTGGAACCTTCATTTTCCGTCCAGACAGGGTTTCTCTAAGGACAAACCCAACGTTTATGCCTCGGGTAGTGTCCAGTGTGGCCCTTAACCAAACCATTCATTTGCCTACCTTTTATCCAAACCCACAGAACAAGGGTGGGAAACTTCTGCATTTCTTGCACATACACAGACCACTACGCTTCTGCTTGGACAGAACTAAAGCTTTCAGAAAAACTGAGCAACTTTTAGTGGCATATGCTGCAGGATCTCAAGGAAAGCCTATCTCAAAACAGACTATTTCAAAATGGACAGGCCACTGCATTCGTTTCTGCTACTCACAACATGGCAAATCAGTGCCCAAGGGCATTAGGCCTCATTCTACCAGGGCAGCAGCCACTTCAGCAGCCTTTCTCATAGGAGTGCCAACTAAAGACATTTTAGAGGCTGCAACTTGGAGTTCAGTGCAGACTTTTACAAAGCACTACCATTTACCTCTCTACTCTAAATCCAGAGCAGGCTTTGCCACTGCAGTTCTGCAAGGCCTTATAGCCTCTCCTAATCCTATTTAGGTCCAGCCACCCAACCTCAGCTTTGGGATTCAACCCAAGAGTAATGACTGCAACAGTGAAACACGATGAATATAGTACAGTTGTGTACCTACCATAAATGTAGATGTTCGAGTGTATTCACTGTTGCAGTCCAGGTTACCCACCCACCACCCCCCTTTTCTTTGCTGGGACTTACCTATACTTCTCTATTTTATACAACCTGTGTGGTGTATTTGCTTCTAGATGAAGGAAATGTTTATTTTACTGCATGTATAATTATTGGCATAATTTTTTAGCCTAACTTTTTGGGGGCACCTGACATCTGGGGCAAAAAAAACTGAAGAAAATGGCGTCAGCTGCATCTTTTTACCCCTGGCGCACTGACGTCAGGGAGGAAGGGACGGCAACCGATGCCGGACCTAGACTGTGGAATTCTGGCCAACTGCGGGTAGCCTGCCAGCAGGATAACCCAAGAGTAATGACTGCAACAGTGAATACACTCAAACATCTAGATTTATGATAGGTACACAACTGTACTTTCCTGATCCTCATCAATTCCTTTTAAAAAGCCGTACTGCTGATCCTGAGATTTTCTCAAGGCCCCAAGGGTGTTAAGGCTACTATTGCTAAAAACCCTGTATCTTCTGATAAGGAGTCTAGGGCCTTGGACAGGTGGGGCAAAAAAGTCTATACCTCTGCAACTCTTGCCATTAGGTCTGTGAATTTGCCTTTTTCACATGCTTAAGTATCAGCACCATACTTTGGAGGCTATTAAGGCTAAACTTGGATATTCTTCCCATGTCGGAGAACAAAGATTTACATGACTTACTGAATTCTGCCACTCTAGTTAATAAGCTTTCACTACATTGTGGATTTTGACACTTTGTAGGCTTCCTGCAGAGCAGAAGCCACTGGTTCCGTTATTAGAAGGCATGCTTGGCTCATGGAGCAGCCTCTTTCTGAACCTGTTAAATCTAAATTGCTGGATGTTCCTTTGCACAAAGATAATCTGTTTGGTAGCAAGGCTGAGGAGGTACTGAAGAAGTTGGAGGATAAGGCGAAATCTCTGCAAGCTGTGAAAGATTTCCTTCAGGTTCAGCCTCCTCTGTTTAGTAGGCATTATCCTTCAAAGAATTGGTCTTTCCCTGATCCTGGCAAGCAGGGTCGCTCTAGGCTTAGGGGTTTCAGATCTTCTAGAGGGCAGGCGTCTGCCCCTCAAAGGGCTAAACAGTGGCATTCTTCTGCTAAATCGGGGAGTTCTAAGCCAGCTTCCCAAAGCAAGCATTCTCAATGACTCCGGCCTTCTTGTGCCTACCTCTGCGGGCCCTGAGTTTCCTTTCGAGGGGAGGTTAGCCAGGTTCGCAGAGGTATGGTCTACCATCACAGATGACAAATGGGTGCTCAATATATTAAACCAAGGTTACAAGTTTTATTTTCACACCATCCCTGCTCACATGGGTACCCAGACATACCCAGAACTCTCAGGGCAGAGGTAGAAGATCAGATTTCTTCTCTACTGACTATGGGGGCTATAGAGCCCGTTCCTGCCAATCAGACAGGTCTGGGTTTTTATTCGACGTTTTCAGGTACCCAAAAAAGGGGGCACCTGGCACCCTATTCTGGATCTGTCTATTCTAAACACTTTTCTGGTGATTCCCAAATTCAAGATGCTCACTCTTCAACAGCTACTACCTGTGCCGTGCAAGGATTCATGGCTGGTAACTTTGGATCTCAAGGAGGCTTATCTGCACATCCCAATAAGGGAAAGTTGCAGGCAGTCCCTTCGTTTCAGGGATGGGGAGCAACACTTTCAATTCTCTGCACTGCCCTTTGGCTTATCTGTAGCTCCCAGAGTTTTTACGAAGTGCCTGGCTCCAGCCATTGCTTTTTGCAGGCAGCGAAACATTCAAATTTATCCTTAGCCGGACGACTCTCATATTCAAGCAAACTCCCCAGTGCAACCAGAAAAGGATTTGGACTTCATGAACATTCTCACCTCTTTGGATTATGCTCTCAACGAAAAGAAATCAGTTGGTTCCTACAAGGGAGATTGATTTCCTGGGAGCGAGTCTGAATAGAGCCACCCAGATGATCTTCCTCCCTCAAGAGAAGCAAGAAGATCTTTCGGCTTACTTCAAGAACTTGGCAAGCATGACCCAGCTCTCTCTGCAAGGCAATTCCTGCAAGCACTGGAGTTCATGGCTTCATGTATTCTGATGATCCCATATGCAAGGCTGCATATGAGAAAACTTCAATGGTACCTCAAGAACCTTTGGTGTCAACACACACAGGACTTGGACTTGATTCTTCTTCTAATTCCCTGCCTACAAATGGAGTTTCTCTGGTGCGCGACAGCCTGTTCTCAGAACAAGGGTCTGCCTTTCCCCCCACCACCTGCCAGCCAGACTCTCACCACAGACGCCTCGAATTATGCATGGGGGGGGGCACATCTGGAAGGCAGGGGCATACAGGGGACTTGGACCACCCAGCAGATTCATCTGCACATAAACTTAAGAGTTGATGGCAGTGCAGCCAGCATTGCTGGCTTTCAAGGACCTACTCTACCCTGGGACTCTGCTGATCAGGACAGACAATACCACAGTCATGTGGTACATCAACAAGCAGGGGAGTACTCACTCTTACCCCTTGTGCATACAAAGCATGAGACTATGTTCCGTAGAAGCTTCCATGGTGGTCTGTAGAAGCTTCCATGGGCATACATCTAATATCCCAGTATCTTCCAGGGAGGCTGAACTCCTTGGCGGATCATTTGAGCAGACATGTTCTGGATCCTCACGAGTGGCAACCGAACAAGATAATTTTCCATCGCATTACTCAGCATTGGGGCACTCCACAAGTGGATCTTTTCACCTCTCACACCAATCATCTCCTTCCAACCTTCTGCACCAGCGAGTTTCAAAACAAAGCTTGGAAAGTGGACGCGTTGTTCTTCCCATGGACACAACTCTCAATTTATGTATTCCCTCCTCTGCCTCCTCTTCCCAGAGTGCTGCTAAGATGAGGGACGAAAAACCAAAGACTATTCTTATAGCACCAGATTGGCCCAGGCAGCATTGGTATCCCCTTCTTCGAAGCCTTTCCCAGGCTCAGCCTTGGCATCTTCCCCTGATACCAGATCTGTTGGTGCAGGAAGGGGGAAAGTTTCTTCATCCTTATCTTCAAACTCTGCATTTAACTGCCTGGCTAATACTTTAAATCTTTCCCAAGAGGTAGTTGAAGTTCTTCATGAGGACAGGAGGCCTAGCACCAGAAAATCTTATTCAGATAAATGGAAGAAATTTTGCTGTTAGATGCAGGCTAAAGGAGAAGACTCTTCTCCTCCACCTCTTTCTCTCATTCTTTATTACCTAGCAGGCTTGCGTAATGGTGGACTTTCCTTTTCTTCAATCAAAATTCATGATTGAGCAATTTCTGCTCATTGTTCTTTTGAGCAACCCATTTTTTCCTCACCCCCTTGAGGAAGCAGTTCCTGAGGGGGGAGCTAGCAATCTTAGACCTCCCAGAAGAGCTCCTACTCCTGCTTGGGATCTTAATTTTGTCCTGGAAAAGCTTACTCTTCCTCCCTTTGAACCAGCTGCCTTGGCAGACTTGAAGTTTCTCTCCTGGAAGACCGCTTTTCTTTTGGCTATTACTTCAGCCAGAAGGGTTTCGGAGCTGCAAGTCTTAATGGCAGTAGAACTTTTCATTATTTTTCATTCAGAGCAGGTTTCTCTGAGAACTAATCCCTCCTTTATGCCTAAGGTGGTTTCCAGTCTGACCCTTAACCAGTCTATTTACCTGCCTACCTTTTTCAATAATCCCTAGAATAAAGGGGAAAGGATTCTGCACTCTTGATGTGCATAGACAGCTGAGATTTTACTTGAGCAGGACTAAATCCTTTCGAAAATCTAAACAGTTTTTGGTTAGTTTTGCTCCTAGGGCTCAGGGTAAAGCTATTTCGATACAAACCATCTCCAAATGGATTGCTCATTGTATTCACTCTTGTTACCTGCAGCATGGGAAGGTTCCCCCTCAGGGTATTAGGACACATTCTACTAGAGCAGCCTCTACGTCTGCAGCTTTTCTGAGAGGTGTACCTATGAAGGACATTCTAGAAGCAGCTACTTGGTCTTCTGTCCATGCTTTCACAAAGCATTACAATCTACTTTTGTTTTCTAAATCCAGAGCTGGTTTTGCCTCTGCAGTTTTGCAGGGTCTTCTTACCAACCCTCGATCTGTGATTCTTCCTCCCCCCTTTGTCTTATTCCTGGGCTTTGGGAATCAACCCATATGTTAGGACTGCAACAGTGAAACACGAAAAACATAGTACAGTTGTGTACACTTACCATAAATGTAGATGTTCGAGTGTATTCACTGTTGCAGTCCTGGATGATGTTAATGTTTCACTGTTGCAGTCATTACCAGACCTCCCAACCGTTCCGATTTACTCGGTTTTTACGGAGTTTTGGGGTCCAAATAAAGGGGTGCCACGATTCCCCGAGTGGCACCCTTCATTTCAGATTTTTTTTTTGCTTTTTTTAAATTTTCGCGCTGTCATAGCTGACGTAATCATGTGCGCAATTACGTCATCTCCGTCAGGCTACCAGCCAGTCGGAATTGAGCGCTCAAGGAACATCAAACATCATCATTTACAGCTGGTGGGGATGTGGAACTGCTAGAACAGCGCTGAAACAGCAGTTCGCCGAGCGGGCAGAGTTTGCAAGCAGGGATTACTACTCAGGGCAGAGTTATTATTTAATGGCAGCAACGACGGAGGAGGAACGGGAACTACTGGCAGCGGAAACGGAGGATGACTACTCAGGGTAGGCAAGTGTGTGTGTGTGTGTAAATGCCCCCATATAATGGGCTTAGTGGCTAGAGGTATTCAGGCTCAAACCCTGTACCTTTGGTACAGGGTAAAAGGAGCCTACTATCCCTAGCCACCCCACCATTTCTGAGTGAGAGCTATGTAAACTTTTCCACCAAATCGGATACTATCCAAAGAATTTGACTTAGCCGTGGTTAAGCATGATACATCCATTCAATAATAATGAGTCACATCCATCTCCTATAGCGAGCAAGTAAACAGTCACCACCATTTTCAGAGTTTACCAAGCAAGCAGAAGCAAGTAGATTGCCATGCCTTTTTATTTCGTGTAAATAATGCAGCTTCATTTTGTCATGATTTTATCAGTAAGTGGGAACAAAAAGTTTTGAAACTAAGCCCCCTCCTCAAAAATGTCAGACATTTAAAAATCAATGGACTCTGACATTTCATTTTAGGCACATTGCAGAACTGAAGGTAGTGCCCTTTTAACTAAGTAGCTTATTTTACCTAAGCTGCTTATATCACACAACCATAAACACTATATGCTACTAAAAAGGAACTGACTCTCATATGCTCTGTAAGACCTAACTAGATCACCTCCAAGTCAACTTTACAGATGAGTAAACAGGATCAGCACTTTAAACATTTACTCAAATCCTTCAACACTACACTAGTTTAATACATAATCTCTGAATATTATGTAGGAGTATTGCATCTGTTTTAATCTGCCATAACTTACTATTTGAATAAATGGAGTTCGCAACAAAAGCTGAAGATGTTCATCGTGCATACAGCTGCAGTAATCACAGATGGGTTTTCAGCCGTCAGGCGGTCCCTCGGTCGGCCGAATTCCAAAGTCTTGGTCCGGTGTCGGTTGTCGTCGCTTACTCTTCTGACGTCAGTAAGGCCAGAGTATATAAGACACAGCCGATGCCATGTTCTTCAGTCTTTTTTGCCGCGCGGTGCCCGAAGCAGAAGCAGTTCGCAAGTGCCGGTCGGCCAGCTCCTGAATCACGAAAAAATTGGAACCGAAGTCTTCTTTAAATCTAAGTACCCCGTTGGGGAAACTTTTCTTGCCTCAGACCGATGTCAGAAAAAGTTAATAATTGTATTTCTTGTGGGAAGCAAATACCGCATAAGGATTTCCATTCCCGTTGCATACCTTGTTTGGGCCCAGACCACGACGTCTCGGGCTGTCGCTTTTGCGCTACCTTCAATAAACGCACTATCAAGCGTCGGGCGGAGTTCGCCCAACACTACTTTGGTAAAGCTTTTGATTATAAGATGTCGTCGGACACTCCGACTACCGTTTTGTCCAAAAAACGCAAGGAAAAGGACCGACACGCGAGACCCACGGTCCCCGCCGAAACAGGCTACATGTGGTCCGGTTCTCAGCGAGACGCCTTTGCATTCCCTGACTACCGACGACACTCCTTTGGCGGTGTTCTCTGTACCCGAGACCACTGGGTCCTCGGCCCTTTCCCAGACTACAACCGAAGCCCCTGCTAATGTCGAGCCTACTAATGTGGACAGGTCCACCTCCACCCATGGTGTATTTAGGCCCTCATCTTCTTTTTCAATAAAGGCTTTTACTAAATCCAAAGCAGCCAGGCATCCCACGAGGCCTGTTGCACAGGGCCCCTCTCCTGGACCCATGCCTAAGAAACAGATGCTTAAAATGGCTGAGGATTTAATTACTCTTATCAGAGGTTCTCAGCCCCCTCCTGACAAGAGACCCAGAGTGGAGGAAGAATCTCCCTCTTCTGATCAGGGATCCGTTTTATCAGAACATTCTGATGCAGAGGAACACTCTTACTCCCCTTTTGAGGATTCGGATGCAGAACAGTCCATTCCTTCTGTATCCCCTCCTGAGGATTTTTCTTTTGGGGAACCTTGCACACTTTGAGGGAACACTTCCATTGGGAAGGCCAAGACTTTTCAGATTCCAAGAAAAGACTTAGGGAATTTCTTTGGTTACCTCAGCACAGACCCCTGGCTATACCCCCTGTTTTGGATGTACTGGATGATGTCTATTCAGAGGCTTGCCTTAACCCTGATTCTCTGCCTCCTGCACCAGTAAAACCTGATAGGTATTACAGAGTACCCAGCTCTCACCAATTTCTCTACAAAGGCCATAATGCTGACCCTAAAACCATTTCACAAGGCCCCAAGGGATTAAAGGCCTCCACTGCCAAGAATCCACTCCCTGCAGAAAGGGAATCCAGATCTCTAGAAAGGTGGGGTAAAAAGGTATATACCTCGGCCACCCTAGCCATGAGGGCCTTAAACTGTCAGTTTCATATGATTAAATATCAACAGTATCTGTTATCACAATTAAGGAACAAAATGTCTCAACCTGAACAACCAGATTTAAGAGTTGCAGGATATGATGCATAGTGCGGAGCAAGTGGGTAAACACACCTTACAATGTGGTTATGATGCCCTAGAGGCTTCCAGTAGAGCGGCTGCTACAGGATCAGTCATTCGCAGACATGCTTGGCTTAGGGAACAAAATTTACCTGATCATGTGAAAGCTAAACTTCTTGATGCTCCTTTACAAAAGGATGTACTATTGCTGAGGACATACTACGGAAAATGGAAGAAAAAGCCAAATCTATGCAAACTGTCAAGGCTTTCTTACAGGTCCAACCACCACGGTTTAGCAGAAATTGGCCTTCAAAAAACTGGTCCTTTCCAGCCACTGACAAGCCCCAAAGAGGTAGATACAGATGCACAAGGGGCAGAGGGCAATCACAAGGATCATATAGAGGCAGACAATGGCAATCTCCAGCACCAAGAGGTGGTGAAGACAGTGCACAACAATACAGGAAGCAAACCCAATGACTCCCTCATTTCCATGCCAAGCAAGTCTCAGCTGACAGCACCTTTGGGAGGGAAACTAGCATTATTTGCAAGCAATTGGCATATTGTCACAACAGACAAATGGATACTGGACATTATAAACAGAGGCTACAAATTTCAATTTCACACCCTTCCAAAAATGAGAGGCATGCCAAACCTGCCACAAAATCAAAGGGCAGAGGCACAACTGCAAATTTCAAAGCTCCTAAACATGGGAGCTATACAAAAGGTACCTACACACCAACAAGGTCAAGGTTTTTATTCAAGACTTTTTCTGGTACCAAGAAAAGGAACCGACTGGAGACCCATTTTGGACTTATCCATCCTAAACACATTCCTACTAGTGCCAAAATTCAAGATGCTCACATTACAGCAACTTCTTCCCATGCTGGGCAAGGAGTTTTAGCTGGTAACATTGGACCTCAAGGAGGCATACCTGCATGTCCCAATCAGACAAAGCTGCAGAAGATACCTCAGATTTCTTGCAGGTTCAATCCACTATCAATTCTCTGCATTGCCCTTTGGCTTATCTACTGCGCCCAGAGTATTCACAAAGTGCCTGGCATCAGTAATTGCCTACTGCAGACTTCAAGGGATACAAATTTACCCTTATCTGGACGACTGCCTGATCCAAGCGGACAGCAAACGCATACTACTGGAACATCTGGCATATGTGACATGGTTACGGCTTTCTCTGGGATATACCATCAACAAGGAGAAATCAAGACTAACACCATCTCAGAAAATAACCTTCCTGGGTGCCAACTTGGACACAAACACCCAGATGGCATATCTTACGCCAGAAAAACAAGGGCAACTATCTCAGTACTTCAAAGCACTAACAAAAAGTGCCAGGCTTACTGCAAGGAAAATCCTGTAGGCTCTGGGATTCATGGCATCTTGCATCCTTCTAATCCCATGTGCAAAGCTGCATATGAGGAAACTTCAATGGTACCTAAAAAATCTATGGTCTCAACACAGTCACAGTTTGGAAGCAATTATACCAATAATTCCATGTTTGCAAAAGGAATTTCTATGGTGGGCCCAAGCATGTCAAGTAAACACAGGCCTTCCATTCTGCAAGCCTCAAGCAAAACAAGTCATCACCACAGACGCCTCAGATTATGCCTGGGGGGGCGCACATGAAGGACAGGTGCATTCAGGGCAGATGGTCCCAAAAGGAAAAGCACCTTCACATCAATCAAAGAAATGCTAGCAGTAATAAATGCAATTACAGCTTTCAAGGACTTCCTGCATCCAGGACAATTACTGATAAGAACAGGCAACACCACAGTAATGTGGTACATAAACAAACAAGGAGGAACACATTCATACCCTTTGTGCAGACTAGCCATGACTCTTTGGAACTTGGCTCTGGAAAGACAAATCGAACTTCAAGCGCAGTACTTGCCAGGACTGGAAAACACACTGGCAGACACTCTAAGCAGAAATATGACAGATCCACACAAATGGAAGTTACATCCTCAGGTGTTTACAGAGATAATCCAAGCGTGGGGGAGGCCAGACATAGATCTTTTGCCTCCCACAGGAACCATCAACTGAAAAAGTTTTGTTCAAGGACCTTTCATCCAAAGGCCTGGAAAGTGGACGCCCTTTCATTCAGTTGGACAGCATGGACAGTTTATGCATTCCCACCTCTGCCCCTTCTGCCCAAGGTGCTTTTGAAAGCAAGAACAGACAAACCGAGGATGATACTGATTGCTCCAGATTGGCCAAGGCAACACTGGTATCCACTCCTGAGGAGCCTAACACATACTCCTCCCTGGTCCCTGCCTCTAATGCCTCTTCTACTGACTCAGAACAGCTACAAAACTCTTCACAGTCAGCTGAATACACTCAACCTCGCTGCATGGAAAATTCCTTGACACCACAACAGTCCCTACTCTCCAAGGAGGTGCAGGATGTCATTTTGGAGGCCAGAAGACCATCTACTAGAAAAGCTTACTCCGCAAAATGGAATCGGTTTTGCTGTTGGAATGAGAAAAGAGGCCAGGACCCTAGAAAATTGAACTTGCCTCAGGTTTTACAGTACCTAGCTGAACTGCTGAACAGTGGACTTTCATTTTCTTCCATAAAAATACATGCCTCAGCCATTTCTGCAGAATTCAACACTGATCCTCCTTTATTCTCTCACCCACTCTTACGACAGTTCCTCAGCGGGGCTAAGAATATAAGACCTCCAAGGAAGCAACCGATACCAGCCTGGGACCTTAATTACATACTAGAAAAATTAACATTGCCTCCCTTTGAACCTGCTGCCTCAACAGATCTGCAACATTTGTCCTGGAAAACAGCTTTCCTTCTGGCCATCACTTCAGCTCGTACGGTTTCTGAACTACAGGCTGTCATGGCGGTGCAGCCCTTCCTCATCTTCCATCACGACAGGGTTTCCCTTCGTACCAATCCATCTTTTATGCCAAAAGTGGTATCCAGGGTAGCCTTAAATCAAGCCATATACCTACCTACCTTTTATCCTAACCCTCAAAACAAAGGGGAGAGGCTGCTTCACACTTTAGACATCCATAGGCAGCTACGCTATTATTTGGACAGAACAAAGTCCTTTAGGAAATTAGAACAACTTTTTGTGTCCTATGCCATAGGGGCTCAAGGGAAACCAGTTACCAAACAGACCATTTCCAAGTGGATTGGCCACTGCATACGGTTTTGTTATTCCTATCATGGGAAATCTGTCCCTACTGGTATCAGATCTCACTCCACCAGGGCCACAGCCACCTCTACAGCCTTCCTCAGAGGCGTTCCTACTAAGGATATTTTGGAGGCAGCCACTTGGAGTTCTGTACATACCTTCACAAAACACTACCACCTACCCTTATATTCCAGAACAAGAGAAGGCTTTGCCACTGCTGTTTTGCAGGGCATTCTGGCTCAACCCAGTTCCTCATAGTACCTACCACCCTATGCATAGCTTTGGGACTCTACCCATCTGTGATTACTGCAGCTGTATGCACGATGAACATAGTACAGTTTTGTACCTACCATAAATGTAGATGTTCGAGTGCTAATACAGTTGCAGTACAGGTTTCCCTCCCTCCTTCCCCACTTGGTAAAGGCATGGGGCCTAACAACCTCTTCATACCACCTGACTGGGTTATCCTGCTATGTTTTATTTGCTTGCTTACACTGATTTTGCATTACATGTAGATAAGCCTTATTTATGTATTGCCTTCCTTTTGAGGGCACCTGACATCTGGGGCAAGAAAGACTGAAGAACATGGCGTCGGCTGTGTCTTATATACTCTGGCCTTACTGACGTCAGAAGAGTAAGCGACGACAACCGACGCCGGACCAAGACTTTGGATTTCGGCCGACCGAGGGACCGCCTGACGGCTGAAAACCCATCTGTGATTACTGCAGCTGTATTAGCACTTGAACATCTACATTTATGGTAGGTACAAAACTGTACTTTTTCTGTATTCCTGTATAGCTTGCTGTCGCATGATCTAGAGATGTCAGCTTACTTCAATCTGTAGTGAATCTAAATCTAGCAACATAAGAGGATGTTTAAAATTGCAAGACTCCTAGGACAAGTGTGGAATAATACTGACACAATGCTATAGTGAATGTGTGCTAACAGTTGAAAGTTATGCTCTGAGCTTTGTCCAGATTT
Organism: Protopterus annectens; assembly: GCF_019279795.1. Taxonomy (NCBI): domain Eukaryota; kingdom Metazoa; phylum Chordata; order Ceratodontiformes; family Protopteridae; genus Protopterus; species Protopterus annectens. Next base: position 1,156,222,307 of record NC_056744.1, read on the forward strand.
TTTTGTAATAAGAGTTGAGAGAGCTATGATGAGAAGTAAGAACATTTCTTTTGTGCTAAGAGTTTTTAGAGCTATGATAAGAAGTGAGCACACAATTTGTATTCCCCCATTATTGTTTTTGTGCTAACAGTTCAGAGATATGGTGAGTGAGAACTGAATTTATATTCCCCCATTATTGGCTTTGTTGTTTGTCGTGTTGAGGTTAAGAGCTATGTTGAGAAGTGAGAAATGAATTCACTAAATGATGGATATTAAGTTTCAGTCTTCCTATTTTTCAGGCAGCGGCTGATTTGGCATAGTGGTATGTTGTTCTGACTGTAGTGCATAGAGTCCTGGGTTCAAAACCTGCCAGTGAAACGCATGATGGTAACGCAACATTTTATTCTAGCGACTTTACAAAATTATACAAGCAATGTTTAAAATGTGTCCCTAGTTTTTGACCTTTTGTCCCCCCCCCCCCCCAAAAAATGAAATTGAAAATAAGTGCGAGACGCTGTGCAAGATGCCTATGGCTTACACTACCGTCATTCTATTTATAGTGTGGGTGTGGAAGCAGACTTTTATGATAGAAAAGTTCTGAATTGGGCAGTTTTGTCATTATTGGTTCATGTGTTTTGTTTCATTGCCTATAGTGCAGATTACTGGTAAAATGTTCAAACAATAAATTTAAAATGCGCTCTAACATGTGTGTTGTATTATACAAGGAATATAATTTAATAAAGTCAGGAAGGTGTATAAAGAAAAGAACACATGTATGTTTCTTGTTTTGTGTGCAAGGGCCCAAAGGTAATCGTTATCCACCACTGGCCAGATGCATTTTCTTTGGATGTGGTGTGGGTTTCAGTGCTGTTTCAATGAATGTGAGTTTCAAGGGCAAAGAAGTTTTAATGTCAAGCCTATTTTCATTGAGAGACAGTAACAGTATTGCTTTGTTTACCAGGTGATGTCTTTTAGTGTTTCTGTATTGTTGTGCTGTAAAATGTAAAAATAAAATCCAAATCATTGTAGACGTAAAACCGTATGCATACATTAGTGTTTATGGTAAATGGGGCGAAATAGCCAGGTAACTGGACATTGGAATTGGCTGCAGGGGGACTCTGGTGCCATGTTTTGGTTGTCTGTTCTTCAGTTTGCGTTCGAAAATTGGTATTGCACAATTCCATTGGAGTGGGTGGGGTTACATAATTATATATGCAAATTAGATTTTAATCAGCGTACAGATTTGTACCTATTTTTCATGGGCCTTGTCCAGATTTTTGATGTTTCCAGTTTGAGAGGTATGGTCATTACATTTGGGTAATCTGCTGGCAAGTTGCCCTCAGTCGGCCTGAGTAACAAAGTCTTGGGTCCTGTGTCAGTTGCTGTCTCCTCTTCCATGATGTCAGGTCGTCAGGGGTATAAAACATGCAGCCGACACCATTTTATTCAGTCTTTCTTGCCGCGTGGTGCCCGAAGCAGAGCAGTTTGCAAGTGCCGGTCGGCAGACTCCTGAAATTTTCACATTCGAGTTTCAGAACCAAAGTCTTCAACTAAAGCTAAGTACCCCACTGGGGAAACTTTTTCTTGCTCCTTACCGATATCAGTAAAAGTTAATAATTGCATTACTTGTGGGAAGCAAATACCTCATAAGGATTTTTATTTGTACTGTATTCCTTGCCTAGGCCCAGATCATAACGTACCTTGCTGTCGGTTTTGTGCTAGATTTAACCAACGCACTATTAATTGTCGGTATATTTTTGCTTCAAAATATTTTGGATCTAGATTTAATTACCCCGAAATGTCATCGGTTAGCAACTCAACTACTGGAGTTCACAAAAAACGCAAAGACAGAGACAGACCGTCGAGGTCCACAACCAATGACAAAGCTTCTCCTAAACCAGTCACCGGTTCTCAGTGAGGCGCTTTCGCAGCCCCTGATACCCACTACTTTTGAGTCGCAGGCCTCTACCGAGATCCATGCGGAGTCCGGTATGCCGTGAGATTCTCAGAGTATTGAACCCGCGGATGTCTCCTTTGGATGGGTCCAGAGCCGCTGAGCATGCACTGGCTTCTGAGGGTGTTTTCAGGCCTCAACATTTTTATATAAAACATATGCCAGCTTCAAAAACAAGATCAAAAACATCTTCTAAGTCTAAAAAACCGATGCATGAGCCAAGTGCTCAGACCCCTATGTCTAAAACACAGGTGATCAAAATGGCTGAGGACTTAATTACCTTGATCTCAGGGGTTCCCAACCCCCCTTGCTAAGAGGCCTAGGCAAGACACTGATTATGAATCTTCAGATCAGGTTTCCATTTCTTCTGATCAGGAATTTTCTGTACCACCATATGAGGATTCAGATGCAGAAGAATCCATCCCATCTGCATCTCCTCCTGAGGATTATTCTTTTGGAGAAACCTTGCATAAATTTTTCATTGGGAAGAGTCAGGATTTCTCTGAATCAAAAAAGAGGCTTAGGGATTTCCTTCTTCCTCAGCATAGGCCTTTGGCTATACCTCCTGTATTAGACATTGTTGATGTGTTTTCGGAATCAAGCATGGCTCCTGATTCCCTGCCTCTGGCTCCTAGTAAGCCAGACATCAGATATTACAGGGTTCCTGACTCCCACACATTTCTGTTCAGTAATCCTGCTGCTGATCCTGAAACTATCTCACAGGGTCCCAAAGGTGTAAAGGACTCTACAGCCAAAAATCCTACCCCCTCTTATAGAGATTCCAGGGCGCTGGGTAGATGGGGAAAGAAGGTTTATACGTCTGCAACCTTGGCAATTAGGGCCTTAAATTGCCAGTTTCATATGCTTAAATATCAATAGCATGTTATGGGCTTATTGAAACAGAAAATGACGTTGATTTCTGATTGTGTGAAAATAAAGAATTACAGGAATTATTGCATGCAGCAGAACAGGTTGGAGAGCATATTTGCAATGTGGTTTTGATTCCTTGGAGGCCTCTTGCAGGGCCGCAGTTACTGGATCTGTGATTAGAAGGCATGCCTGGCTCAAGGAGCAAAATGGGAATCGTGCAGAAGATACCTCCGCTTCAAGGCAGGTTTTATGCATTATCAATTCTCTGCACTGCCCTTTGGCTTATCTACTGCGCCCAGGGTCTTTACAAAGTGCCTGGCACCAGTAATTGCATTTTGCAGACAAAGAAGCATACAAATTTATCCTTACCTGGACGTCTGTCTCATTCAAGCAGAGAACAAGGACTTTCTTCTTAAACATCTGGCGTTTGTAAAAAGGCTTCTAACATGCCTAGGGTACACAATAAACGAAAAGAAATCACAACTGGTACCCTCTCAAGAAATTACATTCCTGGATGCAAGCTTTAATACAACTGCCCATATGGCTTACCTTACGCCAGACAAACAAAGGCAACTGACCATATACTTCAAACAGATGGCAACAAAAACCCAGTTATCTGCAAGACAAATTCTGCAGGCTTTGGGATTCATGGCATCCTGCATTCTATTAATTCCATATGCAAGACTGTATATGAGGAAACTTCAGTGGTACCTAAAAAGGTTACAGAGTCAACATTGTCACAGTCTGGAAACAATGATTCCTCTCATTCCCTGCCTACAACAGGAGTTTCTTTGGTGGGCAGAGACATATCACCAAAACAAGGGACTGTCATTCACTCTACCCCGTACCACCCAAACCCTAACTACAGACGCATCAGACTATGCTTGGAGGGCCTACCTGGCGGGGAGATGCTAATTTCAGATGGGTAGTTGTCCACCATCATCCCCTACTTTTACTGTTTTTGCACACAGTTTTGGTAACTTCCCCAGTTCCTGTCCAGAAAAGCTTTTGATATGTGGACTGGTTTTGCTGCCCTCAGGCATCAGGCTGCTGCTCACTGTCTTGAAAGACCTGAATATGGTGCTGACAAATGACCCTCTTATACACTGATGTCCAAATGTTAGCTATTGTATGCCCATTGGCTAGGGATGATGAAAAGACTGTGGAAATTTGGCTGGTCTCAGGCTTGAAGAGCCAAGGATCAGTACTGCAATATTAGCATCTACAGTTATGGTAAGTGCGACACAGCTGTACTTTTCCTTACTCTGAGCCGTCACTTTTACTTCAGAATGGTACACTTTCAGCATTCCTTTTGCAAAAACAGGTTTACGTTTTGATACTTCACTGCTTCATGACTAGAATGCAGACATTCGTGATATGTTTTTCCTCAGCCTTTATGAACCTCCATCGAATATTTTCACCTCTTCCATTTTCCTATCTGGAAACCACTGACAGCAGGAGAAGTTCAACTGGGGCTGTGTAAGTGCTGCCTTGAGTTTCCTATGAAAACTAGTAATGTGCCCCATCCAGCTGACAAAAAGTAAATAAGCTTTCATTGAAGACAACTGAGGTGACATTTAGTAGGTAACAGATTGTGCTAGTTTTTGTGGAAATTTTCTGCAACTAGTTATGGTTTAATTTTGAACTTAGGTGACCCCTGGCAAGATTTTGTTTTAAGAAATAATAGCCAATCAGATTTTGCTGCTAAACAACCCCCTACAAAAAAAAAAAAAAATCCACATGTTGAATTATCAGTTTCTCTTATCAGAGGGTGGTGAATGGGCCCTTTAACAAGTTGCAGAGTGCACATACTTTGCAAAAGAGTTGTCACTTGCATCACTAAAAATGTGTGTTGTTGCAGGATTTTCTTCCTGAGAAGTCACAGATTGCTTCTGTTTTCAGTGGAAACTGAATTTATTTGCATCTCTATTCCAGAAGTTTCCTTTGCTTGTCTTTCTCCTCAACCTTATGTTTTCTGTGCTGCTTGGTTATTCATTTACCTTGCTGCAGTGGCAGATCAGAGTGGAAGTTGTAGAATGGAATTTATAACCCGCCCTCTGAGGAAGTCTGAATCTGTGTAGGATGCTTATGGTTTTCTTTGTTTACATTTAGTAGCCAATGCATTAGAGTATCATTCTTCAGGAGCACTGCTGACTATTGCCTGATGATATTCTTAGGGTTAACTTTATACTCCACCTTCCATTTTTTTTTCACCTACTTGGGCATACAGTGTGTTTGGTGTTTGTTTCTGCAGGGCGAATCCTGCTGTTTCATTTCAAGGTAAAACAGTGCAGTCTTGCCAATATGTCCACCATAGCAGAAGATCAGAGGATGTTGCTCTTTTGTAACAGATGACATTAAACCCCCCACCCCCATTCATTTGCTTTTTTTTTTTCTTGTGCATTTTCCCAGGTTACTACTTTGTGGTGTTACTTATTTTTTTAGTAGTTATCAGTGTTGTTAAGTGGAGAAAACTGGAAGAGTTGTGGGGTCTTCTTTCACATGCATATTGTGAGGAACGCAAAAAAGAAAAATGTTACCTGCCATTTCTGAGGAGGAAAAATCAACTGTATAACTCTTATTCTTTTTTAAATGTGATGCTTGAGTGCAGTAGCCTTTTTCCTGATTATCTGTGAAATATCCGCTCCGAATTACTGTGTAGTTTTTGTAGGTGATTGATGCCTATATGTGAAGATCAAATATAGAATTGCTTCATTTCAAGCTGGTTTTGTCTCAGTACCTTTGGTCATTGAAAAGCTGGAGTCAGATTTTTTTTTTCTTCATTTGCCCCGCATCATTTGCTCAGATACATTTCATATTATGTGGCAAATTATTAAAATATTGGGACATGATGATGTATTAGTGAGTCATGTTTCTTGTTACCCTCATTTTAACCCTATTTTACCATTCCTTAAGTAGCTTTGCAGTTTAGACACACAAATTCAAGGAGGACCGGATTTTATTTGACGTTTAAGATGAGTCCAGTCTCTACTAAGTAAGCTGTCATTTTATTTTAGTTTTTTATTTTTTTATTTTTTTAATCTTTTTTTTACTTCTTTTTGGATCAGGTGCATAGTTCTCAAATTGTTTTTAATGCTTTGAGCAGTGATCAGGGCAACAATGCACTGTAGTTAACTAAAATGAATTATGAGAAGGTCCTTTTCTTTTTTCTCAAGTTGCAGGTTTATAGCACTGCAACTGAAGAGTTACCGAATAGTTGGGTAACTACAGTGGCGCTGTTAAGGGAGACTGATAGAAAGGTGCTTGGTGTGACATCTGGACAGAGAGAGGAGGACAAGGAGACCTAGTGGTGGAACTAGGAAGTACAGGAGAGTATGCAGAGAAAGAGGTTGGCAAAGAAGTGGGATTGTCAGAGAGATGAAGAAAGTAGACAGGAGTGTAAGGAGATGAGGCGTATGGAGAACAGAGAGGTGGCGAAGATCTAAGGATAAGGGCGTATGAAGAGTTGTATAAAAGGTTGGACACTAAGGAGGGAGAAAAGAACCTGTACCAATTAGACAGAGGGACTGAGCTGGGAGAGAGGTGCAGCAGGTAAGGGTAATAAAGGATAACAAGGGAAGTGTACTCACAAGCAAGGAGAGTGTGTTGAACAGATGGAAAGAGTACTTTGAGGGGCTGATGAATGAAGAGAATGAGAGAGAAAGAAGGTTGGATGATGGTGGGATAGTGAATCAGGAAGTGCAATGGATTAGCAAGGAGGAAGTAAGGACGACTATGAAGAGGCTGAAGAATGGAAAGGCTGTTGGTCCAGATGACATACCTGTGGAAGCGTGGAGGTGCAGTGGAGTTTTTAACCAGATTGTTTAATGAAATCTTAGAAAGTGAGAGGATGCCTGAGGAATGGAAGTATTTTGGTACCAATTTTTAAGAATAAGGGTTATGTGCAAAGCTGTAGTAACTACAGAGGGATAAAACGGATCAGTCACAGCATGAAGTTATGGGAGGGAGTAGTGGAAGCTAGGTTAAGAAAGGAAATGATGATTAGTGAGCAACAGTATGGCTTCATGCCAGGAAAGAGCACTACAGATGCTATGTTTACTCTGAGAGAGTTGGAGAAGTGTAGGGAAGGTCAAAAGGAGCTGCATTGTGTCTTTGTGGACTTGGAGAAAGCATATGACAGGGTGCCTGGAGAGGAGCTGTGGTATTGTCAGGAGTGGCAGAGAAGTATGTAACAGTTGTACAGGATATGTACGAGACTAGTGACAGTGGTGAGGTCTGCAGTAGGAGTGATGGATGCGTTTACGATGGAGGTGGGATTACATGAAGGATCAGCTCTGAGCCCTTACTTATTTGCAGTGGTGATGGATAGGTTGACAGATGAGATCAGACAGGATTCCCCATGGAATATGATGATTGTGGATGGCATTGTAATCTATAGTGAGAGTAGGGAACAGGTTGAGGAGACACTGGAGAGGTGGAGATGTGTTCTACAGAGGAGAGGAATGAAGGTCAGCAGGATTAAGACAGAATGTGTGTGAATGAGAAGGAGGCTAAAGGAATGGTGAGAATGCAGGGAGTAGAGTTGGTGAAGGTTGGTGAGTTTAAGTACTTGGGATCAACAGTTCAGAGTAATGGTGAGTGTGGAAGAGAGGTGAAGAGAGTACAGGCAGGGTAGAATGGGTGGAGAAGAGTGTCAGGAGTGATTTGTGACACAGACTGGTACCAATAAGAGTGAAAGGGGAAGGTCTGCAAGATGGTAGTGAGACCAGCTATGTTATATGGGTTGGAGACTGTGGCATTAACAAAAAGGCAGGAGTCAGAGCTGGAGGTGGCAGAATTAAAGATGTTAAGATTTGAATTGGGTGTGATGAGGATGGACAGGATTAGAAAATATATTAGAGGGTCAGCTCAGGTTGGACGGTTTGGAGATAAAGCCAGAGAGGCGAGTTTGCGTTGGTATGGACATTTGCTGAGGAGAGATACTGGGTATATTGGGAAAAGGATGCTAAGGATGGATCTGCCAGGTAAGAGGAAAAGAGGAAGACCTAAGATGAGGTTTATGGATTTGGTAGGAGAAGGACATGCAGGTGGTTGGTGGAACAGAGCAAGATGTGTGGGGGACAGGAAGAAATGAAAACAGATCTGCTGTGGCGACCCCTAATTCTAACAGCCGAAAGAAGAAGAAGCTTCTTGGGGAAAATTATTCATCCTGGAAAACCAATGAAATGACCACTAACTGTATAATATCCATGTTAACATTCTTGGAAGTTTCTTGTGCTTGGATTCAGTTTTCAAATTGCTGTGCTTAAAGGCAACTTTGTCTGTTAGAATACTAGACGTGGTTATGTGTTAAATTTTTAAATGGCAAAAGACTTTACTAGAAATACAGAACTTGGTAAATGTTTTTATCTCTCACTCTACCAGAGACTACTTCAGATTGTCATGTGACGTCTCTGGTGAAGAGTTAGTGAAATGGAAGTACTTACTGGGTTTTGTATGTAATCTAATATCCCTTAGTTTGAACATTGAGTTGTCAGCAATTGTGTAGAATACATTTTTCATTAACTTGTTACTCGAGTACCACAAGAATTGTGATGGATAGAACATAGTCTTTCAGAAAAATAACTTTAATTGTTTGCGCCTCAGTGTATTCTGATCACTTTGAGGAAGAGCTGTGATCTGTACCTGTAGTTGACATAATATTGCAAAGCTTTGACAGCACTTGTGGATAGCCCCTCCACATCACATATTCATTGCCACCCATGTACTGCTTGTGTATAAATAGAAAGCCATAAAAAGCAGATTGGCATCAGTTCTTTTCTTCTTGTTTGTCCATGCAGAGCAATGGCTGCTAAGCTTGTAGGTCTCTCTCAGGATGATCCCAGTTCCTGAAGTCTCTATTCACAGGGTAGGCTCTTAGTAGCAGCCTTCTGCCTTTCAGTCCTTCATAAAAGTAAAACCGATACTGTTACAGTTGGTTTCCTTCCAGTTAAGCAGCTTTTTTGAACAGCCCTTGCAGTATGTCATGTTCTGATTACATACTTTTCAGAAAGTTCACATTAATTTTTATGGCTCGAAAGTGACTGTTTATAAAGTGTGGTGAGTCATGAACTACTCTGTACCAGACAACAATGCCACTTAATTTCTGAAGTGTACTTTGTATACATGGTTGCAGAAGCTATTGTAATGAGGTGCAGACTGTAATTTACAGCTTGCACAACATGAATCTTGCTGGTTAGGTACAAGTGATCTTAGATTCTGAGATGTGCAAGCAAAGTAGTTTTGCATACCAAGCTGCCTGCCCAACTTTTATTCCAATGGCAGGCTTAAACACATGGTCATGCACACACTGTGATCAGGAATATTGTTCCGGAGTGTGCAAAGTCGTGCAGTAAAGAAGGATCATTGGTCAGGTGTTTGGCAAATAATAAAACCTTGATTTTGATATTCCATGATTTGCTGTACCAAGACTTTTGTATGGGAATTAAGATCTTCAGTTACAAACCTGCACATGATTTTCTTGCAGTAGTGGATTAGTTATCAGAATTTAAATGCGTTTCAGTAAATGTACCAAAGTCCCTGGATGTCCATCATATTGATCACTGCTGCAGTAGCCTTAACTATATGGGTTACAGCCTGCCAAGGTTGTAACAGCTGGCTATGTTCCAGAGATTCAGCACACCTTCACGCAGCCAAACTGCAGGCAGCTCGGGCTGACTTAAGACAAGTTTAGGAGCAAAGCCCTCCAGAGCCTTACTGCTGCCGAAGAACGCATTCCTGAGGTTTAACTTTTGACTTGTGTTGTTCTGCTGGGCAGATGAGTTCCCTTTGGGGAAGTAAACTTTCATTTTCTTAATGTTGCGGATGATTTATTATCCTCTTCAGGAAGGTTATTTTAAAACTAGAAGTGTTGTGTTTTAACAGACTGCCTTGACAGTGAAACATACTTCTAAATGGAGCGCTAATTTTTTCTGTCAGTTTAAAGTGGTGTAAAGTAAATGAAAATGTTTTTTTCTTGGAGAAATTAGATTTATTTTGTGGTGCTGGCATAGTGTTTTAAAGTGATTTTTACTGTGTGTTTCTGTCAAAAAAGTAACTTCTCTGGACTGGTAGTGTTTACCGGCAGTTACTGCTGGTCTTTCCCAGGAAGGAAGCATCATTTTTGCCTTTACCATGAAACAGACTACTGGTTCCATGGTCAGTCCTTCCTGCTGCAAAAAAGAAAAAGTTAAGCAAATAGCCTTTGCCACCACAGCAGACCAGTAATTTGCCTTAGCTATAGGTTCACTCTGTGACCGTTTGTTGTACCTCTGACCACACATCTTTTACTCTAGATCCGTCTGGTGTAGCACCTGCAACTACTATGGATCAAGGGTTAGCCAGGCCCTCTATGGCTGTTGGGATCCTCTCAGTGGGCAAGGGAGAGCTGCTCTTCTTGGTCTCGTTAGAGAGAGCAGCAAAGGTTTCCCTGCTGTGTCAAGGAGTTTGTGCCCATCCCTGGGAAAGCAGCTGCTGCCATGAGTATTTCTTTGGATAAAAATAGTTTGCTCAGTCTGGCTCAGGGTTTAATTCAGGCTCTTCATCCTCAATGTAAACTAGTTTCTGGTAAAACAGAGGGATTCTTCTTTTCCTGAAGCAATTCAAGAAGAATCAGGAAGATGCAGTGACAGGTACATATTTTTCCCTTCAGATTTCTGGTTGAGTGGTGCTCAGTTTTCTGATTCTCCCCTCTTTCTCTGAGACTCTTGCTAGAATATCCCAGTGTTTTCAGTGGGATAACACTGAAGATTCTGATTCCCTCAAAGTACTATGAGCTGTTACAGAAGGCATTTCCAGAACCTATATCCATTCCTCCTGTTCTTTTTGCTTTAGAGGATGTGTGTTAGTGCCTGCAGTTTTCCTGATAGACAGCCAGCCTAAAACACAGGATGTATAAAGTTTCTCAGTCTTTTATATTTTTATACACTACTCCCAAACATGACCCAGCTGTTTTAGTTAACCCCACTGCAGCTGAGCACTTCCTGAAAAGTATGGGAAAATTAATGATGGGTATGGGGGAAAAAGTGTGTACTTTTGCAACTTTGATTTTTAGAATTTTGAATTGTTAGTCTCGTGTTTGTCCTGAAAGCATAAGGAATATTTTATCTTCAGTTTCTTCTTGTGAGAAAAAATTTGCTTTAAATAACTTGGTTCCTTCTATTGCACAGGTCATTACTCATTTTTTGCAGTGTGTGTGTCTGTGTGTGTGTCTGTGTTCTGACAGGGCTATAGCCACTGGTACTGTTTTGATGAGGTTTGCATGCTTACATTCTTAGAACCTCCCAGATGATAAAAATGAGATAGTAAGCTCTCCCTTTGAAAGAGATTTAGTGTTCAGCCTCTACTGCAGAGGAGATCAAAAAGTGTGATGAAAGCAGCAAAGCTGATCTATGGAGTCTTTAAAAATTTCCAGCCCTCCTTTTCCAAATTGTCCAAGTGATTTACTATCTCCTTGTCCAGTGTTTGCAAAAACAGAATAAGCAGTCTCAAAATACAGGTACATAGATGTTGAAGAAATGGGAAGGGGGTTCCAAAAAGAAGTACAGAAGCTTCCAAAGCCAAAAGCAGTTCATCTATTCTGAATGACTCTGCAAAAAGACCCGGTCACCCCCCTCCCCAACATGGCCCCTTTTTTCTTTCAAAAAGCCTGAATCTCCATTTTTCTCTTTGGCAACAGATCAAGACAAATGGGCGCTAAAAATAATTTGTCAGAGTTACAGATGGGAGCGGGAGGAGGTTCCTCCTTTCCAGTGGGTCATTCCTCATCCTCCAGATCAGACTGTCTTGTTTCCATTTGTTCATCATATGCTCTCCCAAGGAGTGATAGAACTGGTTCCTCTTTCCCAGCTGTGAAGAGTTTTTATTCAAGGATGTTCCTAGTATCAGAGAGAAAATGATTGGAAGCCACTTCTGGATCTTTCTTTCCTAAACCTGTTTGTGATAGTAGTGCCCAAATTCAAAATGATGTCACTTCACAACCTTTTACCTGCTCTTCCTCTTTCAAGATGTTCTTAGTGTTTCACTGTTGCAGTCTTCACATTTGGGGTTATCTGCCTGCAGGTAGCCCTCAGCCGGCCTGGATACCAGAGTCTTCGGATTTCTGCGTCCGATGCTGTCGCTTCTTCCTTGATGTCAGGTCATCAGGGGTATAAAATATGCAGTCGACGCCATTACATCAGTCTTTCTTGCTGTGTGGTGCCAGAAGCAGAAACAGTTCGCAGGTGCCGGTCGTCCGACTCCTGAAATTTTCATTTTCGAATTTCAGACCCGAAGTCTTCAAAAAAACTTAAGTAACCCATTGGGGATCTTTTTTCTTGCTCTAACCAATGTCAGTAAAAGTCAACAATTCTCTTACCTGTGGAAAGCAAACACCGCATAGAGCTTTTCATTCTTACTGCATCCCTTGTTTAGGCCCAGGCAATGATGTCCCTTGTCGGTTTTGTGCCTTGTTCAATGCCCAAACTATTCGTCGTTGGGCTATTTTTGCAGCTAATTACTTTCATACTCTTTCTGTGTACTCCGAAATGTCTTCGTCAAGCCATCCGACTACCGATATTCTAAAAAAAGTAAGGATAAAGACAGACAGCATAGGTCCAAAACTGCCAACAATGCTTCTGTTAAGCTAGTCGCCAGTCCGCTGGTACTCAGTGAGGCACTTTCGCAGCCCCTGATACCCGCTACTTCTGATTCGCAGGCCTCTACTGAGACCCATTCGAGTCTGGAATGCCGCGAGATGCTTCGACTATGGAGCCTGCAGATGTCTCTACCTTGGATGGGTCCAGAGCCTCTGTGCAGGCACCGGCTTCTGAGGGTGTATTCAGACCTACAGACATTCATATTAAACTGATGCAGTCGTTTTCATCCAGGCCAAAAACTCGCACCACACCTAGAAAACAGACGACCAAACCGCAGGCTCAGGCCTATATGCCTAAAAAACAAATGCCTAGAATGGCTGAAGACCTTATTTCCTTAATTAGGGGAAGCCAGCCTTCCCCCTCTAAGAGACCTAAAATTGATTTTCTTTCTGATTCTTCTGATCAGGAATCTGATATTTTTGCTCCTTCTGATTACCAGGATTTGCCCTTATCTACTTATGAGGATTCCATTCCCTCTGCTTCCCCTCTAGACGATTTTTCTTTTGGTGAAACCTCGCACACTCTTAGGAAGCATTTCCACTTGGAAAGCCAGATTACTCAGAGTCCAAAAAGAGACTTGGGGAATTCTTACTACTACCTCAACACAGGCCTTTAGCTATCCCTCCTGTTCTGGACATTGTATTTGATGCTTTTTTGGAATCTAGCATTACCCCAGACACTTAACCTCCAGCTCCCAGAAAACCTGACGGGTACTACAGAGTACCTGACTCCCACAAGTTCCTCTTCAAGAATCCTTCTACAGATCCAGAGACAGTTTCCCAAGGACCAAAAGGCATTAAGGCTACAGCTGCCAAAAATCCTACCCCTTCTGATAAGAGATTCTACAGACTTAGACAGATGGGGAAAGAAGGTTTACACTTCTGCTACTTTGGCCATTAGGGCTTTAAATTGCCAGTTTCATATGTTAAAGTATCGGCAGCATGTTATGGGCCTACTTAAACATAAAATGATGTTGATTCCTGACTGTACTAAACACAAAGAATTACAGGATTTAATGCATTCTGCAGGAGAAGTTGGTAAACATACTTTGCAATGTGATTTTGATGCTTTAGAAGCATCTTGCAGGGCTGCTGTTATTGGGTCTGTAATTAGAAGGCATGCTTGGCTTAAGGAACAAAACTTGCCAGATCATGTAAAAGCTAAATTACTGGATGCTCCCTTAAACCAAGACTGCCTTTTTGGTAACAAAGCAGAAGTCGTCAAAAGGATGGAGGAAAAAGCAAAATCTATGCAAACTGTTAGATTTCCTACAAGTGCAGCTTCCCAGATTCAGTAAGCATTGGCCTTAAAAGAACTGGTCCTTTCCAGTCCCTTCTAGGCCTTCAGTCCAAACACAGGAACAGTAGACTACCTAGGCTACAGTCTCAGGCTAGGCACAGACCTAAACAGTGGGGGGCTCCCACTTCCAAAGCAGGGAGTAGTAAGCCGCCCCCCTATGGAAAAATGGCACAATGATTTAACCCTTCCAAACCCTGCTCAACTACCTGCTCCCTTAGGAGGAAAGCTTGCCCTGCATGCAAAAAACTGGGAACTCATTACCCAGGACAAATGGGTTTTGAACATAGTTTCCCAAGGATACAGATTCCACTTCCACACACTACCAACCCCAAATGGTTGGCCAGACCTACTCCCAAATCAATGGGCGGAGGCCCAACAGCAGGTTCTCTTTCTTCCCAATATCAGAGCTATTCAACCTGTCCCAGCAGAACAAAAGGGACAAAGTTTTTATTCAAGACTTATTCTGGTACCCAGAAAAGACAACTCCTGGCATCCTATCCTAGACCTCTCTATTCTCAACACCTTTCTGGTAGTTCCAAAATTCAAAATGCTAACTCTGCAACAGCTTCTTCCCATGCTGGCCAAGGGTGCCTGGCTGGCAACCCTAGATTTAAAGGAAGCTTACCTCCACGTTCCAATAAGGGAATCTTGCAGGAAATATCTACGCTTCAGGGCAGGCTCCATGCACTATCAGTTCTCTGCACTTCCCTTTGGCTTGTCTGCTGCGCCCAGGGTATTCGCAAAGTGTCTAGCTCCAGCCATTGCATTTTGCAGGCAGAGAAATATTCAAATTTACCCATACTTGGAAGATTGTGTTATTCAGGCAGAAAGCCGGGACTTGCTGTTACATCACCTGGCATTCGTAAAGAAACTTCTAACCTCTCTGGGGTACACTATCAATGAAAAAAAATCTCACCTAGTACCCTGCCGACAGATTGTATTCCTGGGAGCAAGCTTGAATACAACTTCCCAGATGGCATTCCTCACTCCAGAGAAACAAGTTTATTTGACAACCTACTTCAAACTATTGGCCACAAAACCCCAGCTATCTGCAAGGAAAATACTGCAAGCCCTGGGGTTCATGGCCTCTTGCATTTTACTAATTCCATATGCAAGACTGCATATGAGGAAACTCCAGTGGTATCTAAAAAGCCTATGGTGTCAACATTCTCAGGACCTGGAAACCATGATTTCTATCATTCCTTGTATGAAGACAGAGTTCCTTTGGCGGGCAGACGCCTGCTACCACATCAAGGGACTCCCTTTCACTGTACCCCTTGCCGCCCAAACCCTAACAACAGATGCATCAGACTATGCATGGGGGGCTCGCATGGCAGGGCAGTGCATTCAGGGCATGGGGGCTCACATGGCAGGGCAGTGCATTCAGGGCAGATGGTACCTGAGACAGATGCACCTGCATATCAAAAAGAAATGTTAGCTGTACAGAATGCTCTGACAGCCTTCAAAGACCATATTCTTCCAGGACAACTATTGGTAAAGACAGACAACACCACAGTTATGTGGTATATAAGCAGGGGAGAACCCACTCGTACCCTCTCTGCAGACTAGCCATGGCTCTGTGGAACACAGCCTTGAGCTGCCAAGTACACCTGCAAGCTCAGTTCGTGCCATGCAAACTAAATTTACTGGCAGATGACCTAAGCAGAAATCTCATGGACCCACACAAATGGAAACTAGAACCCAGAATATTCAACCTCTTAAGGAACAAATGGGGGACTCCAGAGATAGACCTGTTTGCTTCCCCTCAAAACTACCAATTGCACTAATTCTGCACACGAACTCCCCACAGCCAAACTTGGAAAGTGGATGCCCTGTCCTTCATCTGGGAACGCTTCTCAGTTTATGCCTTTCCCCTCTGCCTCTCCTCTTGAAGGTCCTACTAAAGATCAAACAGGGCAAACCAAGGACAATACTGATTGCACCAGACTGGACACACCAGCACTGGTACCCCCTCTTGCACAGTATGACACTGCTACAACCATGGCACCTGCCTCAGACCCCTTCCCTGCTGTCCCAGCAGGCGGGCCAGATTCTGCACCCTCAGCTTCAAACCCTGAACCTTGCAGCCTGGCTAATTCCTTGAGCTCTCCCCTAGCATCCCTCAGTAAGCAGGTACTGGATGTCATTCTGGAGGCAAGGAGGCCTAGTACTAGAAAATCCTATGCTGAAAAGTGGAAAAGATACTGTTCCTGGAGCCTAGCTCAGGGGATGGGCACAGCAGTGCCCAGCTTACCTCATATTCTACAGTACTTAACAGAAATGCTCCACAAGGGCCTATCCTTCTCGTCAATTAAAATTCATGCCTCTGCCATTTCACCACATTATAATACTGAGCCACTCCTCTTCTCTCACCCCTGGCTAAAGCAATTCCTTAGTGGGGCCAAAAAATTAAGACCTCCCAGGAGAGCTCCCACTCCCGCCTGGGACCTTAACTTTGTATTGGAAAAGCTCACTCTTCCCTCCTTTGAACCAGCTGCTACAGCAGAGTTGAAATTCCTTTCTTGGAAAACCGCCTTCCTTCTAGCCATTACTTCAGCTAGAAGAGTGTCTGAATTACAGGCCCTCATGGCAGTGGAACCCTTCATTATCTTCCATGCGGACAGGGTTTCCCTCAGGACTAATCCTTCCTTTATGCCCAAGGTGGTGTCTTCTGTGGCCCTAAATCAGTCCATTCATTTGTCTACTTTTTTCCCTAATCCACAAAACAAAGGGGAATGAATACTGCACTCTCTGGACGTGCACAGACTACTTACTACTTAGGCTTAGTCCTGTCCAAATAGAATCTATCAGAAAATCTGAACAGCTGCTAGTTAGCTTTGCTGCAGGGGCAGAAGGGAAGGCTATTTCAAAGCAAACCATTTCTGAATGGATAGCTCATTGCATCCATTTCTGCTACAAGCACCATGGAAAAACTACCCCACAGGGGATAATATCACATTCCACCAGGGCTGCATCTACCTCTGCTGCATTTCTGAAAGGGGTCCCTACCAGGGACATCCTAGAAGCTGCTACCTGGAGCTCCGTACATACCTTCACCAAGCATTACCACTTGCCTATCTTTTCTAAATCCAGAGCTGGATTTGCCACTGCAGTCTTGCAGGGATTAATAGCTGGCCCTAATGCTCTTTAATTTCCTCTTCCCTTTCTTAGCTTTGGGAATCAACCCAAATGTGATGACTGCAACAGTGAAACACGAAGAACATAGTACAGTTGTGTACACTTACCATAACTGTAGATGTTCGAGTGTATTCACTGTTGCAGTCCTAGTTACCCTCCCTCCAACCCCCTGACTTCTCTTGCCTCTACCTTTCCTTCTTGTTTGGCATATATTATATCATGTGTATTTGCTTTTTGCTGGGGGTTTACCATACCATATAATTGCTTCCTATTGTTGGGGGCACCTGACATCTGGGGCAAGAAAAACTGATGTAATGGCGTTGGCTGCATGTTTTGTAACCCTGGCAACCTGACGTCAAGGAAGAAGCGACAGCATCCAACGCAGAAATCCCAAGACTCTGGTATTCCGGCTGACTGCGGGCTACCTGCAGGCAGATAACCCAAATGTGATGATTGCAACAGTGAATACATCTACATTTATGGTAAGTGTACACAACTGTACTTTTACTAGTAACACTTTACTTAAAAGATGCTTATGATAACATCCCTATTTATCCAGACTTCAGACATTTCTTAAGATGATGTGTCTGGATCATGTTCTCATTTCTCTCCCTTAACCTTTGGACTATTCACTGCATTAAAAGTGTTTACAAAATATCTTGCTCCATTTATGGCTTATTGCAGACTACAAGGTATCCACATGTTTCCTTATCTAGATGACTTGCTTGTCTTTGCAGAGTCTTTTTCAGTGTGTCAGGAATCTTCCTCTTGTGTGAGCAACCACTTCCAACAGAACATTCAAAAGTCTTGACTCTTTTACAGAGGATTGTGCGTCAACTAGACAGCTCAGTTCAGAGTTTTTCTTCCACAGGAAAAAAAATAGTTTGATCTTTAGATCTATTTCTAAGGTTTTCCACTTAGACTTCATCACTGCAAGGGAATACCTCAGGATTTTCAGACTCACTGCATCTGTAATTCTCATGTTACCCCTGGCAAGACTCCACAAGAGAAAGATACAGTGGTATCTGAAATGTCTTTGGTGCCATCAACACTCTCAATCTTTTCAGATCCCAATACTGGGGTTTGTCAGAGTAGAAATCACTTGGTGGAAATAACAGATGTCCTTAAATTAAGGTCCCCCTTTTTTTCTCTCCCTGCTCCAAAGCAATCGGTCACCATAGATGCTTCAGACTTTGCTTGGGGAGCAGCTTCAGGAGAGATACAAGTACAGGAAGTGTGGGGATACCAATAACGGATGCAAGCAAACAAATATCAAGGAGATACTTGCCCTGATCAAGGCACTCCAATTCTCTGAACAATCTTTGTTCCCTGGAGCCTCTTCAAGTGGTTCCAGAAAATACCACAGTGATGTGGTACATAAAGCAATGGGAAACTAGGTTGTACCCCCTTTGCAGACTAGCCTTGTTAGCTTGGGCTGTAGCTTTTCAACACAATCTCACTTTGCAGGCATCCCACATTATGTGAGAGCAAAATTGTGTAGCAGAGAAATTGAGCAGGATTAGGGCAGACTTTTACGAATGGAAACCAGATCCAGTGGTCTTCCAAGATTTGATCTCATCTGTGGGGAGTTCAAGTAGAGCTCTTTGTCGTCTCTGAACAGTCAGCTGGCAAAATTCAGTTCCAGGACTCCATGCAAGAAGCCCTGGAAGATGGAAGCCTTTTCATTTCTGTGAAAGGGGCGTACCTTAGTCGAAGGTTTTGTGTATGGGCCGGCAACTCGGCACGTTAAAATCTACTGCCAATCATTAGCAGACCAGAGTTCCTGGGAAAAAAAAATATATAATATATATATATATATATATATATATATATATATATATATATATATATATATATATATATATATATACAGGCAAGGTAAAAGCTAGTCAGTCTTGCAAAATTCATGGTCATCATCACTATTCTGATTCCTCAGCCCAGGTTACATATGAGAAAGCCTATTCCCTGGAAATAATTCTTGTCCTTACGTGCACTGCACATAGTTTTTGTGGTTCCAGTAGATGTCATTATGTGGGCTTACCTTTTGTTCAGAAGAAAACCAGTCAGACCATCACAATAGATCCTCAGACGTAGCTTGGGGCATTCCCATAGAACCTTAGGATAAAGTGAGAATGGAACACCACCCAAAGGAAAAGTGTCAATACCAAGGAAATGTTGCCCTTGCTAAAGGGACTTGGTGCCTTCAGTCACATGTGGAAGAGGGTTACTTTGCAGGTGGTAACTGGCTGTGCCACAGATATGTGGTTCATTAACAAGATTGCTGCATATGAGATCTTGTCGCTGATACAGATTAGCAGTGACTGATGGAAACTGGCTCCTCAGCATATGATGACCTTCAAGACCGTGTATACTGTCAGGACAAAGCAGAGTCAGGTCAGTTAAGGCAAATCAAAGGCAGACCTACAAGAGATGTGCAGGTAGGGTGTTCTAGATACACCAGTTCGGACAACAGACAAAGCAGACAAAGAATCCCTTACAAAAGGGGTTTGTGTAGTAGACACCTTCTCTTTCCTTATAATACCCACTCTCCCCCAGGGTACTCCAGAAGGTTCATAGGTTCATAGATTAGTACTAAGCTAACTGCCCTTGCGAGCCATTTTAAGCCTAGCCAATTATCCCTTGTGAGATTCAAACCCTGCACCTTGTGTTTGTAAGGCAAACACCTTAACCATTAGGCCAACTCCCAACCAGGCGAGATAAGAAAGACAGAAGAAGGTATCACTCTTTTGGCTTGGTAGCATTGGTTCTCCCATAGCTTCTGTTATGGATTCTGGGTGATTTAGGGAAGACCTGAGTGCTGCCAGTAGTGGTTTACCTCCTGTCACGGTCACACCTGGTAGCACTGTAGCCCACTGCTTTGATGATTACAACCAGTGCCTTTGCAGCATCAGCTCTCTAAAGGCTTGCTCACATTATTATGGAGACAAAAAACGTCAACCACTAGGAATTACTATAGAATTAAGTAGAAGTTTTTCTGCTGCTACCAGAGTAGAGGACAAGATGCAAAGGTGACTGGTGTTTTTCTGGTTATCTACTATCTCAGTGAGTTGTTGGTGACAGGTTTGTCCTTTATGCAAGTTGAAGTTCACCCATTCTCTGTATCCGATTATGTCTACTAGACCACTAAAGCAATATCACAAGTGAGTGCTACACCTCAGACCATCTAGAAAAGACAGCTGCTCCTTGGGATCTGAACCATGCACTACAAAAGCATGCAATGGCTCCTTTTGAACAGTCACCTCCACTTCTATGAAATTCTTAACGTGGAAAATTGCTCTTTTGGTTGCCATCGCATTTGCATGGGTAGTTATTAGGCATATAGTCAGACCATTGAGGTGCTCATCCCAGTTTGCCCCTAGAGCTCTGTCTAGTTAGTTAAGCAAGTTCCTCAGAGCCGCACAGTAGGCATGTGAAGGCTGAACCATTCAATCCCTGGACCCAAGGATGTAGCTTCTTAACACCTCACAGTCTTGATCCTTTGCAGGAGATGAGTATTTCATCTAGAGGCTATGATGTTCACTGAGCCTTTTCTTGTCTTCCAGCATAGATGAGTTGTGTCTTAGACTAAACTTTTCTTTTATGTTTAAAGTGGTCACAGTGTCCACCCACATTCAGACCATTAAGCTGCCAGTCTTTTTTTTTTCCTAATCCTCATTCTGTAGGTAAAAGAATCATTCATTCCCTGGATTCTAATAGAAAACTTTCATCATCTACATTGAGCCAGGAAAATTAGAAGATTAGAAGATCTAACCAGATTTTATTTCCTTTGCTGAAGAGAACAAAGGGGAACCAGTACCAAATCAAGCTATTTTAAATGGCTTTCCAAGTACATTCAGTACTGTTCCTCATCACAAAGGGAAATCCCTGTAGGCTGGATCAGAACCCATAGTACCAAGGGTACTGCAACTAAAGTGATTCTTAAAAGGAGATTATTCATGGGCATTCTTGGAAACTGGCATGTGGACATTGGTTCACACCTTTTCCTGACCTTGCCAACCTGGTATTCCCTCTAGGGTAAAGGTGGTCTTTGCTTCTTTGTTAAAGTTGGGCAGGGTACACTTTCCCTACTTATGTTTTCAATGCCCCATTTTTACTGTTACTTTCATGGCCTTGGGTCTGGGCAGACCCAGGTATTGGTGCAGGGGACCTACCATGCTTCCCTTTCCATTTTCCTATCCTGCTTGGTAGTATTCATGTTCCAGAGATGGGAAAAGGACCCTTTTTTGTAATACTTAGCTGTGCTATCCTGCTTTACTTTGGAGTCATGTTTGCCTTTAGGGCTTTTGTTCTAGGAAAGAAAGCTCTAAAATGGCATACATTGTTGCCCTTCTTAAATTGGCAAGCTCAAACTTAACCAAGATTTGGGCATATGCCACATTGAGGAGGAAGGATCCAGAGCTCTGAAAATTGTGCTGGACTAATGGTGGTCACTATGGTGGACACTTAACGGCCAAGTCTCAGTAGTAAGAACTACTGAAATGTTGATCTATTTTAAATCATCTTCTGTTATGGTAAGTTACCCAGGCAGTTGAACTCCAAATATCAACCTGTTTGTTAATTGGGAATATACAGACACCCCAGCCCCTAAAGGAGGACTCCTGATTAACACAGCTTCCATTCTTTGACAGTAAAAACTCCTTTACTTCATTTCATCTTTGATTTTGTACCTTTTACCAAAGTTTAGGCAGAAAAACAAAGGATGTTCTTCGTGTTTCACTGTTGCAGTCATCACCTGTGAGTTATTCCTGCTGTGGTAGCTCTCGGCCGGCCCAAATACCAGAGCAAATGTTTTTTCTGCGTCTGCTGCTGTCGCCTGTAGTCTGATGTCAGGTTGTCAGTGCTATAAAGCAAGGCAGCCGACGCCATTACATCAGTCTTTCTTGCTGTGGAGCCCATAGCAGAAACAGTTCGCAAGTGTGCTGGTTGGTCGCTACCAGAGTTTGAATTACAGCTGAAAATGTCTAAAGCCTAAGTATCCCATTGGGGATCCTGTTTTCTTGTACTAACTGATGTCTGAAAAAGTTAACAATTGTCTCACGTGTGGAAAGCAGATCCCACACCGAGACTTCATTTCATACTGCGTCACTTGTTTAGGTCCAGACCACGACATCCCCCATTGCCGGTTCTGTGTCCTCTTTAACACGAGAACCATTCGCAGTAGAGCTCTTATTGTAGACTGATATTTTCGTCTTCCGTCTTCGCATTCCATGGACATTCCGAAAAAACACAGAGATAAAGATAGAGACAAGACCACACAAGGCTAAGCCTTCCAATGACTCTACCGCTAAGCAGGTCGTCAGCTCTCTGGAATTCAGTGAGGCACTTTCACAGCCCCTGATACCCGAGTCAGTATCTATGCAGGCCTCTACAGAGACCCTTTCGGGAGTAGGTATGCTTTTCAAATTCAAAGACTTTCATCAAATATAAACTTAAAAATTGTTTAAGATAAAATATCAGTCACATTTTAGCCATTGACTTACTTGAAAACATATATATATATATATATATATATATATATATATATATATGTATATATATGTATATAGACTGTGTAGTTGAACCCCCCCCCCCCCACACACACACACACACACACAGACTAAAATACACAGTACTTATGAGGTAGCTTTTGTCACTAATATTGGTTTTAAGGATGCCATTTCATTAAGACCTGGTGCATGGATCGCAGCTAGTTTTATTTGCCACTTAATTTCCCTTTCCCTTATATAATTCCTGTAATGTCCCCCTCTAGGATTTGGTCTTACTTGCTGCACAATACCAAATAAAAACTGAACAAAATATGCATATACTAATGAATGTTTATATAGGGCATTATTTATGTTTCTTGTAGCAGTCTGGTACTGGTGCTCGTATATTCTGTCCCTAAGACGTCTTTCTATCTTGCCTATGTAGTAAGCTGGACAGGTTTTACAAGCCGCCAAATACATCACCCCTGATGTTTGACAATTTCCTTTTTCAAAAAAATCTTAGACTTCAAAATGTTTTGCGGGGTTACCATGTTCTTAGCTTGTATGAACTTGCATTGTGGACAAGCACCACATCTTGTACCACTATTACCCACTACCTGACTTTTGTTAGTAAGTTCAAATGCCCCATTTAACTTAAGCCCAGTTTTATATACAAAAGTGGGTTCCTTCCCAACAACTGAAAATATTCTAGGGTTATTTTTAAGAATGGACCAATTGTTCTCAAAAATCTTTTTCACTTGTTTATCTTGTCCACAAAAAGGAATAACCATAGCCCTATGAAATTTTCTCAAATTCCAAATTTTCTTTTTCCTGTAGTACATCACCTAACAGTGGCTTAAATTTTTTATCCCACTCACTTTCTACATTTTTCTCCACTATGTTAGCTGGATACCCTCTTTCGTAAAATAGTTGTGCTACTTTTTGTAACTCTATCTACGTCTCCCTCATCAGAAGTCATACGGGCAACTCTAACTAGTTGACCTTTGACTGTATTATTTTTTTGATGGGGGTGATTACTAGTATACTATGAATAAGAATTGGTAAATGTGTGTTTTCTATAAACATATAAACTGTACTAATTTTTTTTGTATAAATGTATCCAAATAGTTAATGTTTTCTACACTACTGGTGTATGTGAATTTCAAAAAACGATGAATTATTCAAAAATTCCACAAATTCTCTCATTTTCTTCTGTTTTTCTCCACAAAATGAATACATCATCCAAAAAACGCACATACATTTTAATATGTCTATAAACCACTCACTAGGGAAAATTGTAGTTTCTTCCCGTTCTCAAAGCACCATATTAGCATAAATGCGGGCACATAGGTTCATAGGTTCATACTAGGCTATCTGCCCGAGGGCATTTACAAGCCTAGCCCATCGTTTTGTGGCTTAGGCCACCCCTTTAGTATGGGGAACTATACCCATTATTTTTCTGTGCCTCTGTCGAGCAGTGACACTGAGGTAATCCCTGGGGTATATCTGCGATCTCCCATCCATTGGTCAAGATTTCTCTTGAACAAGGCCAGCGAGGTGCTCTGCCTCACATGTACCGGGATTTTGTTCCACAGCATAGGGAGTCTTTGGGTGATGAATCTATCCCTCCAGCACGTCCTATTAATAGCCGTGTCAAGGTTTAAGTCTCCCGCCCTTGTGGCTCTGATGGATCTAGATTTTTTGAGGTGAAGCATATTCATCAAATCTGGGTTTGACATGGCCTTGTATGTTAGGCAAAGGTCACCTCTGAGCTTGAACTAAGCGACTGAATAGAGCTGGAGTTCTTTCAGTCGGGGCGCATAGGACAGATTTTGAGACCCTTTATCCTTTTGGTGAGGAACTTTTGTGGCCTCTCCAGCTGCTGCAAGTGTCGGGTCAGATACATTCGAATGGGGCATTGTACTCAATCATTGGTCTGATGAGTGATGAGTAAAGGGAGACTATGACCTCCCTTGATCTAGATGAGAATCCCTTCATGATAAGGTGGGCAGTGTAGAAGGTCTTCCTAACTACTTTAGCTACATGGGTGTCGAATGACAGACTACTATCAACCTGGGTCCCCAGGTCCCTGATAACTTCTTCTGTGCTCAGTGGATTGCCACCTATTTGGTAGCTAGGGGTAACCTTGTTTTTCCCGAAGGGTATGACTATGCATTTTGGCATTTAACTTTAGGCCGTGGCTCTGGCACCAGTTATCCGTTTCTGTGAGACCCTTCTGAAGGATATCTGTGTCAGATGTGTTTTCTACTATGGCCCAGTTTGCAGTCATCTGCAAACTTTGTCAGCCATAACCCTCCTGTGTTTGCTTGTACTGAAAAGTAGATGCCAAACAAGAGTGGGCCCAGGACTGAGCCCTGTGGGACACCACTTGTGACAGGCTTTGAGTCTGACATGGCGCCAGCAGCTCTGACCCTGTGGGTTCTGTCACTCAGCCAGTTTGCAACCCATCTTGTGATGTATGGGTTGACATTTAAGCTGATGAGTTTTTCAATGATACCCGAATGGGGTATTGTATCGAAGGCCTTAGCCAGATCGAGGTAGGCTGTATGGACTGCCTTTCCTCATCAATGGCTTTGGTGACTGTTTCAAAAAGTCAACCAAGTTTAAAAGGCATGATCTGCCTTTGACAAAGCCAAACTGGGTTGGATCCAAAGTCTGCAAATTCCCTATGTCTTTATTTATGAGGTCCATTATGATCCTCTCAATGGCTTTGCAGATAAGGCTTGTCAAGCTAATGGGGGGGTAATTTCGAGGATGCGTGCACGGACCGCCTTTGTGAAGTGGTACCACAGTTGCAGTGCGCCACTCCTGGAGTGCGTATCCAGAGGTAAGACTTTGATTAAACAGCTGTCCTAGCTGTGGGTTTAATTCCTCATTGAGTTCATGGAGCACACAGCCGGGGACACCATCAGGTCCCATGGATGCTGTGTTTTTGCTTTGGAGAGAGCAGTTCTCACTTGGGCGCTGGAGATGTTTGGGGGCTGCAATCGTTTGGTATAGATATCTCTCCTTTTGGGGAGGGGAGAAGTTTGCACTGAACCTGTCAGCCAGTATGTTGGCAATGTCTGTAGGATCAGTAATCTTCACATCATTTTGAACTAGCTCTGAGCATATCTGGGAGTTTCCTCCCAGGTTTCTAACATAGCTAAAGAAGGCCTTATGATTGTCTTTTGAGTCTTTAGCTATTTTTCTCTCAAATTTGCTTTGGATGATTTTATGAGAGCTCTTAGTTTTTTACTTATAGTGATCAAGGGTGTCTTACCTTTTAAGGATTTTGCTCTATCTTGTAGTAGCTTCCTCCTTTTGTTGTAGAGTTTGTTTATGGCTGGGGTCCACCAGACTGGATGCTTGCCTTTGGTACAAAGAGTCTTTGTTTTGCTTGGGATTGCCTTATCCATGCAGTCCTGCAGGTGCTGGTAGAAGGCATTTGTAAGTGATTCAGCGGCTTGAGTACTGTTTTCCGCCTCGGGGCCTTAAAGGAGACCACACTAGTCTTTAAAAGTGTGAAGTCGGCTTTGGGAAGTTCTTTACTGTGGTCTTTTTATTTCAGGTGGGGTGGGATGAGGACCTCCAGCGAGATTAGTTTGTGGTCTGATCTCACCAGTGAGGGTACACCTCCGGTGTTGAACATTGTGCTCCCATGTTCGTGATGATGAGATCAAGTATGTTATCTCCTCTTGTGGGGATGGTGACTAGTTGTTCCATGGCATTTGAGTTTATGAATTCCAGGAACTTTTGGGCTAGGGTGTTTGGGCTTGAGTAGTGTTCCCAGTCTATATTAGGGTAATTGAAGTCACCTAGTATGATGGTGTTTGGTGATACATTTATCCCCTCTAGTGTTTTCAGGAAGGCCATGTGAGGTTCCTGAGTTTGTGAGGGTGGCCTGTAACATGCTACAATTTGCAGAGCAGTCTTGCCTATGGTTAATTGCACCTGGATGGTCTCCGATGCATCGTGCGTTGCCACCAGTCTTGAGGTGTGGGTGTCCTTGATGAATATGGATACCCCCTCCTTTCTTGGTATTGTCCAGATTTTGGGGCCGGAATGCATGATATGAGGTAAAACCTGATAGCGCCGGTGCTCTCAGGAGCCTTGAACCAGGTTTCTGTCACAGCACAGACATCGATGTTCTCCATACTGAGAAGGGCCTCGAGTGCGTGCATTTTGAGATTTAGACTTCTGGCATTGAGCAGCATTACCCTTAGTTTTTTCCTTTTTGTGTTCTAGGGTGGTAGGTTTAGAATTTGAGCCTTGCCTAAAAAGGCACTATGGGGTGGCAAGAGCCTTTGCCAATATCCGGAATCCCAGGGTGACAGGTGCAAGCCGTCCCTTGAAGCAGCGTGGCTTGTCCAGCATGTCATCCCAGGCAGACAGACACTGGATCCCCTTTGAATGACACCAGTGTTTAAGCCAATTGTTAAAGCTGATCATCTTATCTCTGTATTGTGGCATCATTCTTGGTGAAGGTAGGATACTGCTCAAGGTCAGGGTCATACCTGTCTGGGCTACATAATCAGAGAGCTCCTCAATGTCTCTTTTCATGTAGTCCAAGGAGGTACGTCTCAGGTCGTTTACACCAGCGTGGACAATGACTGAATCATATTTGTACCTGCTTTTGAGAGACCTGAGTGCTTGCGTTATGTGGCGGATTCTAGCGCCCGACAGGCAGCTTACTGTGACCTTCTCCTTACTCAGTCTGGTGAGCGGGACGTCAGTGTGTCTGACTATGGAGTCACCAATGACTAGTGTGTCTGGCATTGTGTTTGGCCTTAAGGGCTGTGACTGTTTGACACTCTGACTGTGAGGTCTATGTGTTGCAGGTGTTGTGTTCTGAGGTGGTGGTTGTTTGGGTGTCTGCTTTGGTGGCCTCTGCTGTTTTGGTAGATTTTTGATCAGAGCCTCCGAGTATGTCTTTGTGTGTTTATGTGTATGATTTGAGGTTGTAATGGTAATATGTGAGACTGGGTCTATAGTGTGTGTGGTAACCTTCTCCTCCTGACTGGTCTTGCCAGTCCTATGTTGAGAGAGCTCAGCCTCCAGTTTGGCCGTGTAGTTGCATCTCTCGCATGTATTTGTGTTTTGTGGGAGGAGGAGAGGGTTGTCTGTGTACATGAGGCAATTGTAACATTGCCTCAATATTCCCAGGTTCACCAGCTGAGCAGGAGAGGACACTAGCAACTGATCCCTCGACATGCTAGAAGGAATAGACAAAAAACTTTAAAAAGATTCGGGGACGTGGGTGACCGAGAAATGGGGGTTGCCTTTTGGGGTACTATCTATGACAAGAGTGCCGTATCAAGGTAATAAGTACTGTAGGAGCAAGTGCTACGTTTAACAGATAGAGAATAGTCTACTTGGAGTCAAGTAGAGATGATCTTTTTAATTATAGGATACGCTGATTAGATCAGTAGTATAGTTCGAGGAAGGTAGTTTTAAGGGAAAATTTGAAGAGTGGACTTTAGGTAGCCCGAATAGTTTAAACCTGCTTAACCGGCGCTGCCCTAGTGTGCAACGGTAGCAACTCCGCGCTAAATCGGGCTAAATCGCGCTAAAGCGTGCTTTATAGCAGGGGGCTGGATAAGACAGGAAATGACCCAAATTGGCCAACAAACCACAAGTCACTGCCCTAAACCACTCCTCCGAGGACAAATGAAGGAGTTATGGAAATGACCCCTAGTGGCCAATAAAACTACAGTTTCAAGTCAGTAACCACCTCTCCAGGGGGCAGGGAAGCTGCTCAATGTTAGTCACTCCCACTGATAAACACAGAGACCCTCCTTCAGCCCAAGCAAAAATGGCCTCACAGAAACTTTCAAACAGTTCAGGAACAGCAAGCCTGTAACTGAACTTTTTTAACTCTCAGAAAAGTGGGAAAAAAGCAAGATTTTTTTTTTGTTTTGTTTTTACAGAGATAGCAGAGGTTCACAAGTAATATCAAGTTATAACAGTGCAGTAAATGACCCCACACAAGAGTGCTAGGTCAAGGACAGAAAATATGCAAGTTTTAAGAAAAAACGATTTAAAATTAAGTGCAAACAGGAAATTCAGCAAACAGCTTTTGGTTGTGCTCTAAATACAGCTACTAATACAGAAATCAAGTTTAACAAGCCAGAAAATGCTCAAGCTAGGCAGCTATGCAGAAAAACTTAGCAAATAAACAGAGAAAAATACTTAAAATCTCAAAAGTGGCTCCCTTCTTCTCTCAGCGTTTTTTCCTCTTGGAGGGTGCTTCACCAACAGCCAACAAGCCTGAAAAGACGCTCAAACCACGAGGCAACTAGGTTTTAAGAGAGGAAGATGAAGGAGTTATGGAAATGACCCCTAGTGGCCAATAAAACTACAGTTTCAAGTCAGTAACCACCTCTCCGGGGGGCAGGGAAGCTGCTCAATGTTAGTCACTCCCACTGATAAACACAGAGACCCTCCTTCAGCCCAAGCAAAAATGGCCTCACAGAAACTTTCAAACAGTTCAGGAACAGCAAGCCTGTAACTGAACATGATGCCCCCATTGCTACACCCTTGTTCTGTTTAAAATATTCTCCCTCATAATAAATGTAATTGTAATCTAATACAAGTTCCATAAATTCAGAAATCAAACTTATTTTGTCATCAGAAAAGTCTGTGTGTTTTTTCATACTTTCTAAAAAGAGCTCTATCCCTTCACTTTTTGGAATGGATGTATACAAGTCCACTAGATCCGTCGTAAGAAAGGAAATGTTTTCTTCCCAAAGATTATTTTTTAGCCTACCCAGGAAAGGGAAATTAAGTGGCAAATAAAACTAGCTGCGACCCATGCAGCAGGTCTTAATGAAATGGTATCCTTAAAATCAATATTAGTTAGGAAAGCTACCTCATAAGTACTGTGCATCTCAGTCTGTGTGTGTGTGTGGGGGGGGGGGGGGGTTCAACTACACAGTATATATGCATATGTGTGTGTGTGTGTGTGTGTATATATATATATATATATATATATGTATGTGTGTGTATGTGTGTGTGTGTTTTAAGGTAAATCAATGGATAAAAAAAATAGATTTTTTAACTTAAACAATTTTTAAGTTTGCAGCATTGTTACCTCACAGCAAGAGGTTCTCCCGTTTGATTCTCGCCTGGGCTTGGGAGTGCCTTCTGTGTGGAGTCTTCATGTCCTTCCAGCGGTTGGGTAGCGTTCAAAAGACATGCATGCGTAAATGGGCGTGCCTTTGTTGAAGGTTGAGCATTGAACTGGCACCACGGCGTTTCGTAAAAATCTACTGCCAGTCATTAGCGGACCAGAGTTCCGCTGTGGCGACCCCTTACCGGGAAAAGCCGAAAGACAAACAGCAATATTTGATTAATATCTTGGAATTTGAAACGTTCTTTTTTATAAATGATGTTTATTAAAATGTTGTGTGAAAAGGTGTTTGTAGTACATTTCATTTGAGCATTAAGGCAGTTGTATCTTTAAAGGATTAGGGTGATGACATCACTCATCTTTTAACAGTATTTAAATGCTGTACTATGGCGTGCAGTTAGATTCTGATTAAGTCCCCAGTTTCATGGGATGAAAGTGCTTAGTCTGTGTTTTTGTATGTTGGAAGAATAAAAACAGCTTGGACTGAAGAGTTTGGCTGACTGAAAGTGTTTCCTACTGCTTCACAGTGTATGCTTTGGGCTTTTTTAGGTATTAGAGTACCGGATTCTCACAAATACATGTACAGAAATCCTGCTACAGACCCAGAGGTCATTACACAGGGACCTAAAGGAGCTAAGACTAGTTCTGCCAAGAACCCTATTCCTTCTGACAAGGATTCCAGAGCTCTGGACAGATTGGGTAAAAAAAAGTGTACACCTCTGCAAACTTAGCTGTCAGAGCACTCAACTGTCAATTCCATATGTTAAAATATCAACAACACACTTTGGAACTATTAAAAGATTTCTGCCTTTCCTGATTCTGCCAATTCTAAAGAGTTAGCAGATTTACTGCACTCTACTTGTCAAATGGCCAAACACTCATTACACTGTGGATATGGCACCCTAGAAGCCTCAAGCAGGGCAGCAGTGTCAGGATTTGTCATTAGGAGACATGCATGGTTGAAGGGACAACCTCTCCCTGATCATGTCAAGTCTACATTAATTGGTGCACCCCTGGATAAGGACTGCTGGTTTGGAGTAAAAGTAGAAGAGGTGCTTAAAAAGATGGAAGACAAAGAAAAATCAATGCAAGCAGTAAAATATTTATTTCAGGTTCAACCTCCCAGGTTCAGCAGGAACTTTCCTTCTAAGCATTGGTCCTTTCCTGCACCTAACAGACAGGACCAAGATAAGCCCTGCAGGGACAGACCACTCAAGCCACTATCCCAGAGGTAGCAGAGACTCAAACAGTGGACCACTTCCTCCCCAAAGACAGGGAGTTCTAAGCCACCCTTCTATGGCAAAAACTTTCAAGGACCCCCCCCACCCTCCTTTCACTCACCAAAAGCTAGGAGGAAGGCTCTCCCTCTCCAAAGAAAATTGGCTTTCTGTAACAAAGGACCAATGGGTCTGAAAGATCATTTTTCAGGGATACAAATTCTCTTTCAACGAACTCCCAATTCCAAGAGGGTACGCAGCCTTCCCTCAAAATCACTGGGCAGAGGCTTTGAAACCGGTCCAAACTCTCTTATCCCAGGGGGCAGTAGAACCTGTCCCTTAGATCAAATAGGCAAAGACTTTTATTCGACTATTCCTTGTTCCCAGAAAAGAGGGGCACTTGGTACCCCCATCCTGGATCTATCCATTCTGAACACCTCCCTGGTGGTTCCCAAATTCAAAATGCTAACGTTGCAGCAGCTGCTGCCAATGCTGACAGAAAATGCCTGGCTAGTGACCCTAGACCTAAAAGATGCCTACCTCCACATCCCCATAAGGGAATCCTGCAGGAAATTCCTGTGCTTCAGAGCAGGCTCTCAAGACTGTTCTCTGCGCTACCCTTTGGCTTATCTTCTGCACCCAAAGTATTCGCCAAATGCTTAGCCCCAGCCATAGCATTTTGCAGACAGAAGTATACAGATTTACCCTTATCTGGACGACTGCCTTATTCAGGCAGAGTGCAAAGAAAAGCTGCTGCAGGACCTCCTCTTTGTCAAAACCCTTCAAACTTCCCTAGAGCTCACCATCAACAAGAAGAAATCAAAGCAAACACTCTCCGGGAAGATCATTTTCTTGGGAGCACTGCTGGACACAGCATCCCCAATGGCCTTCCTATCTGCAGAAAAGCAGAACTTCCTGCCTCTCTACTTTACCCAGCTGCCTTCCAGAAGTCACCTCACTGCAAGAAAGTTCCATTAAGCCTTTAGGGTACATGGCATCTTGCATCCTTATAATTCCTCTGACCAGGCGTCACATGAGGAAACTTCAGTGATATCTAAAGAACCTTTGGTGTCGGCACTTGAAGCCTCTAGAGGCCCCTCTCCCTCTGATCCCCTGTATAAGGGCGGAGTTTCTCTGGTTGGCAGGGGCCTGTGCCAAGAACAAGGGTCTTCCCTTCATCCTCTGCCCTACCGGGCAGACCATCACCACGGACTCCTCAGATATTGCTTGAGGTGCTCACCTAGCAGGCAGGTTCACCCAAGGTCTTTGGGATGCCCAGCACTTTCCCTTACACATCAGTCAGAAGGAAATGATGGCAGTACAAAAGGCTCCGACATCCTTCAAACCCCATCTCAGGCCAGAGGTTCTCCTTATCAAAACAGACAGCACCACAGTAATGTGGTACATCAACAAACTGGGAGGAACACACACTTACCCTCTGTGCAGGCTAGTCATGAACCTCTGGCTGACAGCCTCCTCCATGGGGTTACACCTAATTCCTCAATACCTACCAGGGATCAACAGCACCCTGGCAGACCACCTAAGCAGAAACCTATTGTACACCCACAGAAAAATCTTTCTGCAAGTCATTCAGGAGTGGGGAACTCCAGAGGTGGATCTCTTTGCTTTGCACCTTAACAGCCAGCTGAAAACATTCTGTACCAGGAAGGCTCTCCACCTAACGTGGAAGGGTGGATGCCTTGACCTTCCTCTGGAACTTCCTCTTTGTGTACGCATTCCCTCCTCTGCCTCTTATTCCCAAGGTACTGATCAAGATAAGGGAGGAGAGACCAAAGGCCATTGTCATTGCTCCAGATTGGCCCAGACAGCATTTGTACCCCTTTACTGCACAGCCTGATATTACATCCTCCCAGGCAGCTTCCCCTGATCTCAAACCTCTTGACCTAGGTGGCGGGGGGGGGGGGGTATGCTGCACCCAGACTTGCAGATACTCAAACTGTCAGCATGGCTAATACTTTAAAAGCAAACAAGGGGCCCCTGTTAAGCAAACAGGTCCTAGACATTCTCACAGAGGCCGGAAGGCCCAGCACCAGAAAATCTTAATGCAGGGAAATGGAAACTATGTTCATCGTGTTACCCTGCTGCAGTCATCACACTTGGGTTATCCTGCCATCAGGCGGTCCCACAGTTGGGCCGAATTCCAAAGTCTTGGTCCGGCGTCGGTTGCTGTCGCTTCTTTCCTGACATCAGTGTGCCAGGGGTATATAAGAGGCATCCAATGCCATTTTCTTCAGTCTTTCTTGCCGCGCGGTGCCCGAAGCAGAAGCAGTTCGCAAGTGCCGGTCGGCCGACACCTGAGATTTTCGATTTGAATTTCAGTCCGAAGTCTTCAATAAAGATAAGTACCCCATTGGGGAACATTTTCTTGCCTCAGTCCGATGTCAGAAAAAGTTAACAATTGCATTTCTTGTGGGAAGCAAATACCTCATAAGGACTTCCATTCCTATTGTATTCCTTGCCTAGGCCCAGACCACGACGTCACAGGTTGTCGGTTTTGCGCTAGGTTTAATAAACGCACTATCAAACGCCATTTTGACTTCGCACGGCATATGGTAGGAAATTTAACTATATCATGCCGTCGGAGCAGCCGACGACCGCAATTCATAAAAAAATGCAAGGATAAGGCCAGGCAGCCTAGGAATAAGCCAGACCCCGAGGCCTCAGCTGGGCCTGTCTCCGGTTCTCCGGTTTTCAGTGAGGCGCTTACGCAGCCCCTGACAACCGCAGAGCTGGAACCCCAGACAGCTGCCGACTCCCAAGTGGAGTCTACTAGGCCGACGCAGCCATCTACCGACACCGGAACAGAATTAGACACCGGTGCAGAGGAAACACCTTCGGTTGCAGAAGGTGTCTTCAGACCGACTACACTCACCATTAAATCTTATGCTAAGCTTAAAACTCCTTTAAAGCCTAAGAAAACTGTTCAGTCTACAGGTCAAGGCCCCATGCCTAAGATGGCTGAAGATTTAATTACCCTTATCAGGGGTTCCCATCCCCCTCCTGATAAAAGACCAAGACAAGAAGAGGGATTATGCATCCTCTGACCAGGTTTCTCTTTCCTCAGATTCTTCTGAGGAACAGGATTACACTTTTCCACCTTATAAGGATGAAAGTATGAACCTATAAGGATTCTGATGCTGAAGACTGTATTCCCTCAGCACCTCCCCCTGAAGACTACTTCTTTGGGGAAACATTACATACCATGAGGGACCATTTCCACTGGGAAGGCCAGGATTACTCAGACTCTAAGAAAAGGCTCCAAGAATTCCTTTAATTACCCCAGCACAGACCTCTTGCTATCCCTCCTGTTTTAGATATTGTGGATGATGTTTACTTGGAGTCTAGTTTAAATCCAGACTCTCGACCTCCTGCTCCAGCCAAACCAGACAGATACTACAGAGCACCTGACTCACACAAATTCCTTTATAAAAGCCCTATAGCTGTCCCAGAAACCATTTCCCAGGGTCCTAAGGGAGCAAAAGCTTCTATGGCTAAAAATCCTGTGCCCTCTGAAAGAGATTCCAGAGCCCTAGATAGATGGGAAAAGAAAATATACACCTCTGCAACTCTGGCTATGAGAGCATTAAATTGCCAGTTTCACATGTTGAAATATCAGCCGTTCCTGATGTCTCATTTAAAACAAAAATGAGCACACATTCAGAACAGCCTGAATTCAAGGAAATGCAGGATCTGTTGCATGCAGCTGAACAGGTGGGCAAGCATACTTTACAATGCGGATTTGATTCATTGGAAGCTTCCTGTAGAGCAGCTGTTAACTGGCTCTGTCATTCGTAGACATGCTTTGTTAAAAAAGCAAACCCTCCCTGACCATGTTAAAGCAAAATTATTAGATGCACCTTTACAACAAGATGTATTATTTGGTGTCAAAGCAGAAGAAGTTTTAAAGAAAATGGAGGATAAGGCTAAATCTATGCAAACGGTCAAGGATTTCTTGGAGGTACAACCCCCTCGCTTCAGCAGAAATTGGCCAACAAAAAATTGGTCCTTTCCAGATTCAGACAGATCACAGAGGGGCAAATACAGACGCCCAAGGGGCAGAGGTCAGTCACAGGGCCCTTACAAACCTCGCCAATGGGGTTCTGCTACCCAGAAAGGAGGAGAAGACAGGCCCCAAGCTAGCAGAAGGCAGGCACAATGACTCTATCCTCAAACTACCAAGCAAATCTCTCCTGGCAACACCCTTGGGAGGAAAACTAGCATTTTTTGCAGACAACTGGCACATCATCACAAAAGACAAATGGGTTGTCTCTCAAGGATACAGATTCCACTTTTATACCTTACCAAGGATCAAAGGAATGCCAAACCTGCCACCAAATCAATGGGCAGAGGCACAAAAACAAATTGCAGCTCTCATGAACATGAGAGCCATTCAACAGGTACCTTCACAGGAGCAAGGACAAGGATTTTACTCGACTCTTCCTAGTTCCAAGAAAGGACAAAGCATGGAGACCCATTCTGGATCTTTCTATTCTGAACATCTATCTGCAAGTGCCAAAATTCAAAATGCTAACACTACAGCAGCTTCTTCCCATGCTGGGCAAGAATGCTTGGCTAGTCATTTTGGACCTCAAGGAGGCATATCTGCGTGTCCCTATCAGAAAAAATTGCAGAAGATACCTCCGCTTCATTGCAGGTTCAACGCATTATCAATTCTCTGCACTGCCCTTTGGCTTATCTACTGCGCCCAGGGTTTTCACAAAATGCCTGGCACCAGTAATTGCATACTGCAGACAAAGAGGAATTCAAATATACCCATACCTGGATGACTGTCTTATTCAAGCAGAAAGCAAGGACATTCTTTTACAGCATCTGGCATTTGTCAAACACCTTCTAAGTTGCCTAGGGTACACAGTAAACGAAAAGAAATCAAAACTAGTGCCCTCACAAAACATAATATTCCTGGGTGCCAGCTTGAATACAACGGCCCAGATGGCTTATTTCACGCCAGACAAACAACAACAGCTGTTTCAATATTTCAAAATAATGGCAACAAAGACCCAACTCCCTGCAAGAAAAATTCTGCAGGCCTTGGGATTCATGGCATCTTGCATACTACTAATGCCATTTGCAAAACTGCATATCAGGAAATTACAGTGGTACCTGAAAAGTGTATGGACTCAGCACAGCCACAGCTTGGAAACTGATTCCACTCGTTCCTTGCCTTCAACAGGAGTTTCTATGGTGGGCACAGGCATGTCACCTCAACAAGGGTCAGCCTTTCACCTTACCCACAGCCAGGCAAACTATGACAACGGATGCATCGGACTATGCCTGGGGAGCACACATGGCAGGAGAGTGCATTCAGGGCAAATGGACTACAGATCAGAGACACCTGCATATCAATCAAAAAGGAATGCTAGCAGTGCAGAATGCCCTAACAGCTTTCAGGGACCTTCTACACCCAGGACAGCTACTAATAAGGACAGACAACACCACAGTTATGTGGTACATAAACAAGCAAGGGGGCACACATTCCTCCCCTCTATGCAGGCAAGCAATGACCTTGTGGAACACTGCATTGTCTTACCAGGTTCAATTACAAGCACAATTCCTGCCAGGAAAGAAAAACACATTGTCAGATGACCTAAGCAGAAACATCATGGATCCACACGAATGAAAACTAGATCCACAAGTATTTGCAATGATAGCTCAAAAATGGGGACGCCCAGACATAAATCTGTTTGCAAGCCCCCACAACCACCAACTTCAAAAATTTTGCACAAGGACCTTCCATCCACTAGCTTGGAAAGTGGACGCCCTCTCATTCAGTTGGAAAATATTAACAGTGTATGCCTTCCCTCCACTGCCTCTTCTAGCAAAGGTACTGCTGAAAGTCAGATTAGAGAGGCCACAAATGATTCTCGTTGCACCAGACTGGCCACGCCAACATTGGTATCCAGTTTTAAGGACCATGGCCCACCATGGATTTTGCCACAAATTCCTCACCTGCTCACCCAGCGAGACAATCTGATTCTACACAGCCAGCTCAAGACTTTAAACCTGGCTGCATGGCAAATTACCTAAACAACCATCCAACACCTTTATCCAAAGCTGTTATGGATGTCATTCTGGAGGCCAGGAGACCCAGCACCAGGAAAACCTATTCAGACAAATGGAAAAGATTTTGCGCCTGGAACCAGGCT
This sequence comes from Protopterus annectens, assembly GCF_019279795.1. NCBI lineage: Eukaryota > Metazoa > Chordata > Ceratodontiformes > Protopteridae > Protopterus > Protopterus annectens. Next base: position 1,156,259,202 of record NC_056744.1, read on the forward strand.
AAAGGCCTAAATCCCCTGGAGCCGAACATTCCTCAGATTCTACAATATTTAACTGAGATGTTACACAAAGGAATTCCCCTTTCATCTATTAAGATCCACACCTCCGCAATTTCAGCTCATTACAGCACGGATCCTCCTTTATTTTCACATCCACTCCTAAGACAATACCTCAGAGGGGCTAAGAACTTAAGACCGCCAAGGAGAGCTCCAACACCTACTTGGGATCTCAACTTTGTCCTGGAAAAGCTTACACTGCTGCCCTTTGAACCAGCTTTTTCAACTAATTTTAAATTTCTTTCATGGAAAACTGCCCTACTACTAGCAATAACCTCAGCTAGAAGAGTCTCAGAGCTACAGGCACTAATGGCAGTGGAACCTTTCCTCATTTTTCATCAAGACAGAGTTTCTCTACGAACTAATCCTTCCTTTATGCCAAAGGTGGTATCCAGTGTGGCCCTAAACCAAACCATTCACTTGCCCACCTTCTTCCCAAATCCCCAGAACACAGGAGAAAGACTCCTGCACTCTTTGGACATTCACAGGCAATCATGTTACTACTTGGATAAACTAAGGCTTTCAGAAAACTGGCAAGCTTTTTGTAGCCTATGCTACAGGATCACAAGGAAAAGCTATCTCAAAACAGACCATTTCTAAATGGATAGGACATTGCATACATTTCTGCTACACACATCATGGGAAACCAGTACCTGTTAACATTAGGTCCCACTCCACCAGGGCTACAGCTACATCAGCAGCCTTTCTCAGGGGAGTGCCAACCAAGGATATTCTGGAAGCTGCTACTTGGAGTTCAGTGCACACCTTCACCAAACACGATCACTTACCTCTTTACTCTAAGACTAGAGCTGGTTTTGCCACTGCAGTTTTGCAGGGCCTACTAGCTTCTTCTAACCCTGTTTGACTCCACCTCCCCTCCTTAGCTTTGGGATTCAACCCAAGTGTGATGACTGCAGCAGGGTAACACGATGAACATAGTACAGTTTTGTACCTACCATAAATGTAGATGTTAGTGTTCACCCTGCTGCAGTCCAGGTTACCCTCCCTCCATCCCCTCTGAACTAGCTGAACTTATCTCTACCACTTTATCCTATTCTACCTCTGTGGTGTATTTGCTTGTACCTTAGGATTTTGTTTTATTTATATAGCCTTATGTGTGTGTGTATATATATATATATATATGTGTATATATATATATATATATATGCCTACCTTTTGGGGGCACCTGACATCTGGGGCAAGAAAAACTGAAGAAAATGGCGTCGGATGCCTCTTATATACTCCTGGCACACTGACGTCAGGGAAGAAGCGACAGCAACCAACGCCGGACCAAGACTTTGGAATTAGGGCCGCCTGCGGGACCGCCTGACGGCAGGAATAACCCAAGTGTGATGACTGCAGCAGGGTAAACACTCTAACATCTACATTTATGGTAGGTACAAAACTGTACTATTCTGCTCCTGGAGCCAATCCAGAGGGGGCAGTACCTCACAACCTTCCATCCCTCTTATACTGGACTACCTAGTGAGTTACTCAGTAGTGGCCTCTCCTTCTCTTCTATTAAAATCCATGCCTCAGCCATTTCAGCTCAATTCAATACAAACCAGCCTCTCTTCTCACATCCTTTGATTAAACAATTCCTCAGAGGGGCTTCTAATATCAGACTTCCCAGAAGGCCACCTACACCAGCCTGGGACCCGAATTATGTTTTAGAAAAACTAACCTTGCCACCATTCTAAACTGCTGCTTCAGCAGAATTGAGATACCTCTCCTGGAAGACTGTTTTCCTACTACTATCACCTCGGCCAGAAGGGTTTCAGAACTTCAGGCACTGGCCGTTGAGCCCTTCATCATTGTCCATGCAGACAGGGTCTCTGTGAGGGCTAACCCCTCCTTTATGCCCAAGGTGGTATTTGATGCGACTCTCAACCAGGCTGTACATCTACCCACCTTCTTTTCCTAACCCTCAAAACAAGGGGAAAAGAATTCTGCACTCACTCGACTTGCACAAACACCTCAGCTACTACATGGACCATACTAAACCCTTCAGAAAAACAGACCAGCTTGTTGTCAGCTTTGCCCCAGAGGCAGAGGGGAAGCCCATTTCCAACCAAACCATTTCCAAATGGATATCACACTGTATCCATTTCTGCTACAGACTACATGGGAAACCACCCCCTAAGTCTATTCTTACCCATTCCACTAGGGCAGCCTCCACTTCCACAGCATTCCTCAGAGGAGTTCCCACCAGGGACATCTTGGAAGCTGCCACCTGGACCTCTGTCCATACCTTTACAAAGCATTACCACGTACCTCTTTTCTGTAAGGCTAGGGCAGGGTTTGCCTCTGCAGGGCCTGCTTGACCCATGCCTAGGTCTGTAATTCTTCCACCCCTCTCCTCAGCTTTGGGAATCCTCCCACAGGTGATGATGGCAGCAGTGAAACACGAAGGACATAGTACAGTTGTTTACATTTGTCATAACTGTAGATGTTCGAGAGTATTCACTGTTACAGTCCTGGTTTTCCTCCCTTCTTCTCCCTTATATCCTCTTTCCATAGGGGGACATGAGCTTCTCACGGTGGCGTTTAGCCACCAGGACCACTTTACCATATTTCCTTGTGCATCTGACGGGTTAGGGCAAGAAACACTGATGTAATGGCATTGGCTGCCTTGCTTTATAGCACTGACGACCTGACGTCAGACTACAGGCAACAGCAGCTGACGCAGAAAAACATTGACTCTGGTATTCAGGTTGGCCGAGGGCTACCACAGCAGGGATAACCCACAGGTGATGACTGCAATAGTGAATACACTCTGTCTACATTTATGATGTGTATGCAGTTGTACTTTATTCTGTGCCCTGTGTTAATGACAAAGGATGTGGTTTCAATCATTTTAGTCCATGATAGTACAAAAGATAATCCTGTACAAGCCAAAGAAGCCTTCCTTTGTTGTAGTGGAATCTGGCTCATCCAAGGAGGTCACTACTGGATTAGACACTCTGCTTTTAGCAGATCGTTGCGAAAGGTTTAGAGGTGAATGATGCTCCTAGAAAGTACATAAGTTCATAAGTTTATAGGCAAATACTAGGCTAGTCTTCAGGCTCACAAGCCTAGCCAATAAACAGAGATCATAATCAAACCCTGCACCTTGTGTCTGTCAAATAAAGACCTTAACCATTATGTCAACCCCTCCCCTGTACATGGTAGAGGTTCTTTGGGCTGAATAGTATTCTATGTTAACGGATTGATGTCCTTCAAGGATGCATCTGCAGTCCTAACAGATGGGTTGTCCTGTCGTCAGGCAGCCCTTCGGTCGGCCGGATTCCAAAGTCTGGGTCTGGCCTCGGCTGGTGTCGCACTTCACCCGACGTCATCTCTGCTGGTCTTCGGGTATAAAGGCATCAGCCGACGCCATTTTCCTCAGTCTTTCTTGCCGCCCGAAGCAGAAGCTGTTCGCAAGTGCCGGTCGGTCAGATCCAGAGATTACTACTACCGAATATTACTTTGAAGACTTCTAAAAGCTAAGTACCCCGTTGGGGACTCTTTCTTGCCTCAGCCGATGTCAGAAAAAGTGAATAACTGTTTAACTTGTGGGAAACAAATACCTCATAAAGATTTCCACTCTTACTGCTTACCTTGTTTAGGCCCAGACCACGACGTAGCAGCTTGTTTAGCCTGTGCTTCCTTCAACCGACGAACGCTTAGGCGTCGGTCGGAGTTTGCTGAACAGTTTTTCGGCTCAGATTTTGCGTACATTATGCCGTCGGTTCCTCCGACTACCCAAATGGTTAAGAAATGCAAAGAAAAGGGCCGACACTCGCGGTCCGCGGTTTCGGCCGAAACCACGGTTAAGCAAACCGCGAGTGTCTCTGTTTCGGCCGAAACCGAGCAAACGGTTCAATCTTCAGCCGAATCCATGACTACTACCGAGGCTCCTTCTACCCTAGGTTGAATCGGCCTCTGAAGTTTTGCCTACTAATGTGGTTTCCCTAGAATTATCGGACACCATCCCTTTGGATGTCTCTACCCCAGCACGTGGTGCTGCTAGGCCTCCTGCAGCCATGTCTATTAAGGCCTTTGCCAGGGCTAAAGCAGCCAAAACTGCTAAGCCAGTGCCTGTTAAGCCCCCCTCTCACAGGCCTAGCTCCAGTTCTCAAATGCTTACTCTGGCAGAGGATCTCATCTCTTTAATAAGGGGATCCCAATCTCACCCAGACAGGGCCTCTCAACCTCCAGAAAAGAGACCTAGAGCAGAGCCCCCTGAGCCAGTGTCCTCAGATGACTCTTCTGATGATTCAGACAATACAGACCATCCAGAGGCTCCTCTTTCTACTTATGAAGATTCTGATGCTGAAGAATCTATTTCTTCTGCCTCTCCACCAGAGGAATTTTCCTTTGGGGAAACCTTACATGCCATGAGAGAGCAATTCCAATGGCAGGGACAAGATTTCTCAGATTCAAGAAAAAGGCTTAGGACCTTTTACACTTACCGCAACATAGGCCCTTAGCTATACCTCCAGTTCTTCCTGTTGTGGATGATGCATTTAATGATGTTTGCACTGCTCCTGATACTTTACCTCCAGCCCCTGCTAAGCCCGATAGGTATTACAGGGTACCGGACACTCATCACCACTTATACAAGGCTCCTTTTGCAGATCCTGAGACTATCTCCCAGGGGCCTAAGGCAGTAGCTTCGACCTCAGCAAAAACCCTCTCCTTCTGATAGGGAATCCAGGTCCTTAGAGAGATGGGGTAAAAAAGTATACACCTCCGCTACTCTCTCAGCTAGAGCTCTGAACTGTCAGTTTTATATGATCCAATACCAAGAGTTTATGCTTGATCAGTTAACTAAGAAACTGTCCTCTGATGATTCCTTAGATAAGAAATATGTTTTAGAAATGGTGAATAACATTCAGCAGGTTAGTAACCATTCTTTAAAATGTGGCTATGATGCACTGGAGGCTTCATTTAGATCAGCCATGACTGGCACAGTTATAAGAAGGCATGCATGGTTGAAAGAACAGGTCTTGCCGGATCATGTTAAAGCAAAGCTATTAGATGCTCCTATGGATAAGGTCAGTCTATTTGGTTCTCCTGCCCAACAAGTAATGAAGAAAATGGAAGAAAAGGCAAAATCTGTACAAACAGTTAAAGATTTCTTACAGGTTCAGCCCCAAGGTTCAGCAGGAACTGGCCTTCCAAAATTGGTCCTTTCCAGACTCCTCTAAAATCAGAGAGGCAGGAATAGACGTGCGGAGGCAGAAACCAATCCAGAGGAGGTGCCTACAGGGGACGCCAGTGGCAAGGCAATAACCAACGAGGCACAGATACAACCACGACCACTGCAACAGGACAATCACAGTGACTTGGCTCTGACACCGCCTACCAGGAAACAAATAGCAGCACCCTTAGGCGGAAAGTTAGCCTTATTTTCAAAGAACTGGCACTATATCACAAGAGACAAGTGGATTTTGCAAACTATAGACCAAGGCTACAGGTTTCATTTCCACACCTTACCAGTAAAAAGAGGAATGCCAAACCTACCACCAAATCAAAAGACAGAAGCCCTAAAACAAATAGCTCAATTAACAAAGATGAGAGCTGTGGAGAGGGTACCACCTACAGAACAGGGCAAGGGATTTTACTCCAGACTCTTCCTAGTACCAAGAAAAGAGAAAAGTTGGAGACCTATTCTCGACCTGTCCGCTTTAAACACGTTCATCATTGTTCCAAAATTCAAAATGCTGACCCTACAGCAACTTCTTCCCATGCTGGGCAAGGAGTATTGGCTGGTAACTCTAGATCTCAAGGAGGCATACCTGCACGTCCCCATACGACCAATTTGCAGAAGATACCTCAGATTTCTTGCAGGATCAGAGCATTATCAATTCTCAGCATTGCCCTTTGGCTTATCTACTCCGCCCAGAGTGTGCACGAAATGCCTGGCATCAGTAATAGCTCATTGCAGGCTTCAGGAATCCAAATTTATCCATACCTGGATGACTGCCTGATACAAGCGGACAACAAAAGCAAGCTGACACAAGACTTACAAAGAGTCATTTGCTTACTGCAAGCCCTGGGATACACAGTCAATTTAAAAAAGTCAAGACTGATTCCATCCTAAACAAGAACATTCTTGGGTGCAGAATTGGACACAGTAAAACAGATGGCATTCCTAACTGCAGAAAAACAAGAACAACTTCCTCTTTACTTCCTGGCATTAACAAAGCAGAACAAACTAACAGCAAGAAGAGTACTGCAGGCCTTGGGCTTCATGGCATCCTGCATAATCCTGGTCCCCCATGCCAGACTACATATGAGAAAGCTACAGTGGTACCTAAAGAATTTATGGTCTCAACACAAACACAGCTTAGAAACCGAAATACCACTAATCCCATGCCTGAAAGAAGAGTTCCTATGGTGGGCTCAGGCATGCCAGTCAAACCCAGGTTTGTCTTTCAGCAACATTCAAACAAACCAAACCATCACAACGGACGCCTCAGACCTCGGATGGGGGGCCCACATGCTGGACAAGTGCATTCAAGGCTTATGGACTCCAGATCAGCTGCACCTGCACATAAATCAAAAAGAAATGCTGGCAGTAAAACTAGCAATCCAGAATTTCAGACCATTCCTCAAAGAAGGCCAATTGATGATAAGGACAGACAACACCACAGTCATGTGGTATATCAACAAACAGGGAGGCACTCATTCATACCCCCTATGCCGAATGGCTCTGGACCTATGGAATATGGCTCTGGGCTACAACATTCAGTTACAGGCAATTTTTGTACTGGGAAAAGAAAACATCCTAGCAGACATGTTAAGCAGGACTACCTTGGATGCTCACGAATGGATGCTACACCCTGGCATCTTCAAGGCCATCACAAAGAAATGGGGAATGCCACAAGTAGACCTATTCGCATCCCCACCCAATCACCAGCTCAAGAAATTCTGCACAAGGACATACCACCCACTTGCTTGGAAGGTGGACTCTCTATCCTTCAATTGGAAAGGCCTTACAGCATATGCATTTCCACCTCTTCCTTTGATGCACAAGGTACTACTGAAAATCAAAGAGGAACGTCCAAGGATAATTCTGATAGCTCCAAATTGGCCAAGACAACATTGGTATCCATTGCTGAGGAGCATGTCTCGGGGAGAAACATGGACACTGCCCCTGATTCCTTTGATGTTAACTCAGAGCAACTACAACATCCTGCATCCAAACCTGAAAACTCTACAACTGACTGCCTGGAACATTACATAAGAGTAACTAACCCGGATTTATCCCAAAGGGTTAAAGACATAATCCTTGAGGCCCGCAGACCTTCAACAAGAAGGAACTATGCAGGAAAATGGAAAAGGTTTGTCATTTGGAGTTCTGAAAGAGGGAAAGATGTGTCAAAGGTAGACATTGCCAACATCCTGGAGTACTTGGCAGAGCTTCTTCATACAGGCCTGTCCTATTCCTCCATCAAGATACATGCATCAGCTATTTCTGCAGAATACAGCTTCGATCCCCCTGTCTTCTCACATCCTCTACTCAGGCAGTTCCTGAGAGGAATTAAGAATGTAAAACCTCCTAGGAAACCACCATTACCAGCATGGGACTTGAACTTTGTGCTAGAAAAATTGACACTCCCTCCATTCGAACCAGCAGCAACAGCAGATCTTCAACACCTATCCTGGAAAACTGCTTTCCTACTGGCAATTACTTCAGCAAGAAGGGTTTCGGAACTACAAGCTTTAATGGCAGTACAACCCTTCCTAATCTTCCATCAAGATAGTGTCCATGAGAACTAATCCTACATTTATGCCTAAGGTGGTATCCAGAGTGTCTCTAAACCAGGCAATCCACCTACCTACCTTCTTTCCCAATCCACAGAACAGGGGGGAAAGACTGCTGCATACCTTGGATGTACATAGACAGTTGCGTTACTACCTGGACAGAACCAAGGGCAATAGAAAAACTGACCAGCTGCTAGTAGCTTATGCAACAGGAAGGGAAGGAAAAGCAATTTCCAAACAGACAATCTCCAAGTGGATAGGAAATTGCATAAGATTCTGTTACTCCTACCATGGAAAGCAAATTCCACAGAACATAAGGCCTCATTCTACAAGGGCTACAGCCACTACCACAGCTTTCTTACGCGGAGTGGCTACCAAGGACATTATTGAGGCGGCTACTTGGACCTCCGTGCATACATTTACCAAGCATTACAACTTACCTCTATACTCTAGATCCCGAGCAGGGTTTGCCACTGCTGTTTTGCAAGGGATCCTAACTACACCATAATTATTCTTCCTCTTCCCCTAGTTTGGCTATGGTATTCTACCCATTTGTTAGGACTGCAGATGCATCCTTGAAGGACATAGTACAGTTTTGTACCTACCATAAATGTAGATGTCCGAACAGGATAGCATCTGCAGTCAGGATTACCCACCCTCCTTCCCCTCTGTGGTACTCCTAGGGTATTTGCCCACCTAATAGCTAGCTGGGGGGGATCTCTTATGGTGTATTTGTTTGTATATATGTACATACATGTTTATTTTTTGTGTTTGCCTTCTATTTTTTGGGAAACATTGGCATTTACCCAAAAATTTAGCTATCAAAGAGGGCAACTGGCATCTGGGGCAAGAAACACTGAGGAAAATGGCGTCGGCTGATGCCTTTATACCCGAAGACCAGCAGAGATGACGTCGGGTGAAGTGCGACACCAGCCGAGGCCAGACCCAGACTTTGGAATCTGGTCGATCAAGGGCTGCCTGACGACAGGACAACCCATTTGTTAGGACTGCAGATGCTATCCTGTTCGGACATCTACATTTATGGTAGGTACAAAACTGTACTTTATGACCACTTCCAAGCACCTATTTTATTTGGGTTTTAATCTTTCTACAATCAAGGTGCATGCTTGAGAGATGAGTAGATCATAACCTTGTGGTTTGCCGCTCTAGCTAGCTAAACTATCCCTTAAAGGGTTCTGCAGCTTCATCTACTTTTGAAGAACTCTCTTCCTTGGAAATTTGAACTTGACTACACATTTGACAGGCTTACCTGTGCTGCATTTGATCTGACTGGTTTGACCAACTCTGAAGTTCATCTGAGAGAGACATCCCCTTGGTAACGTTAACCTCTGCCCATAGGATCCTTGATTTGAAGGTCCGTATTTTCTGGGAACCTTATTTTGCCTTCGGCAAGGGTTTGATGGACCGTGATGCTGACCTACATTTACTTTCAAAAGCAGTTGCAGAACTGCCTTAAACTAGTGCATACAAGTTTCTATTTTTGAGAGAAGAATGTAGTGAAGGTAGTAAAAGAACATGTTCAAGTTTGATCTGAAAAGAATGATGAGTTCAGGAAGCACAGTAGTATGTCTCCTTGTTTCAGACAGAAAATGAGTACAAAGGACTAGTCCAGATAAAACCACTTTAGCAGACGTAGGAGACAGTCGTGATACTGTCCCTGTACGAGGAGTAAAGATACCTTGTTGAAGTTTCGAGTAGTTTCAGTTAAGTGAGTAGATAGACAAGTGTTCTTATTCTAATACGTTACATTCAACAGGTCAGTTATTTAAAGGCAGTTACAGACAGTGATGTGGAGGGTCCAGGGGAGCTGATTGGCAGAACATCTGGGAGATGGAAAAACAAAGACCAATCCCAAAGCTTAGAGGTTTGTCCCTTATTTGAATATTCCTGAAAGATCTGTGAGGGTTTACCAGCTCAGCAGCCTCATTCTTAGTTAAAAGGTTTTTATTTTTTGTACTTAAAGCATGACAATACACCATAAGCTACCTCTGTAGAACTATATTGAAGAAAACACTTTCGCCTGAGCTTAGGTCCATCTAATTGAGTGGTTTGGTCACTGAAGGTGCCTGCTTATATGAGGCTATCACTAGACTTAATTAACCTGTTTTGTAATACATGTTATATGAGAGGCTGTGTCTGCCTTTGTGGGGCTCATATTAATTGGAGCCAATTATGAAAGCTTTAGCGAATGGCTCACCTGTAGCTCACATTCTGATTGGAGAATGAACATTCTCCAGCAGGGTGTTAATCTACAGGTAATGCCCGCATTTCAAGCTGCTGTGGAGCTCGGACTGAAAGTAACCTAGCAGCTGCCAATATTTTATGCTCGCTAAGCAGCACTTTTGCTGTTTGGTGAGTGCAAAATAAAAAATAAAAAAAAAGAAAGAAATTTAAAGTAGTATGTGTTTGTGTGTGAATATGCATATATGAGTGAGAGCTTGATCAAGTTATTTTACACTTGCTAACAGGTGATTTTGCTGTTTAGTGATTGAATGCGGGTTTGCGTGCAAGAAAGGTTAAGTCCGTGTGTTAGTCTAAAGAGTGAAAGCAATTGAGCCGTGGCAACAGAAGCAGGTTTGCATAACTCTCAAACTCTTGGTTTACGATATCTAGATAAAGCCTAAAATAAGGCGTGAATAAAGGCTCAAAATGGGAACAGATTTTAAATAGTACTATTGTAAAATCACAAAGTTTCTTTAATAAAAGGATTTGTGTTAGCATGGATTTTCTGAAGCGCATGTGTGAGTGAGTGAGATCGGCCACTGGCAGCAGCATTAGAGAGATTTGCTTACCTCTTGATCTCTTAGCGGAAGAAATCTGATTGTCCCCCCTTTATTTTAGGCTTTAATCAAAGACTCTGGAACAAATTTTAATTTTTACTGTTATAAAATTGCTTAAATGACAGGATTTGTGTTAGCATGCATTTTCTGAAGGAAATAGTCTGAAACTCGAATGTATGTCATTGTTTAGTGGCTTCATTCCCCAAAGACTGGCAACAAACCAAATATTTTAGGAGTAAGGAATCCCCAAAAAATAACTGGATATATTTAAAAAAAAAAAAAAAAAAAGTTACATTTTAGATGTAAAATGCTTCCTCCGATACCACTTACATATACTACAACAAGTTTGAAACATTAGATGGAACTATTTTACATCAAAAATACATACAAAAATAATATAGTAATTTAAAACAATTTTTCAGACAACCCATTCTCTAAGCACAGTAATGCCCAACAGGATGTGGTTTATTGTGGAAATAACACCCTTCTAGGGGTGTTAAGGTCCTCCATCTGCAGCCTCAGAGCACCCCTGGGCAGGCATTATTTCCACAGTAACGCATGCCCTGTTGTGTATTATTGCTTGCTTATTACAAAACTTTTCTTCCAGTCTGACTTGTCTTTATCAATCTTTGTATCATGTAATGTGAGAGGCTGTGCCTATGTTTATGGGACTCGTATCTCCTGAAATGCATTATGAAAGACTAGTCTCGACTCTTATAGCAAAAAGGTTTACAGTGCCTGCTTATAATGGGGTCATTTACATGATTGTGACCAGTCCCCATTCATCTTGATGAAGACAGCCCTTTTTATAGGCAGGGGAGGTAGTCCCTTAAAGCTACACTAGGTGACTCCCATTTTTTGGAGAAAGCATGCATCCAGGGAAGTAGATTAAAGAGGAAACAAGTCACAGTGCTCATTTATACATAGGTCATGGATGTGCACAAGTAGGACAATTGTAAGTAAAGTTTTACCTAGTCTTTGTGCAAAGCACACATCTGTGATCTGACCCACAGCTATGGCTGTTATAGTGGGACTAGGATCATTCTTAATCCTTTGTACGGCATGGAGAGTGTAAGCCAGTGTTGTATTCCTAAATTCATCCCTTCCTGTCAAGCTCCTCCAGTGCTCAAGTTACTAACTCGTATGTTTTCTTTAATAGTCATTGTTTTGTTTTCTATCGCAGAGCCAGCTGTCCAGCAATTTTAAAATGTTGAAAAGTTTAAAGTGAAACCAGAAGATAACTGCATAGATCTAGTGAATAGGACAGCTAATGCCTTTAGTTGTGACTGTAGTACAAAGCACAGGACGTGATGCTCTCACAGGTACTGTAGATGATGATACAAGATCATTCCTAGCACGAAAGAATGAAAGAACTTTGATGTAAAATAATCATGACCTAAATGAAAAAGTATGCACTGGAGTGTGGGGTGATGTGCTGGCACAGTTTTAATCCTTCTCCCTCGCACTTTCACTGTTTTGGAGCTCAGTGATGCTCGTCTTTTACAGTGTAAATTGAGTTTGCTTGTTTCTCCTATCACATGAGTTTATCCACTAAACTGAATAGAAGTGAACTACGTTACCTTAGCCGTGTGGTTTTGCTTGTAGTTGGAGTCTGAAGTGAGCGAATTCAAGTTACTTACAAATGCAGGAATTTTTTATGCATTTGCACTGTGCTTATGTCATTGAGTTTTACTCTAGTTAAGTGCGGTTTTGTTTACCATTTTAAAGTAGGACAGTCTGAATTGGGTGAAATACCCGATTTTAAAAAAGTACTTGATAGCACTGAGTTAATGACATTTTTTGGGCTAATGTGTTAAGCTTCTGTAGTATCTGATGAACTGTTATTCACTGTCCAAAGTTCCTGAAGCCAAGAGCATTCATGGCTTAATTAGGACTGATTGTAAATTAAATGTGTTAGCAGTGAATAGACTTTTTTTTTTTTTTAGTACCATTTAATAAAAATCCAAATTTGTCTGGAAAAGATTTTCTAGTGTACTAAATGCAGTCCTGGTTTGTCCTAATTTTATTTTTACACTAATGTGTCTCCTTTCTGACTGAGTTAATAATGGTGATGTTCTTAGCAGTTATAATTTGGTGCCTGTAGTTTAATTGCAAAATATGCACATTACAGGTTGTTTGAAGTGTCCCCACCTCAGCATTCCTGCAGTGTTGAACAGCTAAACATTTGGAGGCATTGAATTTGAGTAGAACTTCAAAGAGTAATCTTGGAGGAGAGTCATTTGCTAAGAAAGCATGTTTGTGAGGAAAATAATGCCACATTGCATGCAGAGTGCTGCTGTTATGCTTTATTAGGCTTCTGACTGTGCTTAATTGTGTTCTATTAAACCCAAAGGGATCATATTGTTTTCAGTGTTGAGTTTTTTCCGTTAAATTATTGATCGTCTCATGCAAGTCAAAGTAATGATTTTGTGTAGTTTGAAAAGTACCTACTATTAACTGTACATGTCCAGTAGATATGTAGTGTAAGATTTTCATTGTGAATTGTGCAAAGAAAGGGAACCAGGGTTATTTACTGAGGGTCTGTGTTGGTAGACTGCAATACATTGTGCCCAGAACATTTTGTTGTACATTCAGTGAGAAACGTGTAAATGGAAGAATTTTTCCCGATGGCATGATGATGCCACTGTTTTTGCATAAGTTCAGAATTCGACACACAGTATAATAGCTGTTGTTTGTCTTTCGGCTTTTCCCGGTAAGGGGTCGCCACAGCAGAACTCCGGTCTGCTAATGATTGGCAGTAGATTTTTATGAAACGCCGAGGTGCCAGCTGGATGCCCAACCTTTAACGAAGGCACGCCCATTTACGCACACATGTCTTTCAAATGCTACCCAACCGCGGGGAGGACATGCAGACTCCACACAGAAGGCACTCTCAAGCCCTGCCGAGAATCGAACGGGAGAACCTCTTGCTGTGAGGTAACAACGCTACCGCTGTACCACCGCAACACACACAGTATAATAGTGATTGTATCAAATACAATGCAGGTATTATTTATTTGAAGTCTTTAATGGTAGTTGCACTGTGTGTCTAAAGGTAGAAAGTTCATAATTTGAATAGACATTCATTGTTAGTGATTTACAAGACTCTTGATCCGAATCTCAAGCTCCTTCCTCTGACCACAATGCTTTATTCCATCCCCAACTCCCCAGATCTTGTTTGCCACCATCAGAACAAGATCGCAATGGAATCTCGAGTGTTGTCATATTTTTTTTTTCCTGTTTTTCAAAATTACACTTCTTAAAATTTACATATCAGAGTTTTCTCTCATCCTCCCTTTGTGTCTAGTAGTTCGTTGGCATTAATTTTTCTTTCCAAACTTTTCTCCTTTGGGCCTTTTGGCTCCCTCCTCTTAACTACAAATTTATTGGCATTAAAAAAACCTCTCTTTATTCTCTGGTTATAGAATTTTTGTGTAGTTATTGAAAGACCGCTACTGTCTTGTATAGAGTGTTGGTGTTAATTTTGACACCTTTGTACTACCATTTTGTGAAGGTGTGCAGTTTACTGTTTTTCCCGTACAGTTATATACATTTTGGTCATGTCTGACAAGCCCGGTTTTAAGAAATGCAGTTCTTGTGGGCATTAGATTCCCAATTCTGATGCCCACAAAAATGCGTATATTGCCTGGGGCCAGAACATCGTTCATCCCCCTCACAGGGCCTTTTCTGACTGGTGAAATAAATAGTTAAGGGTTTACTCCCAGCTTCTGCTTCTTCTGTTGTAGCTCAGCTCCCCTCCATATCTCAACATGAGTCCAAAAAGTGAGCATTAGAAAAGTCAATGAGGGCTTTATTGGAGCCACATCAAAAACTTTGGATCTCTTTGCATCTGACAGGCATTATAACCATCATAAGTTCCTCTGTATCATCCACCACCTACTTGGATCCCAGACTCTTGGATCTGACAGCCAGGAGCCAAATGCCTGAATTAGTGTCGAAGACTCTGTCTCCAGCTGTGCCCTTTCAACTGTTTGAGACCCCTCAAAAGCATTCCAGTCCTGCTTCCACGGCTTCATCCAGATTCTCTAGGAGCTTGACTGATGCAGATATGGACAGGATGATGCGGAGATTTCTCAGGGCTCGGATCCAGATGGGGTCCTTCTTGCTCCGTCAGCTAATGGATCCATGAGTGCACCTGACCAACCAGTACTGTCTCCTTCTCTGATCAGACCTTTGATTTCTGAGTATCAGGGTCCAAGATCCCTGAGAAGGGTCAGCGTCTGATCAGAGGAAGCTCCCTTCCTCGACTCCAGTGGTTTCACTATCTGGCTCTGACTCATGCTGCCAGATCGGGGCAGTTCTCCAATCCTAGTGATCGGCGCCAGGTCTGATGGGTTGGGTTTGGCTTCTACTTGGTCAAATCTATCTCTTCCCCTTGGTGTCTTGGCTGTTGACTGCTCTGATTCTGTCCAGGGGGCTCAAATCCGGGGTTGGCCTTGATCTCTTGTCCTCTGCTGCCTCGCCTCTGAGAAGGGGAGGGGAGTTGTCCTTCGGGTCCGTCATCCGTCCAGGTAGTAGAAAGAGCCTTCTCTCTGCATAGAGCGCCATTCTCTTATCTTTCATATCTCTGGTCCTACCCCTCACCCCTCATCAGGTCTGAGCTCTGAGCCTATCATTTCTGCTCCTCAGGGTCAGCCAGCTCCAAGAAACCTTCACTCTCCTTTCACAGTGGGATTCCCCCATTTTTCCAACAGCTGTCAGGAACACTCCACAGAACAGGTACTGCAGAAGAAAACATGCCAGAGGAGGCACATAGACTCCTCTACGGAGTCTCTCATGGAAGACGCACTGACTTTTTATGTGTTTAGTTTCCTGTCAGACTTGGAGGGAACCAGACATTGTCTAGACCGTACCCAAACACCCAGATGAGTTTTTAGTCTCTCCATCAGACAAACCCCGTTGGAGTAAGAATGTCCTCATTGATGCCATAGTTGTGGTGGCAGCCACTAAGAAGGAGCTAGCCAAGCAGAGCTCCACTGTCCATCCTCCAAACAGGAAATCTAGAGCGATGGACAGAGTTGGAAAACGCTTCAATGCCTTAGCCACCTATACACTGAGGTTGTTAAATAACCTGGCACATTTTAGTCATTTACAGAGGGATTTGATCAAGGAGCTTTCAAACTTTGAGTCCATGTCTGTGGAGAATCTCAAGAAGGTTTCTCTTCAGTTGGCTACTCTTTCGTCTGTTGCCAGTTCGTTGTTGAGGCTGATCTCCCACAAAATGGAGGGTGCCTCACGAGCAGTTGGTTCAGGCTTTGCCATTAGGGGACATGCTTGGATGAGGCTATGCGACTCAGCGGAACCCTTCAAGGTGTCTTTTGCTAATGTCCCCTTTGATTGCTCCTCCTTGTTCGGGCCATCAGTGAAGGAATTGCCTATCCGCAGTGAACAATAAGGAAGGACCCTGTCTGCTGTTGGAATTAAGTTTTCTACCCCCAGCACCGTTTTTCTAGGAACCAGCAAGGTGATAAAAAAAGAGTGGTTCCAGAAATCCCAGGGACTTTTTCATGACTCATGTGGGGACATTTCCTCCAGGGCAGAGAACAAAGTTTCAATGGCAGATGTTGCCCCATAGGCCGAGGGGATCTTCAGAACCAAGGCTTCAGAGATGACTCCACTCCTGAAGCGCTACCCAACTGTCCATCTCTGGAGGCAGTCGGGGGATGGGGTTGTATTTCCCTGTACCTGGTCGCCTGGACATATCTTACAAAAAGACACATGTATGTTGAGTATAATATCCAGAGGTTACTACATTCCCTTTTCCCTTCCACCTCCTGTCACAAGGCGAAAACTCCTTGACGTTCCACCCAGCCAGAGGAAGTATGCAGCTCAAGAGGTTCAAAAGCTGCTACGTAAGAGTCCTCCAGGAGGTCCTGCCTGAACAGAAAGGATTTAGAGCTTACTCCCACTTCTTTTTGATTGCCAAAGAAAATGGGACCTGAAACTAATTCTGGATCTAAACAATCTGAATCAGTATGTAAACAAGTCAAAGTTCTGAATGGTTATAATTCAGTCCGTCCTGGCTCTTCTGCACCAGGATGATTGGATGTGCTCTACAGATCTCCAGGATGTGTACTATCATATCAAAATAAACAGGTGCTCCAGGAGATACCTGCGCTTTTGGCTGGGAGCCAATCATTATCAATTCAGAGCACTGCCCTTTGCACTCACCACAGCCACCCCCCCCCCCCCCCGAGTGTTCACCAAATGCATGGCAGCTCACAGAGACTCGAAGGAATCAAGTGTTGTCTGGACGATTGACTCCTGACGGCCCCAACCAGGCATCAACTTCTACAAGTCAGGGATTACTTGCATCAAATCTCCAGCTCCCTAAGCATTACGATTAATCTTGCCAAATCAAAACTGACTCCTGTACATACTCCAGAATCAACAGGAACTCAACTGGATACTATGACCCAATTGGCTTCACTACCTCTTCATCAAATCACATATTTTAAAAATTAGGTCTGGGACTTACTGTCTCACCTGTCTCCTCCAGTGAAACTAATGTTGCATGCTCAATGTTGCATGCTCACGGGTCAATGTCGGCTGCCATTATTCTAGTTCCTCTAGCAAGATTTTTCATGCAGATCCTCCAGTGAATGTTGGTGGTACGGTGCTTTATTCTTTACCAGCCTCTATCGGTTTCCATCAAAATCACTCCAATTTGCAAACTTCATATTCGCTGGTGGATTAATTCAGATGACCTACTTTTGGGCAGGCCATTCTGTTTTCCTCCCCCAATAGCCACAATGACCATGGATGCTTTCCAACTGGGGTGGGGCATTTCAAGGGGAAGATGATCCAAGGCATTTGGTCCTTCTCTGAGACCAAGTTGTATATAATTGTCCTATAGATGAGAGCAGTCCGTGTAGCATTGCAAGCCTTTCATGACCTTCTCCCCTTAGGGACTACTGCAGTACACACAGACAAATGTGTCAGTAGTCTGGTACATCAACAAACAAGGGTGAACCAGTTCCTACTCATTGTGCAGGGAGGCCATGAGGGTCTGGGAATGGGCGCTGTCTTCAGACTGCTTTCTGATTGCAATGCACATACCAACTTTCTGGCTGACAGACTCAGCAGGTCCATTCTGATTCCTCATGACTGGTCCTTCAATCAAACAGTAGCAAACATGATTTTCAGCCTCTAGGGCCAGCCTTGCTGTAACCTATTTGCTTCTCCCTTCAGCAACAAGTGCAGCAAGTATTTAACTCTGATCCGTGCCTCCCCCAGTAGAGTCAGCGGGAGATGCTCTGATTCACAATTGGCCCCCAGGTCTTCTCTATGCATACCCACCCCGCTCTTCCATGTTTCCCACAGTTCCTACAAAAAGTTTGGGTGTTGCAGCCGCTAACAGTACCTCAGGGCAAGAGGTTTTCTGGTTTGATTTTCGACTGGGGTGCATTCTGTGCAGAGGCTGCATGTCCTCCCTGCATTCGAGTGGGTTTCCTGTAGGTACTTCGATTTCCTCCCACATTCCAAAGATATGCATCTGGAGCATTTCTCCCCAGACCTGTGCTGAAAACAGAATCTGTCCTAGTCTGACTTTCCCAGTCAACAAAGTTAAAAATTAACTAATTAGATAAAAGAAAGCAAGCAGGCTGAAGAGCTCCGTCATCCTCATTGCCCCTTTTGGCGTCGACAGGTATGGTTCCCCTTCCTCCGGTCTCATTTGAAATATCCTCCATTAATACTGGAGTCCACTGGGGTGAGATAAGAGAGACTGTCAGAAAATCAACATCCCAATCTGCATGCCCTCAAGCTGACCACATGGTTTCACCACTTCCAGTGATAGTAAGACAGTCCAGGCTTGCTTTCCCAGTTCGTGACATTATCTTAGTCTTCCAGAAGGCCTCCACCAAGAAAGTCTACAGAAGCAAATGGAAAATATCTACTGTATTGTATTCAAAGAGAATATTGATCCTTTCTCAGCTCCTAATTCGGCCATCCTTCTTTTTCTCACTACTCTTTCTAAGAAATGGGCTAGTTTTCCTGCTGTTAAACTTCACTTAGCCATGTCCAACTTTCATGCTGGAAACTATTCCCTTTCTCTGGCAACTTCCAGGTGATGTAAAGCTTTCATGAAGGGAAGTTTTCTCCTTAGACCTCCAATAAGGGATTCCTTTCCCCCTTGGGATCTCATGGTGGTCCTCCAGGGGTTGACTCAGAAGTTCGTAGAGCCAGCAGACAAATGCGATTTGAAGATGTTCTTCGTGTTTCACTGTTGCAGTCATTACATTTGGGTAATGGTTGCCCTCAGCCGGCCTGAATTCCAAAGTCTTGGGTCCTGCATCAGCTGCTGTCGCCCCTTCCCTGACGTCAGGTCGTCAGGGGGTATAAAAGAAGCAGCCAACGCCATTTTCTTCAGTCTTTCTTGCCGCTCGGTGCCCGAAGCAGAAGCAGTTCGCAAGTGCCGGTCAGCCGACTCCTGAGGTTTTCGTGTTTGAGTTTCAGATCCGAAGTCTTCAATAAAGCTAAGTACCCCGTTGGGGAAACTTTTTTCTTGCTCCAGACCGATGTCAGAAAAAGTTAATAACTGTATTTCTTGTGGAAAGCAAATACCTCATAAGGATTTTTATTCTTACTGTATTTCTTGCCTAGGCCCTGATCACAATGTTACTGGTTGTCGGTTTTGTGCTAGATTTAACCAACGCACTATTAAGCGTCAGTATGATTTTGCTTTAAACTTTTTTGGACGCCGGTTTAATTATCCTGAAATGTCGTCGGATAGCCATCCGACTACCGGAGTTTACAAAAAACGCAAAGAAAAGGATAGAGAAAAACAACTGAGGCCCAAAACCGACGACGAAGCTTCTCCTAAGCCAGTCACCCTGACGCCCGCTATTTTAGAGTCGCAGGCCGCTACTGACTGCCACGTGGAGTCCGCCATGCCGCTGGATACTCAAGGTATTGGAGCTTCGGATGCTAATCCCTCAGATGGGTGTGGAGCCGCTGAGCAGGTACCGGCTTCTGAGGGTGTATTCAGACCTAAGCATCTTTACATTAAAACGACTTCAGCTTCAAAAGGCAAAGACTAAAGCACCTTCTAAAGCAAGGAAACAAACTCAAGAGCCATTTGGACAGGCCTCTATGCTCAAAAAACAGATGCTCAAAATGGCCGAAGACTTGATTACCTTGATCAGGGGTTCCCATCCCCCTCCTGTTAAGAGGCCTAGGCAAGACGCTGACTATGAATCTTCAGATTAGGTTTCTATTTCTTCTGATCAGGAATATTTTCTTCCCCCCTGTGAGGATTCTGATGCTGAAGAATCTATACCTTCAGCATCTCCTCCTGAGGACTATTCCTTTGGGGAAACCTTGCATACCATGAGGGCGCATTTCCACTGGGAGAGCCAAGATTTTTCAGAATCTAAAAAGAGGCTCAGGGATTTTCTTTTACTACCTCAGCACAGGCCTCTAGCCATTCCACCTGTGTTAGACATTGTAGATGTGTTTTCGGAGTCTAGTCTGACCCTTGACTCCCAGCTCCTGTTAAGCCTGACAGATATTGCAGGGTTCCTGACTCGCACAAATTTCTTTTTAAAAACCCTGCTGCTGACCCAGAAATTATTTCACAGGGTCCAAAGGGAGTTGAGGCTTCCACTGCAAAAAACCCAACCCCCTCTGACAGAGATTCAAGGGCACTGGATAGATGGGGAAAAAAGGTTTACACATCTGCAACTTTGGCTGTAAGGGCCTTAAACTGTCAATTTCATATGCTTAAATATCAACAACATGTGATGGGATTGCTTAAACAGAAAATGTTAAATTCTGAATGTGCAGAAAACAAGGAAATGCAGGATTTATTGTATGCAGCAGAACAAGTTGGAAAACATACTTTGCAATGTGGTTTTGATTCTTTGGAGGCCTCCTGCAGGGCCGGAGTTACGGGTTCTGTAATTAGGAGGCATGCTTGGTTAAAGGAACAAAATCTGCCTGATCATGTTAAAGTTAAATTACTAGATGCACCTTTACAGCATGATACTTTGTTTGGGGATAAGGCAGAAGAGGTGTTAAAGAAAATGGAGGACAAAGTTAAATCTATGCAAACTGTCAAAGATTTTTTCAAGTACAGCCACCTAGGTTTAGTAGACACTGACCTACAAAAAATTGGTCCTTTCCTGTGTCAGACAGACCTCAAAGGGGCAGATCCAGATGCCCTAGGGCAGATCCCAGGCGCAAGGTTCTTATAGGCCCAAGCAATGGGGTGCTTCTACCTCCAAAGCTGGAGAAGATAGATCACAAACATACAGAAAACAGTCCCAATGACTTCCCCCCCCCTGCCTGCACCAAGCACTTATCTTCTGGCAGCACCCTTAGGAGGAAAATTAGCACTTTTTTCTCAAAATTGGCACATCATAACCCAGGACAAGTGGGTTCTAAACATAGTGTCACAAGGCTACAAGTTCCATTTCCATACTCTGCCAAAGGCAAACGGCTAGCCAGATCTGCCAAAAAATCAATGGGCAGAGGCACAAAAACAAGTCTCATCCCTCATGGACATGGGGGCCATTCAACAAGTACCAGAGAAAGAGCAGGGACAAGGATTTTACTCAAGACTGTTCTTGGTACCCAGAAAGGACAAGACCTAGAGGCCGATACTGGACCTATCTATTCTGAACACTTTCCTGGATATTCCAAAATTCAAAATGTTGACTTTGCAGCAGCTTCTGCCCATGCTGGGCAAGAATGCTTGGCTTGTGACTCTAGACCTAAAAGAGGCATACCTGCATGTTCCAATCAGACAATCATGCAGAAGATGCCCAAGATTCAAGGCTGGTTCAATGCATTACCAATTATCTGCACTGCCCTTTGGCTTATCTGCTGTGCCCGGGGTCTTTACAAAGTGCCTGGCACCAGTAATTGCATTCTGCAGACAGAGGAATACAAATATATCCTTATTTGGACGACTGTCTCGTTCAAGCAGAGAACAAGGACATTCTTCTTCAACATCTGGCGTTTGTGAAAAGTCTTCTAACATGCCTAGGGTACGCAGTCAACAAAAATAAATCAAAACTAGTACCCTCACAAGAGATACCATTCCTGGGTGCAAGCTTGAATACAACTGCCCAGATGGCTTATCTCATGCCAGACAAACAAAGGCAGCTGACTACCTATTTCAAAATGTTGCCAACAAAGGCCCAGTTATCTGCAAGAAAAATTCTGCAGGCTTTGGGCTTCATGGCATCCTGCATCCTACTAATTCCATATGCAAGACTGCATATGAGGAAACTTCAATGGTACCTAAAAAGTGTTTGGACTCAACAGTGCCACAGCCTGGAAACAGTCGTTACTCTCATTCCCTGCCTACAACAGGAGTTTCGATGGTGGGCAAAGGCTTGTCACCAGAACAAGGGACAGCCATTCACATTAACTCCAGCCAGGCTGACACTAACAACAGATGCATCAGACTATGCCTGAAGAGCCCACATGGCAGGAAGATGCATTCAGGGCACATGGTCCACACACCAAATGCATCTACATATCAATCAAAAAGAGATGCTAGCTGTTCAAAATGTCTTGACAGCCTTCAAGGACCTACTTCATCCGGGACAACTACTGATAGACAGACAACACCATGGTCATGTGGTATATAAACAAGCAGGGGGGCACACATTCTTACCCTCCTTTGCAGACTAGCCATGACCTTGTGGGACACAACTTTGGCTTGCCAAGTACATCTGCAGGCACAATTCCTGCCAGGAAAGGAAAATACTCTGGCAGACGAACTAAGCAGAAACCTCATGGATCCCCACGAGTGGAAGCTGGATCCACAAATCTTCAGCATGATAATAAGGAAATGGGGATGCCCGGACATAGACCTATTTGCCTCTCCTCACAAGTGCCAACTAAAGAGATTCTGCACAAGGACTTATCACAGACAAGCATGGAAAGTGGATGCCCTATCTTTCAGCTGGAAAAACTTAACAGTATATGCCTTTCCTCCACTGCCTCTCCTCCCCAAGGTACTCCTGAAGGTCAGACAAGAAAAGCCAAAAATTATACTGATTGCCCCAGACTGGCCCCACCAGTACTGGTATCCAATCCTAAGGAACTTGTCTCAATGCCCAGCCTGGACCTTACCTCATACCTCCGCTACTGTCCCAACAAAACAATCAGATCCTACACAGCCAACTCAAGACCTTAAATCTGGCAGCATGGCGGATAATGTAGTCATACAAAACACACCTCTCACTAAAGTGGTGATGGATGTCATTTTGGAGGCCAGGAAGCCTAGTACTAGAAAATCTTATGCTGGAAAATGGAAGAGATTCTGTGCCTGGAACCAGGCACAAGGAATTAACACAGCGATACCCAACTGAGATGCTGGAGAAAGGCCTATCTTTTTCATCAATTAAAATTCATTCCTCTGCCATTTCGGCTCATTACAATACAGAGCCACCCATCTTTTCTCATCCTTTGTTAAGGCAATACCTCAGAGGAGCCAAAAACTTAAGGCCTCCAAGGAGATCACCAATACCTGCATGGGACCTCAATTATGTTTTGGAAAAGCTCACTCTGCCTCCTTTTGAGCCAGCCGCTACAGCTAATATAAAGTTTTTATCTTGGAAAACAGCTCTGCTCCTAGCAATAATCTCTGCAAGACGAGTCTTAGAGCTGCAGGCACTCATGGCTGTGGAACCTTTTATCATTTTTTATCCGGACAGGGTTTCTCCGAGGACAAACCCGACATTTATGCCTAAGGTAGTGTCCAGTGTGGCCCTTAACCAAACTATTCATCTGCCTTCTTTTTATCCAAACCGACAGAATAAGGGGGAGAGAATTCTGCATTATTTAGACATACACAGACAGCTACGCTTCTACTTGAACAGAACCAAAGCTTTCAGAAAGACTGAGCAACTACTAGTGGCATATGCTGCAGGATCACAAGGAAAGGCTATCTCAAAGCCGACTATTTCAAAGTGGATAGGCCACTGCATTCGTTTCTACTATTCACAACATGGCAAGCCAGTGCCTAAGGGCATTAGGCCACATTCTACCAGAGCAGCAGCCACTTCAGCAGCCTTCCTCAGGGGAGTACCAACCAAAGACATTTTAGAGGCTGCTACCTGGAATTCAGTGCACACCTTTACAAAGCACCATCATTTACCACTGTACTCTAAATCCAGGGCAGACTTTGCCACTGCAGTTCTGCAGGGCCTCATAGCCGCTCCTAATGCTATTTAGCTCCAGCCTTCCAACCATAGCTTTGGGATTCAACCCAAGTGTAATAACTGCAACAGTGAAACACAAAGAACATAGTACAGTTGTGTACACTTACCATAAATGTAGATGTTAGAGTGCATTCACTGTTGCAGTCCAGGTTACCCACACACCATCTCCCATCTCATTTTGCTGGAACTTAGCTGCACTTCTCTAATCTATACAACCTATGTGGTGTATTTGCTTGTAGATGAAGGTATAATATATTTTGGTGCATGCATGTTTGATTGGCATATTTTCAGCCTTCCCTTTTAGGGGGTACATGACGTCTGGGCAAGAAAAACTGAAGAAAATGGCATCGGCTGCATCTTTTATACCCCTGGTGCTCTGACGTCAGGGAAGAGGCGACAGCAACTGACGCCGGACCAAGACTTTGGAATTCAGGCCGACTGAGGGTAGCCTGCCAGCAGGATAACCCAAGTGTAATGACTGCAGCAGTGAATTTACTCGAACATCTACATTTATGGTAAGTGTACACAACTGTACTTTCCAGGTTTGAGCCTCAGTCTTTTCTTGTGTCTTTTCTGTCTCTGTAACACAGTGGGCTATAAGGCAGCAAACTTGATCTGAGGAGTTGGAGATGAAATAGTGCATTATGGGTAGAGGGAGGGGCTTGAGATTTGGATCGCAAGTCTTGTAAATGGGGCCGGGTTTGATCTGAGGTCAGATCTGTAACCCATTTGTGAGAAAGAATGAAACTGGACAACACAGATGCCAAGTTATGGTAATTAGATAACTTATAGACATCCTGCCTTACAGGTAGCATGACTGACCGACACAACTTCCAAAGCTGTACATTCCCCCAAATCTTTGGCTAATTCTTTCCCACTGCCTTGTAAGGATCTCGTTGGTTGTATGAGGGGTGTTGGACGATGCCATCTTCAGATCTTTTTTTGCTGTAATGTTCTCTCTGAATTGTGAATGGAGCAAGTGTTGGTCGTTCAGTGGTTGGCTTGCTTCCAGAAGGATAAGCACCCAGTTGGTGAGTTGCTTGTCTTTTGCTGTGTTTGGGTATGGATTTTTAATGTTTGATGGCGAATCTAATTCAGAATGTTCTGTAAAAGTCAGTAACTGCATTTTCTGTGGGAAACAAATTTTGTATATATCCTTCCACTCTGTTTGCTTGTCCTGCCTTTGCTCTGAGGAAAATGCAGATGTGTGTCCAGATTGTGCTAGTTTCACCCCAAGGACAATCTGAAAGAAAGCTTCATTTCTTTGGGAGTTCTTAGCAAATAAGAGTGTATACCAATTTATAAGCTACTGTGGTATTAGTCAAGACCTATGGGAGAGCTTTCCTTCAAAAAATAATAAATAAATGGGGAGATTGAGGGGATCCCACCTGATGACACTGGCTTTCATGATGAAGCACTTTTACAGACACCGTTTTTGGAACCTGCAATTTCTAAGGGAACGATCTCAAAACAGCCCTCAAAGTAGCATAATTATAGATGAGAGAAGTGACTGCGTAACTTTTTATCTTGAGTATTGACTTTGTCTGAGATTGCTAGTCCACATATAGCAGATATGATTGAGTTTGAGACCTCTGCCCTAAGGCTT
The DNA here is from genome assembly GCF_019279795.1 of Protopterus annectens. Lineage (NCBI taxonomy): Eukaryota > Metazoa > Chordata > Ceratodontiformes > Protopteridae > Protopterus > Protopterus annectens. The sequence continues at coordinate 1,156,284,617 of NC_056744.1, forward strand.
CTAGTGGTACTGCATTGCAGCACTATTGCAGGAGGTACTGCACTGCAGCACTATCGGAAGCCTTGGGGCAGGGGGTACTGCATTGCAGCACCATTGAAAGCTTTGTGGTAGGGGATATTGCACTGCAGCACCATTGGAAGGCTTGTGGTAGGGGGTATTGCACTGCAGCACCATTGGAAGGCTTGTGGTAGGGGGTATTGCACTGCAGAACCATTGGAAGGCTTGTGGCAGGGGGTATTACACTGCAGCACCATTGGAAGGCTTGTGGCAGGGGGTATTGCACTGCAGCACCATTGGAAGCCTTGTGGCAGGGGGTATTGCACTGCAGCACCACTGGAAGCCTTGTGGCAGGGGGTATTGCACTGCAGCACCACTGGAAGCCTTGTGGCAGGGGGTATTGCACTGCAGCACCATTGGAAACCTTGGGACTGTAGGTACTGCTCTGCAGCACCATCAGAAGCCGTGGGGCAGGAAGTACTGCTCTGCAGCACCATTGGAAACCTTGGGGCAGGGGGGGTACTGCTCTGCAGCACCATCGGAAGCCTTGGGGCAGGGGGTTACTGCTCTTTAGCACCATCGGAAGCCTTGGGGCAGGGGGTACTGCTCTGCAACACCATTGGAAGCCTTGGGGCAGGGGGTACTGCTCTGCAGCACCATCGGAAGCCTTAGGGCAGGGGGTACTGCTCTGCAGCACCATTGGAAGCCTTGGGTCAAGGGGTACTACACTGCAGCACCACCACCAGAAGCCTTAGGACAGGGGGGGGTACTGAACTGCAGGCTAATCTGCCATTGTCTATTTGCAGGTCCTCATGAACTAAAGAATGTGCTGCACCTTTGAATGCTGAGGGGGCCTTGGCATTGGAGGCTCGTATCCTTTGTACTGAAGGGGGGGGGGGGTAATGTTCCCAAGTCTATGCTGTGAGGAAGTTCCTGCAGTAGAGAGTCCAAATCTTAGCCATTTGGCAGTGACCCAAAACCTCTAGGATGGTTCTTTCAAAATCATTGAAGGCTAAACTGGTGACAGCCTATTTCTTTCCCTTAGGTCAGAAAGTACTTTGGTTCTTTCCATTTCCTAGCATTCTTCCCAGAAGCATTTTCAGCTGGCTACAGTGGCTATAAAAAGTGTACACACCACTGTTAAAATGCCATGTTTTTGTGATATAAAAGAAAATGAGACCACAGTAAATAATTTCAATACTTTTCCCACCTTTAATGTGACAACCTGTACAGTTCAATTAAAAAACAACAAATCTGTTAAGGGAAAAAATATAAAAAATAACGTACAATAAACTGGTTGCAAAAGTGTGAGCACCCTTAAACTAATACTTTGTTGAAGCACCTTTTGATTTAATTACAGCATTCAGTCTTAGGTACACACCTACCATCAATTAAAGAGACTCTGATTAACCCAAAATAATGTTCAGCTGTCCTAGTAGGATTTTCCTGACATTTACTCAGTTGCCTGCTACAGCAAAAGCCATGGTTCACAGAGATTACAAAGCATCAAAGGGATCTCATTGTTGAAAAGTATCAGTCAGGAGAATGATACAAAAAAATTTCCACACCATTGGGTATACCATGGAACACAGTGAAGACAGTCATCAAAAAATGGAGAAAATATGAGACAACAGTGACGTTGCAAAGAACTGGATGTCCCTCTAAAATTGATGAAAAGATGAGACAGAAACTGGTCAAGGAGGCTGCCAAGAGACCTACAGCAAACTGAAAGAGCTGCAGGAATGTCTGGCAAGTACTGGTTGTGTACTATCTTATATTCTCCATATCTCTGGACTATGGAGTAGGGTTGCAAGATGGAAGCCTTTTCTTACACAGAAAAACATCCAGGCCCAGCTACAATTTTCAGAACAATACATAGTCTCCCAAAAGCATGTGTGAAAATGTGTTATCGTCTGATGAGACCAAGGTTGAACTTTTTAGCCACAATTCCAAAGGGTATGTTTGGTGCAAAAACAACACTTCGCATCACCAAAAGAACACCATCCCCCCACGGTGAAGCATGGTGGTGGCAGTATCATGCTTTGGGGTTGTTTTTCTTCAGCTGGAACTGGGACTTTAGTCAAGGTGGAGGGAATTATGAACCGTTCCAAATACCAGTCACTTTTGGCACAAAACCTTCAGGCGTCTGCTAGAAAGTGGAAGATGAAGAGGAATTTCACCTTTCAACACAACAATGACCCCAAGAATACATCCAAATCAACAAAAGATTTGCTTCACCAGAAGAAAATTCAAGTTTTGGAATGGCCCAGGCAGAGCCCAGACCTAAATCCAATAGAAAATCTGCGGAGTGACCTGAAGAGGGCTGTGCACAAGAGATGCTCTCGCAATCTGACAGGTTTGGAGAGCTTTTGCAAGGAAGAGTAGGCAAATATTGCCAAGTCAAGATGTGCCATGCTGATAGACTCCTACACAAGAAGACTGAATGCTGTAATTAAATCAAAAGGTGCTTCAACAAAGTATTAGTTTAAGGGTGTGCACACTAATGCAACCAGCTTATTGTATGTTTTTTATTTTTTTATAATTTTTCCCCTAACAGATTTGTTTGTTTTTCAATTGAATTGTACAGGTTATAGGTCACAGTAAAGGTGGGAAAGGTTTTGGAATGATTTATTGTGGTCTAATTTTTTATATTACAAAAAACTGGCATTTTAACAGGGGTGTGTACACTTTTTATATCCACTATAAGTATTTCATGTTAAAGAAATTAAAACAAACAGCTCTGGAAGTACACAAGCTGTTTGAGGCCCTTCAGAAAAGAGAGAGGTGGAACCGACAGTAGAGAATTCTTTTGCTTTAGAATCTGAGGTATCTGAATTAGACTGTCTGACAGATTCCTTTTACTTAGCCTACTGGGTTTTTCCTCTGTCAGACTGTGTTCTGCATCCCCACCAGGGGATTTCTCCTTCACACCACCCTTCACTTGATGAAAGCAGATTTCCAGTGGGAGTCGTATTCAGAGGCCCAGCTCAGATGTAGAGCTTTTGTAGGCCTGCAAAAGTAACCATGTTTTCAGTGGAGGAAAACATATTTGACAGATGTGGGAAGAAGTTTTACACTTAAACTACTGATATCCTGACCTTCAGAGTCACAAACTGCAAAACCCAAGTAATTATCAGCCATCCATGCTGATGAAAGATCCCTTGTTGCTTAGCTCTCTATCTAAAATGAGATGCTTAAGTAAAATTACCTTTTGCACTGGATGCCCAGCACTCTAGGAAATGTAGATATGACATGGATGTATGATGCAGGGTGGCAGCCACTGGATCTGTAATTCGGAGATGTGCCTGGTAGAGGACTTCCCTTTACCCGACCATGTAAAGATGGTGCTCTTAAATGCACCACTAAAAGTAAGACCACCTTTTGCACCCCCCCCCCCCCCGGCTGAAGTTGTTATTGAGAAGATGGAGGAGAAAGGCAAAACCATGCAGTCTGTGAAAGCAGCCTAGGCATCATAATTAAGTAGAAGACTCGATAGGCAGTAATTGGGGGGGTGGGGTGGGGGGAGTAGATATAGAAAACAGTGGGAAGCAAAAAATAAGTGAAGTCTGGGAATCACCAGCGCCATAATTTCCAGAAGGAACAGCCATGCCTGTATCAGCCTGGCCACTGTCTTCCTACCATAGAACCCAATTTCATCTTTTCCTTTGTCCTCTCCCTAAAAGAATAGAAGGCTACTTTATTCCAGGTCTGAATAAAGTTACGTTGTTCAGCACCAATGTGATACTGAACATTCTTCAGCAAGACTGCAAACCACTATGTCATTAAGTTCTAAGGTGCAGTGGGATTTGTTCTAAAAGATGTCCCTACTCTGAAAGAGCTGCTGGAGCAGGAGACAGGCTTCTACTTTGGTGTGATGGCCTGACTGAGATTACTGTTGCAGTATTCCAAACAGATGGGTTTCATCGATGAATGTATAACTGGGTTACCAAAGCTTAACCTTCCTTGGATTGTATGTTTGATGTATGACTGCAGCTTGCAAGCGTAGGGGTATATAGGCAGACGTTTGAGCTTAGCTCTCCAGACGTTTCTTGCCACCAGTCCCAAAGCTGGTCTTGCACCCCGTCAGACTGATCTTTGCATGGTAGTTTGGATCAGTAGCTAATAAAGAAAAACAGATAAGTGCCAGGTAGTTGTTAGATGTCAGCTAGGCAGGATAATTGAGTACAGCTGGCCAGTTCTCTAGAAGAACCTCCATACCTAGATTCTTCTTGGATGCAAATCACAACTACAAGGCCTGCTCCATTTGCCAATCCTTTGTGCTCAAGACTTTGTGATGCCGTTTCTCTACGTTCAACACCTTCTTAAAGACCCAGTGTCGTAAGTGTTTGGCCCACTCCAAGATGGCAGATTCCACCTCTCCGGATGTACCTCCATCTCGCAATAAAAAAATCAAGAGCCTTAGGCTTGACACCAAGTCTGCCCAGTTTGATTCTGACACACCTGCTGAGGTTCTGATTCACCCAGTGAAGATACAGACCCCACTATATGTTAAACTCTCCCTCTGATGTCCTTTAAAAAGACCTTGCCAAAGGTCAGTATGGTGTTGGAGGTTCATACTACTAAAGAGACTGCTTCTCCTAAGAAGAGGGAACCGTGACTCCATTTAGGAGGGACCAGAAGGCATTCCACAGATCTTAATGGGGGAAGAGATTACCGGAATGTTAACAGAGGTACTTGGGGAACCTGAGCTGCCCCACTTGGTTGAAGCAGAAGTCACAAGTCAAAACATGTCCCCCTCCGTGTAGAGAAAAAGAGTGGATTTACTTCTGTTAAGGTCTGCTCAAGGTCATTATGGCCCTAAAACCACCATATTTGTCTGTTTCCTACCCCTTCAGAAAAATTACCGTTGATTCATCTTCCTCATAAGAGGAAGATACCTCTGACTTTGACTGTTATGTGGCTTGCTCCTCTCAAATCCACTTCCTTGGCCAAGTCCCTTCAGATG